>NC_092806.1:17377897-17715959 GCF_040954645.1 Diabrotica undecimpunctata | reverse complement strand
AGTCCATCACGAGTCGTGTTCTAGTTCACTTACGAATCGGACGTGCCTATCGACAAAGCGGAACGAAATTAAACTGTTTTCGTTTAAAAATTGTGTTTTTATAAATCTGCAGATTAGGTGTAAAAATAAAATTAGATTGTGAGTTTTAAGAACAATTAAATGGACCAGTTAGTCGGGGGGAAACCCCAGACGACCCAGTGCCCCCAGATATACGTCAAAAAAATACAAATGATATACAAACAACAACAGCAATGACCATCGATAACGATAACACGTCGAAAGAAAGACAGGAGTTTTTGTATGTAAGTACTGATTTAGGCCCGTATCATATTTATGTTGAGAATAATTCGGTCGAATTTAAAGGTAAATTAAATGCTCTTAAAATCGGAGATATTATTCTTTCTAACTTTCCGGAGATAGACAATAAAATTATAAGTATCGATTCTATAGGTCGGAATAGGGTTAGGATCAAGTTAAAGGATTATAAATCAGCAAATTTTCTAATAAATAATAAAAACGAAAATATTTTTGTTAAAAATAACTTTGTATTGTATATCCCAAAATTTATTCTTCATAGACAAGGTGTTATTAGAGATATAGAAAAAGATTTTTCAGAGGCGTACATAAAAGATAAAATAAGACAATTTGATCAACATTGCACTTTTGAAGTATCTAATGTCAAAAGAATAAAACGTAAAGTAGAAAAAATTACGGATGAAGGTAAAATAGTAGAATATGTACCCACAAAGTCTTGCATTGTTATTTTCAAATCACAAATCTTACCAAAATATATTTCTATTAATAAAGTTATCAAGGAGGTAGAGCCGTATAACCAGAAAGTATTATTATGTTATAACTGCCTCCGTTTTGGTCATCTGGGAGGTCAGTGTCGAAGTAAACCAAGATGCAGCAAATGTCAGGAGTCCCATACCACACAAGATTGTAAAAATTCAGATTACATACCACGGTGCTTTAACTGTCAAGGAAATCATCTTACTACTAATTTGTCTGCTTGTCCAGAATTTAAAAGACAAAAAATTGTAAAGGAAACCATGAGCTCTTGCAATATTAATTTCTTTGATGCAAATAAACAGGTCCCAAAAAATACGTACGCAAACATAGTCGCTCATAATACTTCTGCCATGGAAAGTGGTCAAATATCCTCGACAAATTATTCCCAACGGCCTCAATCTGGACCTACCCCTTCTAGTACAATACAGTATCATTCCTCTCAACCTCAGTACTCACAGTCCCACAATTTACAACCCAAATCCTATAATAACAATTTTACTAATTATATGTTTTCTTCTCCTACAACTTCAAACCCAAACAAAAGGCACAGACCAACCAGCCCTGATCCCATTGAAATTTCAAGAAAAGAAATACTTACTCAACCAAAAACCTCTTTTGTCTCGGGGGAATTTTTAATAGTCAACATTATTTAAAAAACTCAGCCGGAGTAAAATTACAATCAGAGGAATTAAATGCAACAATAAGTTTAGTTTTAGAAGTAGTTCTCAATATTATAAGTAATATAAAACAAACAAACAATTTCGATGTATCAAAATCTGAAATTGTGGAATTAATTAGTAAACATGTAAACCATACCTTGTCTTCAAATTCGCAGACACAAACGCGAACATAAATTTGCTGCAATGGAACTGTCGTTCAGCAGTAGCTAATAAAGTAAATCTAGAATATCTGCTATATCAAAATAATATTTCCATAGCATTGCTTTCAGAAACGTGGTTTAAATCAAAATACTATTATAATTTTAAAGGTTACAATTGCTTTAGATCAGATCGGGCAGACGGTTATGGTGGAACTGCCATTTTATTAAAATCAAACTTAAGATGCGAAGAAATAAATCTTAAAAATAGATATCCTTTCACTCACAAATGTATTTCAGTTAAAATTCTCCGAGGTAAAAATCCCATCAATATTGTGTCAGTTTACATTGAACCAAAGACCAAGATATCTGAAAGTCAATGGTTGGAATTCTTTAAAGACATACCTAAACCGTTTATTATTGGTGGGGATTTTAATTCCCACAGTATCGCATGGGGCTGCGAAATTGAAGACAGCTATGGTAAAAAACTTTTAGAATGTATTGATCATTGTAATTTGATATGCTTGAATGATGGATCGCCCACATTAGCAACTAGTAAGAGTCCATCCGCTATTGACTTAACCTTTTGTACACAAGATATTTCAAAATTTTTTACTTGGAGAGTCCTTCAGGACCCTCATGGATCCAATCATCTTCCGATTATCATTAACATGGAAACAGATCATATAACTTCATTTACAGCTCAAAACTATCACAAGATCTGGAATCTTAACAAGGCCGATTGGAAATTATACACATCTGTACTAGAAGCTGTAAATCCTCCTGGAAACTATCAAACTCTAATAGCAAACATTAATAAAGCAGCCAATTTAGCAATACCAAAGTTTTCATCTAACGGAACACATAAGAGACGAATTTCGAACCAATGGTGGTGTGAAAGTTGCAAAACCGCCGCTGATAACCGAAAAATCGCATATGGAAAATATAAACAAGATCCTACAAGAAATAATTTAGTTGAATTTAAGAGACTTGACGCTGTCGCAAAAAAACTTTTCAAACAAAAGAAAAAACAGAATTGGGTAGAATACTGCGAAAGCCTAAATTCAAAAACACAAATCAGTGAAGTATGGAAGAAAGTAAACACTTTTAAAAACCGCAAACAGTCCAACAAGATTCCAATAGATCCAGAATCCAGCTGGCTAGATGAATTTCATAAGAAAATATCTCCACAGTGGGTACCTTCACAACATTTTCCAGAATACAGCGAAACAGTGTCAAGAGATAGGTTTGGCTTAGAAGAACCATTTAAAATGTGGGAGTTAGAGCGAGTACTTAGTCAACAAAATAGCAGTGCTCCAGGTAAAGACAATATTTCATATTCCATGATATACCATATTCCTCACCACTATAAAATATCATTATTAAATATTTTTAATGACATTTGGAATGATACGTCACAAATTCCAGACAGCTGGAAGGAATATATTCTAATACCTATTAAAAAACCTGGTAAGCCAGAAAATTGCAGTAGATCATATAGACCAATATCCTTAGCCTCTTGCTTCCTAAAGACGTTAGAAAGGTTAATAAAAAATAGAATTGAACATTGGTTAGAGCAAGAACATATTCTCCCAAAATCTCAGTATGGATTTCGAAAATCAAAATCAACCCAAGATGCCATAACTGCCTTAGTCTCATCCATACTAATAAACTTTACTGATAATATGTATACTATGGCTGCTTTTCTTGATGTCTCCTCTGCATTCGATACCGTTAACTTGGACATTATGCATAAAAAGCTATTAGACATCGGCTTCCCCATCACCACAGCTAGTTTTCTGAGGACATTGTACACTAATAGATCAACTTTTTTAAAAATCAACCATTCCATCTCTCCACCACGTCTTACGAATATAGGACTTCCACAGGGTAGCATATTAAGCCCAATACTATTTATTTTATATAATATGGATATAGAAAATTGTATTAATAGCCCAACAAAAATTATTCAATATGCTGATGATGTAGTAGTTTACACAGCCCACAAATCATTGGATATATGTAAAAATAATTTTGATCTCTCAATTAAAGCTGTTCTTAATCACTATGAAAATATTGGTTTAGATATATCAGAATCTAAAACTGAAATTTGTATTTTCTCTAGAAAACATCAAATTCCACAAGGGCATCTGGAAGTAGGTCAAATTCAGTTCCCTATTAAAAATTGTATAAAATATCTCGGTACTTATTTAGACAGAAAACTCCTATGGAAGGATCAAATTCATCATGTCATAAAAAAGTCTGAAAATGCAATGAACATTCTAAGAGCCTTTTGTAGAACTAACTGGGGCGCTGATCCAAATGTAGCACTTTTATTTTACCGTACTATGATTCGTCCCATTTTCGATTACAGTTGTCATTTATATGGAACTGCCGCAAACACACACTTAAATAAATTAGAAATACAAAAAAATAAATGCCTTCGGCTTTGTCTTGGATATTTGAATTCTACACCTGTTAATATAATGGAAGTTGAGGCGATAGAACCACCTCTGAAATTTCGACGGGAGTTTTTAAGTGATAAATTCATTACTAGAGCCATAGGGAAAAATACTAACTATCTACAGGATATTCATATTTTATCAATTTTAGATCTAACTCATAAATATTGGACAAAGAAAAAATGTTCTCTTCTGGTAAATAGTTACCTGAGGATATCTCAATACCGACATACTTTCTATACGTATGAAAATCAAGTTTCACCTATGTATTCCCATATATTAGAAGAGCTTTTTTCAAAACACATTAATACCTTTTTTATGGACAGTAATTTAGATCCAGTCGCTTTTCAATCATTTACACGGCATAAATGGCCAAACTATCAGTTTTACTTTACAGACGGATCTAAAGTACAAAACAAAGTAGGATGTGCATTAATTAATGTTCAAAGCGGATTTAAAAAATTATTGAAATTGCCAGCTGAATCATCGATATACACTGCTGAAATGACAGCGATTCTTCTTGCATTAAGGCATATACATAGTAACGAACCCTACAGCTGCATAATATTTACAGACAGTAAGAGTGTCGTCGACAGACTAACAAACGTACATAGGTCCAAACAACTAAATCATATAGAACTAGAAATTATGACTATTTACAATAAAATTACAAATTTAGGGAAAAGCATTATTATATCATGGATAAAGGGACACGCGGGCATTAAGGGCAATGAAATAGCAGATAGCCTAGCCAAATCTGCCCTAGACATAGGCGAAGAAGCTCCCTTGAACTTACTCCCCTTTTCAGACATTGATATAATTAGTAAACAGCATCAAAAAGAAAAATGGCAAACATATTATCGAAACACGAGAACTGGAAATAATTACAAACAAATGCAGCCTGAAATACCCATAAAAAGATGGTTTCATACTCTATCAAATCGCCATTTCATAAGGGTTATAAACAGATTAAGATCTAATCATGCTCTTACCCCCCTTCATATGTACAAGTTGGGTCTCGCGGAGTCACCTAATTGCAAGTGTGGAAAAGAAGGTAACTTATTACATATTTTTCTTGAATGTTCCCACGAATCAGTAAACATAAACAAATTTTATGATAATCTTATTATATTAAAAATTCCACTTCCCGTCTACCTGAACAATTTGATTTTCTCTAGAGATATCAATATATTAAAAATGATTTACGAACATATCAAAAACTGTAAATATAAATTGTAGCTTAAAACTAACTTATATTTAAGTAAATATTGTATTATAGCAAAAAAAAAAAATTAAATATAAAACAAATTAAAAAAATAAAATCATAAAGAAAAAAAAAAAAAAAAAAAAAAAAAAAAAAAAAAAAAAAAAAAAAAAAAAAGATGTAAACCTCCGAGATGTTGAATCGGGTTATGTCTTAACGCAGGAAAAATAAAAAAAAAAAAAAAAAAAAAAAAAAAAAAAATTAAATTAAAAAAGAAAAAAAAAAAAAGAATTATTACTAATTACTAATTACTAATTATTAATTGTTAATTGCTAATTATTACTAATTGCACGTTAGATTGTACGGATGATTATATGTTTATTCCTCTAATTGTAAAAAATTCCTCTGATTGTAAAAATTGTTTGTCTTTAAATTTGTCTGGCTAATTGGCTCGGCCAAGGCCATCAAACTGAATAAAAAAAAAAAAAAAAAAAAAATAGTCCATCACCCTGTCTTAGTCCATTTTTGCAATGGAAGGGTCTTGAGAGATCGTTTTGGATTTTCACCATGCTCTCTGCACCTGTGAGTGTAAGTTCAGTTAACCGGACAAGATCAAATGGAATGCGAAATTCTACCATAGCAAGTAGAAGTTTATTTCTATTAACGGAGTCGTATGCGGCTTTGAAGTCAACAAATATGTGGTGGGTGTCGACGCCGAACTCTAGGGTTTTTTCAAGGATCTACCTCACTGTAAATATCTGGTCCGTTGTTGATTTATTAGAACGGAAACCGCACTGATATCCTCCCACTATTTGTTCGGCGTAGGGGAGGAGTATTTTGTACAATACGTTGGACAACACTTTGTATGCCATATTGAGTAGAGTGATGCCTCTATAATTATCACACACCATCATGTCTCCCTTTTTGTGTATAGGACACAGTACACCTAACTTCCAGTCTGTGGGTGTTTCTTTCTGTTGCCAGATTGCAGTTATCAGTTTATGCATGTGTTTCATGAGGGGGTCGCCGCCATTTTTGAAAAGTTCGGCAGGGAGATTATCCGAACCGGGAGCTTTATTATTTTTCAGTGTTGCGATGGTTTCTCCAATTTCTTCTTCGGTGGGGGGTGGTTGCCGATCATCTTCATTCATTTGAAACATGGGATCCTCAATCTCGCCATCTTCGTGGTTGCCGCTAAGCAGTTCTTCAAAATGGTCCGCCCATCTGTTTAGTATTTGTTCTTTGTTACTAATTATAGAACCGTCCCTATCTTTACAGGCTATTATTCTGGGTTTGAATCCTTTTCTGCAGCTGTTTATCTGTTGCTAGAATTTTCGTGAGTCTTTTCCATTATGGTGGTTAACAATTTCGTTTAGACCGTGTTCGTATTATTCTTTCTTTTTTCTTCTAAACATTCTCTTTTCTTCTCTTCTAAGGTTTTCATAATCTTCCAGAGTTAGTCTCGTTCTGCGGTGCTGGAGTCTCTTGTATGCTTCGTTTTTTTGTTGGTTGATATGTCTGCACTCTTCATCGAACCAATCTTCGTGTTTTCTGGTCTTGATAGGTTTTAATACAGTTTCAGCCGCTGTGTGCATAGCTTCTTTACATTTAGTCCAGTGTTCTTCTATACTTAGATTTTCTTCGATTGTTGGTAACGCTTCGTTTAATATTGTCATGTAATTAGCTCTAGCAGTTTCAGATTTTAGCACCTCAATATTATATTTTGTGGATTTTGTGCTGTGACCTTTTTTTGCGTTAGATATCCGTGCTCTAAGTTTTGCTTTTATAAGGTAGTGGTATTAACAATAATCGTTCCAGTAACGGGCGATTATTGTTGTTGACATTATTGTGCTTAGCTTGCAAGGTTCCGTTTGATGCAACGGATGCGTTTTTATAACCGACAAGTATGTTATTATAAAGTGTGCTCTAGTTTCTAATTCTTCTTCTTCTTTTTATGTAGACATGACTCTTTACTACTTTACCCAGTTCTTGATGTTCCACCTTGCATCTACGTCGTATATCTGTACTTCTAGCTCTGTCCCATAGTGTCTTGCCATCAAGTGTTTTCTTCTCTGCTTTTTTTAAGATCCTTTTTGTCCTCTTTGTGTCAGGTCGTGTTTCTGCCACGTATGTCATTATTAGTCTGATGGCTGTTTTGTAAATTCTACCTTTCATTTCTTTTCCGATATTTTATTTCTTAATATTGCTTCAATCAGGAAACCTGCGACTCTATTTGCTCTATTCACTTGATCTTTCACTTCAGTTTCGAGCTTTTCGTAGCTAGATAATGTGATGCCTAGATATTTAAACTCCATCACTTGTTCTATTATCTGACCATCCAGCTCCAATTTACATCTTAGTAAATTTGTTGTTGTACCCTTGCATTTTGTCTTTTTTGGGGAAATTAACATGTTACATTTTCTGGCTGTTATATTAAACTGGTGCAGCATACGTTGTAAATCGTCTTTATTTTAAGAGAGTGGTATTGCGTCGTCTGCATAACAGATTATTTTAAGTTGTTTTTCTCCCATTTGGTATCTTTTTTTAGTTTTTTTTTATTTTGTTTCATAATAAGGTTGAACAATAGAGGACTCAAGGAATTTCAATGTCTTATCCCGTTGCCAGCTTTAATAGGGTCGGTTAGTTCTTCTTCCCCTTTTACTTTTATTGTGTTGTTTTGGTAAATATTTTCGGTCATTTTTAAGATTCCTAGATAGCTTCTAATTGGCGTAATAAAATTTGATAATCAACTATGTAATTCAGTAAAGTATTCTTAAACTGGTTTACTAATCTTGGATATATATCACAAGATGTTGTTACTAAGAGAATAAACAATGAGCTAAATAAAAATATTAGGATCTCTAAAGGATACAATAGCATTAAAGCGTCATGACATGAGTTTTCGAAAAATAGGTTTTTTCCATAATCGAACTGAATTGGTATAACCATACATATTGATCTACAAATAAATGAAAGTCACATTTACATACCTACATATGTATTTATATCTTTAATTACAAATAGGAAATAAACTAAAAAGTACATTCTTTGCATTAAAATATATTCTTCATAAAATATTGACGAAATCTTCAGTTCTCGTCTGTCGAAGCAGGTCTACCGTTAACGAATGCCTAGGTTACGTATTTTTTAAGGACAGGACATCGATGAGCTGGGGTGTTATCAAGAAACAATAATGTTTTCTCTAATTTGTCATTTTTTAATTGATGGGCTTTAACAGCAAGCACTCTTTTGCGAAGTATAAACAATAAGAATCATAGACATATCAATGTGTTTAAAAACAACGTGGCTTTTTGCTTTTACCAATAACAAGAATGGACAATCAGTGGCTGCCAGTCGCATTAGCCCAAGCTAAGGTAGTGATACGATCCTTGCTTATTTTAGGTACAGCTGCTGCTAAATTACGAAGTTATGCAAGAGTTTTTCATGGTAAATTTTTCCAATTGAGTCCTGTTTCATCTGCATTGTAAACGTTTTGGAGAGAGTAAAGCACATTTTTCATCCTTGTATTTGAAACTCACAAATGTCATTTTATTGCTGAGCATAACTTTTTTTTAATATCGCTTCTCATTTGACAAAATAAATATGCGCAGTGTGTGTTATATGTAAACTTTTCGTATAATTAAGAAATTTTTATACGATCTCGATTTTCGAAAAATTGGAAGGTGATAAAAAAAAAACTAATGACAATCCTTACGAAGGATAAAGGATAGATGAGGAGGGCTACTATGGAGCAATTGTTGATCCCAAAATAAAACAGAATATTTTTATATTGCTGAAATTCTTTAATTTTTCCCGAACATTTTTCTGTTTCTGCAGATAATGTGACTGAACTTGATAAAGAATGTGGACAGTTAAATCATACGGACTTGGTAACAACATCACATAAATCCACCGTAAAATTCACAGTAAAATGTGTATTTTATAGAGTTTTATTTTTAAACTGTTGTGGTTTAAATCGGTGTCAACCACTGGTGTCGGACACCAGTTGTTTCTTCTGAAAGGGTACTTAAGAGGACCATTAAAGTGGATGGCATCCTGATAAATATTTCAAAATCTGTACTATGTTTTGTCGTTTGTTCATCGGTAAATGTAATGTTAAAGTAATTAAAATCAGTGCGAAATTTTAATATTTTACTAGCTGTGGAACAATGTTGTGAACAACAAAACCTACAAATATAATATATTATGCAAATAATAGTATAATATATTAATTACAGACTTTTGTATGTTCGTATTTGGAATTATTAATATTGTTTAGCGACGGAATCAATGATTTAGTCATATATCAATCATTACGTTGAAGCCGCCATATTATTAATTAAATATGAAATTAGACTATTGTTATATTATTCATGTATTGGTATATTGTATTTTTTATAAATATTAGCAGATTAAAATCATAATGAAAATTAAACCTGATATTATTAATAATAATTACAAAGAGAATATTGATATATTTAGGTCATGACTGGATTTAATGTCATTTTTATAAATACTAATACAATGTTGGCTCTAAAAATATTGTATATATTGTTATGGATCAGTTTATCGATCAGAAATAGAATAAAGAGTTTTTTTATTATTTTAATATACCGCGAGCATATAAGTTAAAATACAACCCTGTACTTATTTGTAATAGTTAGAATAAGAGAAACATTGTTCCGTGACGGGACCCTGACGAGTTTTTCCGTGAAAGACTGAGTGAATAGTGAAAGGACAATGGAACCCGTATAATTATAGATTTAGGAAACTTGTAATTGTATTTTGCGGTGGGCATTTTTCGAAAGTAAATAAGAATTAGATTTAGATATCAGATAACAAGAATTTGGAAACTTATTTCTGTTGAAAAAGGCAAAATTGTTAATGGTTTCTGAAAAGTAATTTGAGTGAAAGTAGTTTATTTGTTTTAAATATCATGAAATATATATATATATATATATATATATATATATATATATATATATATATATATATATATATATATATGTTTGTTTTGAGGTTTCCGCGGGAGCTATATGTGCTGTCACTATTTTTCCGGGATTGACTCCGCGTTGTAAAATGCTGGTTTTCTTGAAAACCATTGTTTTGGCGACGTTTCGGCAAGGTCTCACTTGCCATTCTCAAGCCTGGTGGATCTACTTCTCGTCGTTACTCGATTAGTACTGGTCGACTGGGCATTTCGGCGCTCGTTTAAATACTCTCTCGGCGGCGCGCGGGCTCTTGTGATTGGTTCTGCCTGTGTGCGAGTATGCGGGGCCTTGTCTGGCGGTCTCGCTGTTTGTTTTTTCTGTGCGTTAACTGAAGTTGAATTTTTTTGGACGGTTCTTTGCAGAGCTGGTTTCCATGTTGTTGGTAGTCTTTGGGCATCATCTCGAGTGTTTAGGTTATTTGGATATTTTTCTATTTCTATGGCTTCCCTGATTATTCGCTTGGTTTTGTGTTCGATGTTCGCTAGCATTGTTGTCTGTTCTAGATCGATTGTGTGTCCTGTTGTTAGGGCATGTTGTGCAAGAGAAGATGTCTTTTCTTGCTTTGCAATAGCGTTTCGATGTTCTTCTCGTCTTACTTGAATTCTTCGATTAGTCTGTCCGATGTAGGATTTGTCGCAGTCTCCACAGGGAATCTTGTACACTCCTTGGTTTTCTAGTGGGATTTTGGTTTTTGCGGAGTTAAGCATATTAGAAATTTTCTTATCCGTGTTGAATATTGTCTCTATTTTATGTTTTCTTAGGACTCTACTGATTTTTTCCGTAGTGCCCTTCACGTACGGTAAAATCGTCTTAGCAATAGGTTTTTCTTTTTCTTCTGTTGATTCTTTGCTTTTTCCTCCTTGTGATTTTTGTGCCTTTTCAATTGTGTACGTGGTGAAGCCATTTTTTCTTAATGCTGTTTTGACCGTTTTCATTTCTTTGTTCCTGTGTTCTTCATCTGTTAATCTTTCTGATCTTATAGTCAGGGTTTTGATGACTGACTGCAGTTGTGCAGGATGGTGGTGTGAGTCAGCGTGTAGATATCTGTCGGTGTGTGTTGGTTTTCTGTATACCGTGTATCCTAAAGTTCCATCTGTTTTCTTGATTATTAAAACATCCAAAAACGGTAGCTGTTGGTCTTTCTCTAGTTCCATAGTAAACTGAATTTTGGGGTGGATGGTGTTAATGTGATTTAGGAATGTATTTAGTTTTTCTTCCCCATGTGTCCAGATAATGAAGGTGTCGTCCACGTATCTCAACCATAGTTTCGGTTTATACTCTGCCGTTGTTATTGCTCGTATTTCTATTTCTTGCATAAACAGATTTGCTATCACCGGTGACAGTGGTGAACCCATGGGTGCTCCCTCGACTTGTTTGTACCTTTGGTCTTTGTATATGAAATATGTGTTGTTGAGGCAGTGTCTTGTTAGGTTTAGTGTATCCGGTGGTATTGGGTATTTTTTTCCTATAATCTCTAACGATTCTTCTACTGGGACGTTAGTAAAAAGTGACACCACGTCAAAGCTCACTAGCAAATGTCCCGGGTCAAGAGTCACGTCCTTTATACGCTCGATGAAGTGGCCTGCGTTCTTGACGTAAGAATCCGCTTCCTCTGCGTACGGTTGTAACTGATTGGCTAAGAACTTTGCGAGCGGCTGTGTGGGTGATCCGATTGAACTAACTATTGGTCGTAGTGGCATCCCAACTTTATGAACTTTTGGTAAACCGTAGAGTTTAGGGCACCTAGATGATTTTTCGCGTGGAATCAGCTTGGGCTGATCCTCCTTTTTTATGTTTGAAACTTTGGTCTTGGCCTTCGTTGTTTTTTCTAGAAGAAGAAAGAAAGAACAAAGAAATAATCGTCCTTCCAGCGGACAAAGGTAACGCCACGGTAGTAATGAATATAGATGACTACGACAAAAAATTAACAGATCTTCTAAACGACACAGCATACGAAAAAATTGCCACAGATCCAACAACGTATCTAGAAAAAACAACGAAGGCCAAGATCAAAGTTTCAAACATAAAAAAGGAGGATCAGCCCAAGCTGATTCCACGCGAAAAATCATCTAGGTGCCCTAAACTCTATATATACTACTCTAAATATATATATATATATATATATATATATATATATATATTTATATATTTATATATTTCATTAAAATATTGGACTTATATAAATCAAAATAATAAACAAAAAAAGTAGTTCCAAGAAATGCAAATAATTTATAAAAATTATTAAAAAGTACCCAACATATTTCATCAAAAACCTACGGAAACACTAGATTTGTTATGTTAAGGTTAACAAGATCATTCAAAACACTAATATGCATCATCCAGAATAACATAAGGCACCTCAACAAATTTGCAAATGCAAAACAACTGAATTTTACCTATGGTAGAGATTTTTAGGTATTTTTATTATAATTAAGTTTGATTTGTTTACTCGCTGTAAATATAATTATTACCATGTATTTAGTTAAAAGATGAGCTTTTATATATTTAAGTGAATTTGGCCGTGGTAGGATTATAGAGGTGTAGGGAATTCGAAATTAGGTTCTGGAAATTGGCAACAAAATTGAAATAAATGCATTTCTAATACTTCAAGTGTATAATAACTGGACCACAGAGAAACGGAGCAATAACGTCGAATAGGTATTGGTGCCATTCAAAGACACACGTCCATAAGTCCACATCCACATCCACATAAATGTCATTTAAGAATAAATGGCTTTGCTAATTAATTTCATATTTTTAGGTCAGTTTTTAGTCTCCTGTACCTTGGAAGTCCATTATCGGAGCTCTGCTCCTATTTTGTAAACCGAGACTCGCTGATGGACAGTTTTCACCTTTTAAAAATGTGTTTTATTTCATCAATCGTGTGAAAAATACCATATTTCACCAAAGATGGAAGATACATAGAGGGCACTTCAAATGGACTGTTCCAAGTCCCTCTGCAAGGCACCGTGGCAATGCTAAGTGGTCGTAGTTTTCCAATCCCTTCCTTCTCACTTGGTGATATGGCGCCCAACAAACAAATCGAGCCTGCGACCCAGGCTCCCACTGAGTTACCCTACAAGCTCCACACCAGCAGCTAACTTTATCGTCGAGCTGTTCTGCAGTTCCTGATACTGTTCAGTGCCGGAGGTTTCAGCGATCGAGAAGTCATCGAAGCCACCAGTCCCAGAAGCTACTGAAGCCCCCGGAGTAGCCGCGGAGTCATTTCATGTCCTACTGCATGTGGTGCGAACAAATGTAGGTATAGGCATATCCCCTATGAATAAGAAAACCGGCTGTCAAATGATTATGGGTTCCTGATGATCTAGAAGAGGACGAAGTCGTCAAAGGCAAGGGTGCTTCGACAGAAGACGGTACCTGTAGAAAAAGATGACCACCGGAAGCTGCTGTGCTGTGTTGTATCTCGTGTACAAACTTTTTACAGACTTTTTACATACCTGCTTTTATAAACTTTTCTGAACTTTTTTTTTGTACAAATGTAATTGTATTTCTTGTTTATAAATATGTTTTTAATAAATTTCTTTCCAGCCATAGCCATCAACTGATCCGAAAATGCCTATATCGAAACTTATAAATATGGGGCATATAGGGTCTCCTGTACCCTGGGAGTCCATTGTCGGGACTCTGCTCCTGTACTGCGAAATGAGACTCATGGCTTTTAAAAACTTTCTACCTTTTAAAAATGTGTTTTATTTTATTAATCATGTGAGAATTCCAAAGATGGAATATACGCAGAGGGCACTTCGAATGGACTGGTCCAAGTCCCTCTGTTAGGCACCGTGAGAATGGATAAGTGGCCGTAGTTTTTTAGCCCATTTCTTCCCACTTGGTGAGAAAAAGGGTACGTACCAGTAAGAAAAATAATTTGCTGCAGTCAGAGAAAATAATTCAACAAATTAACAAACGATTGATTCCAAATAGGTACCATCAAAATAAGGATAGTCATGTTAATCCCCAACATGTGGAACAAAGTATTTTATATTTATAAGGCCAAAAACTTGCCGATAATCTGGTGAAAATCGAGAAATTTAATTTTATTTAGAACTAAAGACAGCGGATACCCGAGAAGGTATGCCATAAGAAAACGCATTTTACTATGGTGCAATTTAATGTGAAAACATGACTTCATTAGTTATAATACCTAAACAAAATATGAATGGTTTTTATTACATTTGAAATGTTCTAGAACCAGTCACATATTTTCAGAAATAATGAAACATAATTTCCTAACATAATATAATATGCACCTACATTACATTAGTCACTACCAATATATTTTAGCAAAGCAGAGACGCTATCGAGGATCAAATTCCTAACACAATGATGGATTTGCGTTGCTTGAGATATTATGTTTAATTTGTTTGGGGCTAAATTTCTGAAAAGAATATTACCTTGTTTTATGCAAGTTTTGAAGAATTAGGAAATTCAATTCTTCTTTTTCTCGTAGCACTACAACCGAGGATGGGCTGACTTTTGGCTAATTGCACAAATTGATCCCATCTCAAACGATTGTCCATGAAAGTTGGTTCGGTGGGTAAACCCTCTGATCTTAAATCTCACCGTATGTTAAATCTAATTTCTGTTTTCATTCCGTATTAGTTATTTTTCGGGTAGTGATAGAGTCCGAAGATCGTTCTAAGAATTTTTTAAGGAACCTAACTGCCAAGTCAATCAATCTCCTTAGGAGCATCAAACAGCTAGGTATTATTGAAAATCTCTGAAAAGAACATGCAAGAATCGCTACTACTAGCAACGTCGAGATGCACAAGATAATTTGTAGGACTTGAGCAACCGATCACCTAGGGTTTCTCGATAACACAAGAAGTTTCCCTTGGGTTTACTCCTTTCAAAATTCTAGAAATCTAAAAGGAGTAAATGCTCCCGTTAAAGGAAATAAAGTCCATGTCGTTTAAGCCTCGTTAAAAATAAAATTTTGAAGAATATATGTCATGTACTGATATTTATCATTTTTAAAAATGTTAATAAGCGCCATTTAAATATAAATTTTACAATAGAATTTACTAACGTATTTTTTCGATGGCACGGTATGTATAATATATACAAAGACAAAACAGACTTTAAAAATTAATTACAATTTTCCATTGCATCTAGGCGAAAAGTATGGAAAAGTTTGTGGCCGAAAAATAATATCCGAAAGTTGACAGAAAATAAAAAAGTAATTTAAATTTAAAAGATTACTTCGGATAAAATTTCGCAAAAGCCAATAAAACCGAGAGGGATTTATTTGTTTACAAAATGAAATTTAAAAATTAGCTTTAAAGGTTATTCAAAAGTTTGCATCCGATACTAGAGAGATCTTATAAAAACGCATAACACGTATTATGAGATTACTCTGAAATAGAAAGATAGTGGATAAAAAGAGAGTTGCCAAGTTTAACAGGCAAGTAAACGAAAAACGGACATATACGGAATATTTGCAAATTATATTTTAAAACATTTCCTTTTTCGTTCTTTAAGTACCATCTTCTCTTCGGAGAATGTGTTCTTTCTATATGATATGGATTTTCGATTATAATAAGGATCTCCTATACTCCCATAGCTTGAATATTTACAGTTTTTGGTAGTGGGCTCGATTAAGGTCTGGGATTCTTTGCCGGTCAGATAGCTAAGCGGGATGGGCGGCCGGCTTCTCATTCGCTTCACTGCGAGTGGTTCAGTGGATGTGGGTTCGGTCCCCAGCTCGGTGTACAGAAAAACAAAAAGTCTAACGCAGAAGTTTAAAATTCAAATGAATCTGCGGCTTAGACTAGAATATGCTGGTGTCTGATCGGCCTATGGTGGAACAGTACGGCAAGAGATAAGGGCTTGCGTCTTGGTGATATTCCTCCATAGATCCCTACCGGAATATATATACTGAAATACCGGGTATATATATATATTCTTTGCCGATCCTTATATATCTTCTATAATGCCTGGGAATATATATGGCGTGTTGTTTTTCTCTAGACAAATTGTATCATTAATATGTTAATTAAAAAACATCAGCCATTCTGTTTTTATTATGCTTATGCTTAAGAAACCATCGCCATATTTCTGGTGAATCTAAACAATAAAATTTATTCTGGTCACCACATTAGATTTAACTGTGATGGAGCGTCTGGTTTATTTTTCCAACAAGTTTCGAGTATAGCCAAAGTTTTATTAAATAAATATTGTACCATACTAATAAAAACATATCTGTTCCCTCGCCAAGTTCCATGATAACCACCACCTGGATTAGCTTACACAGATATGATAATATTACCGACTACCTAAATATCAATACCGGATTAACCTGATTTGCACTAAATAAAGCTTCCTCTAAAGCATATTAACTGCTCATCACTTGTAACATGTTCGTATAATTCAAAGACTTTTACACAATTATTTACACAATTATTTTATTAACAAATAGAACACTGAAGGTGCGATCTGACAGAACGTGGAGTGCCCTCCTTCATCGGCGAAAAAAAATAATCAAAATATTTGTACAGATAACAGGTCTGTGGTCCAGAGAGTTTATATGGCCACTAGTAAATGAGGCACCCCATAATAAAAATATTCAAGCATCTATAGAGACAAAAAAATTAAATAGAACTAAGTCAAAATATAAGTAGAACTAAGTCAGTTTTAAAAGATGCAGAATTTTACAGGAACAGTATCATTAAAAAACTTTGTTGTAAGTAACAGAACAAAACTGTCCAAAATGAAGGACAAACAGGATTCCAAAATAGCACTGATTTTCTAATAAAATACATCACTATGATTTATATTTAACTTTAGGCAACATTATTTAATAAGCTTGGCAAAAAAAGGAATTGAAAAAGTAATAATACCAACACAGCACATGCCAACGCTTCAAAGGTTAGGCTATACAGGAAGAAATCTATAAGGTATTTTATTTGAAAGTGTGTTGAATAACTTACGAGTATACTCGTGCGGTACGAGTTTACCCGAAAAGCAAGAATGATATTTGTTTAAGCTCCTACTACCAGATTGATACCATTTTGTGGGTCTAGCAAGAGGATATACAGTGCCAACCAAAGAGTTTCTCTTTCGTAACATAACTTTATATTTGTGGCCAACCACACCTCTTAACCATCTTGGCATGTTATACAAAATTCTGGTAGGATGCAGCTTATCATTTCCTAAAATATCTACATAATCATTCTGACCAATCAATGCCGTCTTCTACTACCAGAGCGAGACAACTAAGTTAACATACAAGAGTATTGCCAAAGTTAGTATAAGTTGGCATCAATTAAGTAAACAAGGTTTACTTCAAGGTAAACACCTCTATTATTAATGTGGATCTCAACTTTGCATTAACCTGTGAGGACACAAGTATAGCTTAAATAGATCACTAATGATTCTAACAAATAAATCATAGTAATTAATCTGTGGTTTTACAAATTAAAAACTATGTTAATGGAATTAAATAAATATTACTCAAGTTACTAATGTCAGTTCTCTTTTTAAGAGCATTAGGATGTTTAAGTATGTAACACATTTTCAAAGATTATCTATTGTTTAAATTTCTTACATTGCAACAAATTTTAACCACTTCATAATTAACCATATGTGTAGAAGTGATAGCATGTGCCAGAGCACAAGTGTGTATTGAAAAGTTAAACGTCACTGCGGTGGGAGGTTAATCTAACCCTAAGTAATCGCCCAGTCTGACCTATGTAACAAGAATTACATTCAGCGCAGGGAATGTAGTAAACATTATTTTGTTTTATAGGGAACAGTTTTAGAGTTAAAACCTTAAAGGAAGTATTATAAAGAAGAATAATGGAATACTGACGAAATCAAAGGAGTACCACGTATTGTAGTATGTCCAAAGTGTGGCATGTCTAAACCGAAAACTTTAATATTATACCAGTTTCGGTGGACAAATTCCCTCTGAAAGTATTGTTTACCTATTTGTATGTAATAAGCTATGCATACTTTAACCAATTTATTAAACAATAAAAATTGTCCATTATTTTTAATAAAAATACATGTTTCAAATTTTAATGGGCAAAATAATATTTAATAAACACGTAATCCGTCTACAACTACAACTACAACTACAGATACTACAAGAAAACAACAAGAAACAAAAACGAAGTGGCTATAATAGTAAACAAAGAAGTTAACAAATGTGTACTTAGTTTTATAGGAAAAGCACATAGAGTTGCAGTACTCAAAATTAATGCTAAACCAGTAAACGTGAATATTATTCAAGCATATGCTCCATAAACGCGTAAGCTCAGAGCAGGAAATAGAAATATTCTATGAACAATTGAAAGAATCCCTAAAACATACCAAAAAAATAAGAAGTAAATATCCTGCTAGGAGATTTCAACTTCAAAGTAGGCAAAGGATGTGTTGGCAATACCGTGGGACATTTTGGACTAGGAACGCGAAATGATAGAGGAGACCGCATTATTCAGTTTTGCCAGGAAACGGATAGTGCAATAATGAACACCTTTTTCCAATTACCACCTCGAAGACCACATCTGGAAATTTCCAGCTGACTAAAAAAAAAAAGATTAGAAACCAGGTTGACATCATCATCAACAAACGATTTCCAAATTCCGTAAAATCCGCAAAAACATATCCGGGAGCAGATGTTCCATCTTTTACTAGGACGTTTCAACACATGAAAAACGTCCATAAAAGAAAACAATAAGAAAAGTCCATAAAAGAAAACAATATAAAGAAACAGCCATGGATAAGACAAGAAATATTAGAGCTAATGGAGAACACGGAAAAAAGAATAAAATTATTGCATAGAAATAGAATCCTAGAACAGAAGCATGACACTTTTAACCTACATAAAAAGATCAAAAACTTAACGGGAGGAAACGGATCACGAAGCCATAACTTAATACTAGACGAGCACAACAATCTGTTCTTCGAAAATGAGAGAATACTTGAGAGATGGAGGCGATACATGAAAGAATTATTCAAGGAAGAGCAAGAGACATAAGTCAGTGTTTCTCGATGTTCAGGAGCAGAAATAACGCTCAGTGAAGTAAAATATGCAATAAAAAGACTAAAAACCAACATAGCACCTGGACCTGATAACATACAAGCTGAAATATTAAAACTATTTGAAAACAACCAACTCAAGCTCCTAACGAGTCAACTCAACAAAATCTATGAAACTGCAGAATTTCCAACAGATTGGCTAGTTTCCACTTTCATCCCTCTGCCCAAAATGGCAAATGTCACCAGATGCTCTGATTACAGAATTATAAGAATTAATATAAGAACACGAGTCTTGAGATGCTATGTATTTTCTACGCTTTTATATGGAGTCGAAGCCTGGACCTTGACGGAGGCAACATCCAAACGATTAGAAGCCTTCGAAATGTGATGCTTTCGCCGCATGTTCAGAATTTCCTATATCCATCATGTTACAAACAACACCGTGATCCAACATATGAATAAAGATCTGGAAATTATGCGTATGGTGAAAATCAGAAAGATGACATACTTATGGCATGTGATGCGCAATGCGAAGTATCAACTAATTTAACTAGTTTTACAAGGCAAGATAGAAGGCAAAAGATCTCAAGGGCGCAGAAGGACATCGTGATTGAAGAACATCAGACAGTGGACAGGAATGACTCCCATACATCTATTTAGAGCAGCTGTCAACAAAGTTGTACAGACCAACGTGATTGCCAACATCCACAGATAATAGGCACCAAAAGAAGAAGAAGTAATCCTTCTATTCGCTCATTTACAATATCAAGTACTTTTCTCAAATTTCCAAGTTCAAATAAATCAACTTGCTTGCTAATATTTGACATTTGAAGTGTTCAGTCCTTATTGGTAACTATTCATGTACACAACATATAATATCTATAATATATATATCTTCTTTTTCTTCTTCAAGTGCCATCTCCGCGGCGGAGGTCGGCAATCATCATACCTCGGCAATCATCATAGCTATCATCATAGCTATATATATATATATATATATATATATATATATATATATATATATATATATATATATATATATATAACCGGTCATTCTGTTTTGTTATTTACTTCGTTGGAAGTACGAGAAACTGAATTCACTACGAATTTTGACTAGATGAACGGCTTGTGGAATGCAATTTTAGATTCCCTTGCCGAGTAATTCATCCAGCTGTTTGTTTCGCAAATTTTAGGAAACACAGTGGTTAAGATTTGAATTCGGTTTCGCTAAGTAGAAATCGTTTGATTTCTCTTTTTGTTTTTAGATGGCGTAGTTACGTCTGTATATAGTTATTTTAATAACTATTGTCTAGGACGGGAAAGATTTTTGTTTTGGTTCAGAGCAGTGGCTATACCGTTCTGAAGAGACTTAAGGAGGTCGAAATACGTATCAACGGTTGTTGCTGCACTTTATCAAAACAAAAATCTAATACCGTCATTCTGTTTTGTTATTTACTTCGTTGGAAGTACGAGAAACTGAATTCACTACGAATTTTGACTAGATGAACGGCTTGTGGAATGCAATTTTAGATTCCCTTGCCGAGTAATTCATCCAGCTGTTTGTTTCGCAAATTTTAGGAAACACAGTGGTTAAGATTTGAATTCGGTTTCGCTAAGTAGAAATCGTTTGATTTCTCTTTTTGTTTTTAGATGGCGTAGTTACGTCTGTATATAGTTATTTTAATAACTATTGTCTAGGACGGGAAAGATTTTTGTTTTGGTTCAGAGCAGTGGCTATACCGTTCTGAAGAGACTTAAGGAGGTCGAAATACGTATCAACGGTTGTTGCTGCACTTTATCAAAACAAAAATCTAATACCGTCATTCTGTTTTGTTATTTACTTCGTTGGAAGTACGAGAAACTGAATTCACTACGAATTTTGACTAGATGAACGGCTTGTGGAATGCAATTTTAGATTCCCTTGCCGAGTAATTCATCCAGCTGTTTGTTTCGCAAATTTTAGGAAACACAGTGGTTAAGATTTGAATTCGGTTTCGCTAAGTAGAAATCGTTTGATTTCTCTTTTTGTTTTTAGATGGCGTAGTTACGTCTGTATATAGTTATTTTAATAACTATTGTCTAGGACGGGAAAGATTTTTGTTTTGGTTCAGAGCAGTGGCTATACCGTTCTGAAGAGACTTAAGGAGGTCGAAATACGTATCAACGGTTGTTGCTGCACTTTATCAAAACAAAAATCTAATACCGTCATTCTGTTCAGTAATTTTCATATATATATATATATATATATATATATATATATATATATATATATATATATATATATATATATATATATATATATATATATATTACGTGTTGATTTAAATATAAATTCTAAAACGGAACCTTCTACTAAAGAAAGTTTTGAGGGCATTTTACCCTAGCGTGCACCATTAAACTTGACACAGAAGCGGTAAAAAAATGTAATTTTATAAAATTGACTCTATTTTAAACCTAATTTCGCGCAACCGACGAAACTGAGAGAGATTTATTTGCACTCGGTGAACTTGTACGACTTTGAGAGATGCATTTAGGAGCAGTATGTCCGATTAACTTACAGCGAAAAGTATTTAATTAAAATATATTGCCAGTAATGATTTATGAAACGGAAGCGGTACATTAACTTTAGAGTTAAAAATGGAAGTCGCTTGATATAAGGAGCGCTGCGGCTCGTAGGGCAAAATGAAAAATAAAGTTGCGAACAAATAAAGCTCACATTGGTAATCGTAAAGCGAAGAACATATATCTTAGAAGTACGGTGTAACTGTTGCAATACAAAAAGAAAGATTGGTGCTTTAAAAATCCAAAATATACTTCCCACTACAAAATATCAGCTAAACTTTTAATGACTGTCGGTGCTATTAAATTATTATGGAACGTAATAATTTAATTTAGATAAGAACATAATATGTATTTTACACTTATTTTTCATTAAATGTAGATTTTTCTTATATTTGTCCTTGACAAAACTGCAAACACACTGTTCACAAGGATTGAGAATTCACAATAGAAGCAAAAATAACAAATTAACAGTATATTCTTATAAATGCTAGTATATTGTAAGAATTAAAAGTATAGAAAATATAATTAATGAAAAACTAAGAATATTAATCATAGAAAATTCTCATATAATTACAACCTAATTAAGGACACCTTATATAGCAACTATAAATTCTGATCTACCAATCTACCTAAAATACCTGAACCGACTTTAATTTACTCTCTTTTAACGTGGACAAGACATTAGCATTATCCTATAAAGAAGCTCTTCAACCCTTGCTTCTTAATAACAGCCAGATCAGTATCGCTGATTCTGCAAAATCTCTTGGTATTTTTATAGACCGTAACCTTAAATTGTCCCTCCATATCTATTGGTTAGGTAAGAAACTAGCCTCAGTGTTCTATCACAAATTAATCCCTTAATTTGTAATCTCACATTATTCTTAGCTTCTTAACCTTTTATAGTTTCACCGTGTATAATTGAAACATTGTAAAACATATCGAATAATATTTTAGTAATTAGAGTCCAATTGCCGAATAATATATTTTTCAATTGAACTTCCTAAGTGTCGCAATAACGGCCTAGATTAAATTGTATTGTAAGCTCACAGTTCAAAGTTTGTTAGTATGGTAGAAGCATTAACCTCTGTGCTGAGGTATACATTTGTGAAATTATAAATTGGGGATTTCAGCTCATTTGAGCACAGTCTATTGTAGAAACTTACCTAACAAACAACTATATTATAATTATCAGTAGCTGTCAATAAAACTATAATTTTTACTCCACATCTTCAACATTTTATTATATTGCCATCGTCAATCGAGAAAAATCGGACAAAGGGACATTACAGCACAATTCGATCCTTATAATTACATTCGAATCTGTCCATTGGTCCCTCGACAAAACAACATCAAAGGGCATTAATTGGATTTGAGCTTCGAAGGAGACGACCCTTAGTGACCTGAATAGCTGTTCCCCAGTTCCGTACAAGATCGACGATCGAATTCGAAGTGTGGAGAAAAGAAAAATAAAACAAAGGAACCATAGGAACTTAGTCCAAATTTTAATGAAACAGGTACAATAGATATTCTATTAGGAGCCAAAGAATATAGTTTGATAGTATTGGATGGAGTAGATCGAACAAAGGATGGTTTGCTCACCCAAAATACAAAATTGGGTTGGATAATGTCAGGGATAGCACAGCAAGAGAATATCCCTAATATACAAGTACTCAGCATGATATCTAGACGACAGATGGATCAAGAAATAAAAAAATACTGGGAAGTAGAAGTAGATCAAAGCAATACTCTTTCAATAGAAGAAAAAGAGTATAAAGAATATTATAAAAGAACCGTAAAAACGGACAACGAAGAAAGATTTGAAGTTAAAATATCCTTCATTTCTAATACAAGCCTATTAGGGAACAGCAAGCATATGCGAGACTGCTGCAATTAGAGAAGAAATTTCAAAGAGACAGAAACCTAGAAAAAGAGTACAGGAAATTTATGAAGAAATATGAAGATTTAGATCACATGAAATTGAATAAAACCGAAATCATAAATAAGCAAAAGTATTACCTTCTTCATCATGCAGTAATAAAAGAGGATAGTATCCCAACAAAATGCAGGGCCGTGTTTGACGCTTCCAGTAAAAGTTCAACAGGAATCAGTCTCATTGATATAATACACTCTGGACTTCGTTTGCAACAAGATCCTACACATATATTAATAAATTGGAGGTTGTACAAAATAGCATATACGGCAGATCTAGAGAAAATGTTTAGGCAAATAAAGATAGCTGAAGAAGATCAAGTTTACCAGAAGATATTATGTAGACAGTCTGTAAACGAACCAATAAAGGAATATCAATTGTGAACAGTAAACGGTACGAAGGCAGCGCCATACCTTACATTAACCCTTTCGGTCACGCTTTTTTTTAGTGTATTGAAATATATTTTGTTAATAATTCCAAATTATTCCCAGTTGTGGTACTCTTTTGAAAGGTAATGTGTTTTGGTAGGAATATTAGCATTTTTTGTTAATAAAATAGAGCCCGTTTTTGATGTTGTCAATTGACAAAATTGTGACTAACTAATATTTACTTAAACGGAGTTAAAATTCTTGTGTCGTCAATTGACGACACAGTGACTGAAAGGGTTAAGAAGGATACAGGAATAATGTAATGACGAGAACTTAAAATATTCACTAGCTGCGGAAATTGTTAAACACAACATGTACGTAAACGACGTGCTAGCTGGAGTGCAGAAACGTTGGCTGAAGCTTATCAAGTTTAAACAGAGTTAACAGAAATGTTCAAGAAAGGAATTTTGTATTAAGAAAATGGCTTAGTAATAGTCAAGATTTAATGGAAACCATACCGGAGGAACTAAAAAGTGTCGATCTCAAAACGTTAGACAAAGAAGATATACATAAAACGCTAGGAATCCACTGGTCACCGGTTGAAGATGTAAGTACATTTAAAATAAATATAACCGAACATAAAAAAAATAACAAAGAGGCTGGTGTTATCGGAAATAGCAAAAATATATGACCCATTAGGATGGATTGCGCCAGTGATAATGCAATTAAAAATATTCATACAAGATAGGTGGCATAAAGCCGTCACAACCCTAGAAAAAGAAGAAGTGGTGATAATAAAGAAGGATGACACCTCGCTGGGGAATTGGCCACTAGTGAAGATAATCAAAACACATCCCGGAGGTGAAGGTATGACAAGAGTCGCAACAGTTTAAAAGGCGAACGGAAAAGTAACTACTCGTCCTATACACAAGTTAATACCAATAGTACGAGAGCCCACCTACCGAAAGACAAATAAAGCACGTAGTATGTGAAGACAATTTATATTTTGTATCCTATTTTATTATCCAGAGCATCTAAGCGATAAATACATAGATCGAGGGATATTTAGAATAACAATTCATCTAGAAAAGAAAAAAAATTAGATGGTGAAAGAACGATAGATTCAATGGTAAAAACGCTGGAAGATATGTGTAAGGCAAGCAATATAATAACTAACAACTATAGTGAAATTATCAGTAGCTGTCAATAAATCTATAATTTTTACTCCATGACTTCAACATTTCATTGTATTACCATCGTCGATCGAGAAGAATCGGACAAAGGGACATTACAAAACAATTTGATCCTTAATTACATTCGAATCTGTCCACTCAGCCTGCTATACGTAAGATCTCTTTCGAAGGAAATCAATTTAGCACCTTCCAAAATAACATATTTTTCTTTGTTCGAGTCTCATCTTCGATATGGCCTTCTTTTTGGGGTTCTAGTACAGTTGCCCAATCTGATCTTAATCTGATAACTAGTCTAGCCTCAGTAAAATAATACATTGCAGAACCTACTTCAAGTAACACGGGATTTTAACTCATCCCTCTTTATATATTTTAGAAACTGTTTTAATTCGTAAACACCTACATGATTTTCCAGCAAGACCTAATCATAACTCTTATTCCAGAAATTGCTGTATTACCTCACATCCAATGTAAAAAAATTGGTCTTAAAATCGTAGTGTCTTTTTAAATGAGTCTTTTATGCGAACTGTTAATGAAAAATATACACAAAAAAGAAAATTGAACTGACAGTTAAATAAGAACACAACAAAGCAATAAATATTTTTTGTATACAAATATAACATAAAAATAATTAATATAATTTTACAACATTCGATAAACCATCTCATTCTAATATTACAATATATATATATACAGTATACATATACAATACATAACTGATCGCTTCATGAATTCGCGCAAAAAATGGCCACGCATAACAATGTAATCCGCATATTTCAATGCTAATGAAAAATAAAATGATGAACGAAGCGGTGTAATATACATTGTAAAAAAACAATGGATATAAATCAAAGCTAATTTAATCAATTAAGTCATTTAATATAAAGTTATATTATATGCAAGTAATCCATTGATTTATCCCAATATAAAATGTATAAAAAAGTTAAAACAACTATAGTTTTGTATTTAATATGCAATTCAGATACATCTATTAATAAAATAGCAAACTTGCTAAAGAAAAAATTGTGTCTATATATATATATATATATATATATATATATATATATATATATATATATATATATATATATATATATATATATATATATATATATATACGTTCGAATTATCTTACAGACCACTTTACCCGATAATTCGAACGTATTTATAAATTATTTTTTGGTCGAAATAATCACTTCTAATATATATATATATATATATATATATATATATATATATATATATATATATATATATATAAATATATATATGTATATATATATATATATAAATATATATATATATATGTATATATATATATATATATATATATATATATATATATATAAATATATATATGTATATATATATATATATATAAATAGTAAACTCTTAAATATTGGGGAAATCTGCAAGAAATACTCTAATGTGTATCAATTGTTTCGCCGAACGTTTTCGCCAAAGAGAATTAATTTGGCTTCTTCAGGGCTGAAAGAGAATAAATTATAATTAGCTACCATATATTATCTATTAAAACATTATTGATCTTACCGTAACTTAGAATTGTAGAGTTAGAATATTAAAAAACTTTGCTAGTAACATAGTGGTGTTTTTTGTTACTATGTGCAAAAAAAGTTTTTTATAAGAATTGAAATGTATGGTAGCTTCGAACTTGACACGTAAAGGCTTACCCAAGGTTAATCGAAAAACCCAATGCAACTACATTTAAAAGGAGGTAATTCTTTGAAATGTCGGCAATAACTAAATTTTGATTTTAAATAGTTAAAAGTGAGGTTCTGTTTAAGCCAGAACGCAAGCGCTGACAACTTCATTATAATTGGTATGAATCTTTATGTCGTTAAGGTTCATTGGTAAAAAACGAATAAATTTAAATCCCAGTAAAGGGAAATATTATTTTGATTTTCTTTATTTAATTATATTATTGTTCATGTATTATTGAATCTTATTGAGACGTATCTAAGAAAAGCAAGGGAATGTTATATATTTTTTGTTAATGAAAATTCAATTTTGTTAATGTAAATTTTCATTAACAAAAAATATAAAAAAAAAAAAAAAAATATAAAAAAAAAAAAAAAAAAAAAATATAAAAAAAAAAAAAAAAAAAAAAAAAAAAAAAAAAAAAAATATATAACATTCCCTTGCTTTTCTTAGATACGTCTCAATAAGATTCAATAATACATGAACAATAATATAATTAAATAAAGAAAATCAAAATAATATTTCCCTTTACTGGGATTTAAATTTATTCGTTTTTTACCAATGAACCTTAACGACATAAAGATTCATACCAATTATAATGAAGTTGTCAGCGCTTGCGTTCTGGCTTAAACAGAACCTCACTTTTAACTATTTAAAATCAAAATTTAGTTATTGCCGACATTTCAAAGAATTACCTCCTTTTAAATGTAGTTGCATTGGGTTTTTCGATTAACCTTGGGTAAGCCTTTACGTGTCAAGTTCGAAGCTACCATACATTTCAATTCTTATAAAAAACTTTTTTTGCACATAGTAACAAAAAACACCACTATGTTACTAGCAAAGTTTTTTAATATTCTAACTCTACAATTCTAAGTTACGGTAAGATCAATAATGTTTTAATAGATAATATATGGTAGCTAATTATAATTTATTCTCTTTCAGCCCTGAAGAAGCCAAATTAATTCTCTTTGGCGAAAACGTTCGGCGAAACAATTGATACACATTAGAGTATTTCTTGCAGATTTCCCCAATATTTAAGAGTTTACTATTTAACTAATCTGCAAAGATTAAATTTCTTTTCTATATATAAATATATATATATATATGTATATATATATATATATATATATATATATATATATATATATATATATATATATATATATATATATATAAGATCCAAACAGTCCATTAAGCAGATAAAAAACGGCACGTGGCACTTGGTGAGAGCCAACAGAAGTGAATACTTCTTATAGCGCGGTATTACTATTTATCTGTTGTGGTTGATGACATTTTACGTCTGCATATTACTGAATTGTTTATATTTTTTTACAATAACGCCACAGATATAAGTTCTTTAAACTCTAATCTTGTATTTCTATCTAATTACTTCATTCTAATTATTATTATATTACGCAACCGATAAAATAACTTTCAATCGAATCTCCAAGGTTTAAACAGTTACGCCAGTGCTGTAACGAGTACATAGCAGGAAACTCTTAATAGTATGCCGTATCAAGAGGGTCCACAGACATTAAACATAACAATCGACTTTTCAGAACTAAGAAACATGTTAAAAACTTCATCACAGTAGATGTCCAAAATGGTCAACCTGCTAACTACTGTAGCATTTGTACAGTCCTTGTACATAATCCCCTTGTATATGTATTAAAACACCAAACAATATTTTTAGTGTATTTAATTTTCTATCGTATGTATTAAAACACCGAATTCTTTCAATTCCTATTTGCGTCGCCGAGTGGATATAAACACATTTATGCGTTTATATATGCGTTTCAAAGAAACATGCATTTAGATCGCTGAGAAGGTTTAGCCGGAAAGATAATTGCGAGACTCTCGCTGAGGCGTTGTCACGGACAACTGATTTCAGCGTTTGTCCAAATTTCACGTTTGTAATGTTTTCTCATTCTTCGTCCCTTTTCATGGAAATCTAGTGTGTAGTGGCAGTTAATTGTGCAGTATGTGTAGTTACAGAGGAGGTTTTAAAGAGTAACGAGAGTGGGCAGACGTCGGTATATAGTTTGGAGAGCCGGCAAAATTTGTGAGAAAACGTGACTATACTCAAAGTAATGTGTCTGTTAAAGTAAGAGTATTCACTATTTTTTGTTGTATGCCGTATCTAATCTGAGGTATTTGTTAAACGGCGTGTACAACAAATTTGAAATATAACATCGATGGTTCCAGTTTTGTAAGAAGCCGAGCCGAAGTCTGTGTCTAGTGCCGCCAATTTCAACCTCAAATTATTGTTCTAATTAAGAAGCCGTTTCAGAACATTTTTCACAGCGGAGATGAATTTGTTCGAGTGGTAAAGAGTTTGAATTCCAGTTCCTATCCCCACAAATTTAAAGTAAAGTGTAATCTAGTTAATGAAGCTTATATGATGCCATTTACAATCTTATTAAGTATGGAAAATAATGTCATCAAGATGGTGACCATCCCGTTGGGTATAGTTTTCGATCCTCTTTATAAAATCCTCCATACCCCGCTCTAACATCGCTCGATCAACAGTCAGTATTTTCTGGCGAGTTGCGTTCTTCAACTCGATTAAACAACTAGGCTTGCTAGCATATACACGACTTTTTAAATACTTCCATAAAAAATAACAAATTGACAGGTGACAAAAAATGAAATGAGTTGTCCTGGGAACAGCTTGTGGAAAATATTCATTGAAGCATGGGCAGTATGTGCCGTGGCACCATCCTGCTGAAACCACACATTCCTTGGGTTTATCCCTTTTATGCGTAGTTCTGGAACCAAAAAATTTTGGATCATGTCAACATAGCAAATAAAATTAACTGTGACGGTATGGCCAGCCTCTTCGAAAAAATATGGCCCAATAATGCCAGTCGGACCAATGGCACACTGCACTGTGACTTTTTGAGAATGTAAACGACGCTCATGAAGATTTCGTCGGTTTTCAGGAGCCCAGTACCTGTAATTCTGTTTATTAACGATTTCGTCCTATATATATATACAAGGATTTCCACAGTTTTCACTGTATTCCTTCACTCAACCGTTTTCTCCAATTTTTCCTGTTTAGCCAGTCCCCTTCCTGTAGGTTTCTTCTACTCATTGCTTCGTCCACTTCATCTCTGAAAGATCTTCGGGGTCTGCCTCTCTTTCTTCTTCCTATCGGGCTCCACTCTGTTATTATATTTATCCACCAAGTTTGGTCTGCTCTTCTGACATGTCCGTACCAGGTTAACCTCTTCTGTTCGATGTAGTCTATTATGTCGGAGTTCATTCCCATTCTCCTCTTAATCTCCATGTTATTTATTCTATCTCTTCTTGTTACTCTGCAGCTTCTCCTTAGGAATTCCATATCTGTTGCTCGTATTTTGTTTTTGGTTTTCTTATTTATTGTCCAATTTTCACACCCATAAGTGAGGATACTTCTTGTCATGGTATTATATATTTTTTTCTTTGTTTTCATGCTGATGTTCTTATCCAATAGTACCGGGTTCAATTTTCGTATGCAGTCTCTTGTTTGTCCTACTCTATTTTTTATATCTTTCTCCGTTGTTCCTTTGTTTGATATTATGAAACCTAAATACTTATAATCCACAAGGAAACTAAGTTCCTGTGTTTGGCTGTATACCATATATTAAAAATTTTGAATAAAATCCTTTATAAAAAGGTATATAAAAAACCCAGTTGGGCTATGTTAAATTGGCAAAACGTTTTCGGAATAAGTATTCCATCATCAGTACCAAGTTAATACATGGATGTAGCCACTAAATATGGGGTTACAAACCCTTTAAAAATTGCTAATTGAAATTTAGTTTACATAATGTCTGTTTTACAATTTAGATGGTAAAGTTACCGTTGGATTGGTAACATGGTGACATATGACTCTGTAATAAGTTGCAAGTCCTGAGACGGTATGTCTACGAGGACTTCAATAAAGCAACTGTTGCTTTATTGAAGTCCTCGTAGACATACCGTCTCAGGACTTGCAACTTATTGCAGAGTCATATGTCACCATGTTACCAATCCAACGGTAACTTTACCATCTAAATTGTAAAACAGACATTATGTAAACTAAATTTCAATTAGCAATTTTTAAAGGGTTTGTAACCCCATATTTAGTGGCTACATCCATGTATTAACTTGGTACTGATGATGGAATACTTATTCCGAAAACGTTTTGCCAATTTAACATAGCCCAACTGGGTTTTTTATATACCTTTTTATAAAGGATTTTATTCAAAATTTTTAAATACTTATACTTGTCTGTTCCTTTGATTTGTTTACCTTCGTCCATTTCCAGCTGTTTTATTTCTGTATTCTCCGTTGTTAGGTATTCAGTTTTCTTTATGTTTATTTCCATCCCATTCTTTGTATATTCCTGGTCCAGTTTTCTCATCATAAAACTGAGGTTATCCTCGTCTTGTGCGATCACTATTTGGTCGTCGGCAAAATTTAGCGTATATAGATATTCGTTCCTTACTGGTATACCCATTCCTTCGCACTTTCTGTTCCATGGTTTCAGGGTTTTCTCCAGGAATATTTTGAACAGGGTGGGGGATGTCGAGCAATCCTGTAGTAGTTCCTTTATCGACTTAAATGGACTTCTTCTTCTTCACGTGCCATTTCCGCGACGGAGATTGGCAATCATCATGGCTATTCTGATCTTAGATGCTGCTGCTCTGAACAGTTCAATTAATGTGCATCCGTACCATTCCCTCAAGTTACGCAACCATGAGATTCTTCTTCTTCCTACACTTCTCTTGCCCTGGATTTTCCCTTGTATAATCAATTGAAGTAGGTTGTATCTCTCATTACGCATAACATGCCCCAGGTATTGCAGCTTTCGTGTCTTAATGGTTTCCAATATAGGCCTTAAATGGACTGCATATTCTATTGCCCATCCTAATGGAACTTAACTTCGTCGCTCATTAAAAGATGCTGACCTAAGTTATTCTCCAAAAGAACTTGCATTCTCCTAGTGAAATCCTCACGTTGTTCAATATCTCTTTCCATTAATTTCTGGACTATCTGCAATTTATAGGGGTGAAATTTTAGGTCCTTAATGTTTAACTCAATTGCATATTTTCGAGCGGACCGTGGAGGACGGCATCTCTCACTCGCTGTATGTTTACAGGAGTTCTTACTGTTCTATTCGGATCTTGTTGCCTGTTTTTTTCATGACACTACTTGTTGTTCTAAAATTCTTCATCCATCTTAAGAGTGTGTTGCGAGATGGAACCGCTCCACGCCTACCAATATTAAAGTGAGTGCGAAAAAGCCGCTGCGTATTGATCACTGATTCTTGATTTCGGATAAACGTATCGTATGCAAACATGCGATGTTCTACCGTCCACTGCTCAATGTTTACTGAAATGATACACTACTACAGAGGTAGTAACGCTGCGCTTGTTCCACTCTCATCCCTTTAAGCTTCGTACTATGCGTTCTAAAAACATCCGGCTCCCGATTGTCACCCTGTATATATATCTTACGTAAATTAATCTTATTTGATGTTTAACTCTAAAATCATTCTCAAAATGCAAATTAAATAATAAGTTGAAGAATTTCTCCGATCTCTAACCTTCGCCGAGTAAATCTTACATATTGCACCATGTAAAAAAACATATAAATTTACAATTATATTGGTTTATGAAAGAATGTTAAACATGTCCCCACACTTACTAAATTAAAACTTTTTGTGTAAATATGAGGTCATGTTATGTCACGAAATTACGCTTTTTAATTTAAAAACTGCTGCAAAATTTGCTAGTATTCAGAAAGATAAGGGCGCTTCATCATTTCAAGTTAGAGTTTTTGGGTCGAAACGGTTCTCTATAATTTACAGTCTTGACCATTAAAAGTTTTCACTTTAGCTACTCTGGGGTTTGAAGCTTTATTTTACCGGTCAGAATGGATGTTCACTTGTTCCGTTTTTAACTGAGAATCGTGATATAGTTACAGAGCGTGTTAAAGTGACCACATATTTATTGTTAACTTCTAGGCTATTTGAAGCAAAATATTAAGACATTTATGGGAAATTTGACTCGAGCATGAACTGCTGCGTAAAATAACCGTCCCTATCTTAAAAATATAATAAGTTTCTGAGACTTATTTTATATTAGATAAAGCAATTTTTATATTTGTGAGTATAAAATTAAATATGATAAGGAGCTAGACTTACCAATGCTAGTATAGAGTATGTTTCAGTAATTTGCTATTTTGGGTTGAGTATAATAATTCATTTGAATCTTAAACGATTTATTTCATCACTTTAACTAATGCCTATTAGGTTTAATCTTGAAAGAACTAGTTGAAATAGAACACATACAAGAGGATATATGGGTGGCCTTCCTGACAGAAATGTTTAAAAAACAAAACGAAGAACCTTTACCAGAAACGCCAAATATAATAACTGAAAAAAAAGACCGATATCTCCCAAAACGATGTGAAAGAAGGAATAAAGAAATTAAAAAACAGAAAGTCACCAGGAGAAGATCAAATACCAAATAAACTCTTAAAATATAGAGGTGATCACCTTATACAACAACTGCAACTTCTTATTAATAAAATAATCACCCCGAACAGAATACCAGATGAATGGAAGAGAGCGATCATGGTGATGTTCTTCAAAAAAGGAGATAAGAAAGACCCCAATAATTATCGAGCAATAAATCTATTAAATACAACACTCAAATTGACAAGAAGAATAATACCGACAAAAATAAACGAACGAATATCTTTGCAAGAGGAACAGCAAGGATTTCCGACAGGAAGATCATGAATGGATGGAGTTTTCGTAATAAGACAAATAAAAGAAAAGTCGCTGGAATACAACAAACCAGCATATATGTGTCTGATAGATTTGAAGAAAGCGTTTAATAGAGTAAGAATTCGGGACGCGATACATTTATTATATGAAAAGGGAATATCACTGGATTTAGTAAAAACCATTGAGAAAAATAAAAAAAGAAGAGGATATAGAATGGGAGAAAAGGAAATAAGGATAATATGCTACGCCGATGACGCCATAATAACAGCCGAAAATGAAGATGACCTACAAAGATTAATTAAAGAATTCGAAGATACGGCGCTCATATACAACATGGAGATCTCAACAGAGAAAACTAAAGCAATAGAGATATCAGCGGAACCGAGACGATGTAAACTAGTCGTAAATAACAAAATAATAAAACAAGTGATGGAAATTGAATACTGGGGAATAAAACTGTTAAGCTACGAAAAAGTGGAAGAAGTACAAAAACAAGTGATCATGGCAAACACAGCAGCAGGATGTCTGAACAACACAATCTGGAGAAACAAATACCTAATCACAACGGAAACAAAACCAGGACATATAAATCAACAATAAGACCGATAATGACGTACACAGCGGAGACAAGAGCAGATATGGCGAAAACACAAAAACTACTGGAAACAACAGAAATGAAAGTCTTACGAAAAATAACAAACCAAACTCTAAGAGACAGAGTAAGAAGTAAGGAAATACGAGTGAGATGTGGTGTACATTAAATAAACGCGTGGACCAAAAGAAGAAAAGTGGAATGGAATCAACACATCGAAAGCATGACAGAAAATAGAATAGTATGAATAGCAAGAGACAAATCACCAAATGGAAGAAGATCATTGGGACGACCGAGGAAAAGATGGTCAGACAACGTCAATTGAGGCTAAAAACCGAAGTAAAACAGGCATTAAGCCTATTTATAAAGTAGTAGTTCAATCTTGTGGTAGAGTTGAGCATCTTTTAGAAACTGTATAGTTTAGCGTTATCATTGGGGTAAAAGCATAAGAATCTTATATGACTATGTAATTATTTAAGTCGTGGAAAAAAAGTCATATTTTACAAGTATACAATTTGTAACCCTGTAGATATTGATCATTGTAACAAACTAACCCCTGACGCTGCACCTCTGGAGGGCGAGCTGTAATTTGTTTTTCAAACCCAAATATGTGACATCTCGTGAGTCCTGTGAGAAGCCCACTGACCTGAGTGTGTGTGGTCTGAGTGTTTTGTATATATTTTAGTTTAACAGTTGGGAAATGATCACAAAAAGACAGTACTTGCATTATATTTAGTGAGTTAACGTTTAGCTTTTGTAAAAGAAACACGATTATACAGCTTCATTAAATCATCGTAATTTTCATTATAAAATAAACTCTAAAAACCCTGATATCATTATTATTAGTATAACATCGTATTATATGTTCAGCTATTCCACGTATTAATATGTTATATCATCTATTTTTTACGATATTTATATATATTGTAACGTCTAGTCCTACATTCATCTATATTGCTTATATATTTTTTCAAATAAACCATTTCTTTCAGGTATTCAAGAAGACTATATTTAATTTTTTCGAAAACGCTAATCGATATCAATGCATAAAACAGTCCATCACTCAAATGATTGCATTGTTTTGCGTTATTAATGCGGAGTGCACAAAGTATTTGAATACTAGAGTGTGCAATCCTCGTTTACAAAACTACTTTAAATGCATATTGGTACTGCATTGTGTTTCGCAATGTATAAATTAAAGGAGAAAATTTAGTTCGCTAGAATTCGGTTTTTTAGCGTCAGTGCAATCAAAAATTTAACTATCTTTTTAAGGAAAATATAGTTTTAAAATAAAAATAAATGGCTACTCATATTAAGGATAAGAAAGATTTTAAATAAATAATAAAAAATAGAAAACTAAAGGTGAGCTTGACGCAGTGAACAAAATGTTTAGGGAATACACAAGAAAACGTCAGATGCTTTTATCTCGTCCATCGTCTTTGGTAGTTTTTTGCAGAAGAAGCTCTTCATTTGGTATATAACATAGAATAATTATCCAGTATCGTTTCTGATAGATCTGCTTTTTGTCAAATTTTTGCATTAAGTGTCGTCTTTAATAATGAAGTGTATAAAGTTCTCATCTAATACTTTAAATAGGTCATTATAAAATTCGTCTATTTTTATTTTTATGACTTATAGTAGTGGGTAAAAAACTTCGGGATTTTTTACTTAATATCGAAAATGTAAACGCAAACCAATTTATGAGACTCTTCCGGAAACTGCTCGCACATATTTACTCAACAATAATAACATATAAGGACATATTTCAAAACTCGTAAGTGGACAGTCAAAATAATTCTACAGCTATTCGAATTAGCATTAGTAAACAGTTAGATGGAGTGTATTAAGGATGTAGCATTTTTAAATTCTTTGGTTTATATCAAAATCACCCTGTATGTATTAAAACACCGAAGAATATTTTCAATGTATTTGTGTTTCCTATCGTATATGCTAAAATACCGAAATGTTATTTCAATCCTTTTTGCACCGCCAATAGACACATTTTAAAGTTTGTGTATATATCACAAATGGGTATTTCCTCGGTATTCTTTGATCGTTTTCTGCTTAATATTGCGCCTGAAATAAACATCAACTTAGATCACTGAGAAGATTTTGCGGAGACGAGAATTACATCACTCTCGCTGAGGCCGCTATCAAAGGCAGTTGGCTTTAGTGTTAATCCAAATTTTTCTTCAAATTTGTAATTTTTTTGTGTTTTTTCGTCTTATGTTATGGAAAATATGTAGTGAGCAGTTAATAGTTACAGTTTTAAGGAGATTTGGAAGAATCTTGAAAAGAGAACAAACACGCTGTGAACAATGTAATGTGTCAGTTTTGAAAGAGTAATCACTGTTTCTGTGTTTCAAAGTATCTAAGAGAATTGTGTCGTCTACAACAACTTTGAAGGATAACCACATGTAGCCATTGTGTCCAATTATACCTATTCCAGTTTTTAAAGAAGCAGAGTTTTAAAGTTTGTGTCCAGTGAACAACTTCTATTCTCAATTTGTTTGTCTTAAGAAGACGTTTCAGCATATTTCCACAGTTTGGAGATGAATTTGTTTGTGTGGCAGAGAGTGTAAGTCCAGTTCCTAACCCCAGAAATTTTGAAAAATTTTAGTGAAATCCAGGTAACTCTTTTGTGTTGAAAGGAAAAATAAACATTTTCTAATAATAATTGCTTTCATAACAGTTTAAGAAATTAGTAGTAATTAAAATTGTAGATCTTAGGATGTGGCTTAGCTGATTGTTCTCAATTTTAAAATTTAATATTGACATATGACAGCTAGCTTTATTTTTTTGACGCTTACCTAATCATAACAGAACTTGTTTTTGTTTTGTTTTTTTACAAAAAGGTTAATCTTTATATATAGTCCCATTAAAAAAGATATATTTCATTTGTAATAATTTATTTCTGCTACAAATTATCGCCCAGTAACAATTGTAAGTTCTTGTAGCATCTCCAACTTCTAGAGTTTGTAAACGGATAGTTCATAGTAAGTTTGTTTTTGATATTTTGTATTTTATTGTTATTATTTATATTTGTAACTGTTTGTAGTGAGACAATAATAAATATTAAATTTTTTTCCTAAACCATTTTGTTTATTTCTCTTAACTAACTTTCTAACCCTTTTTTTTTGTTTTTAGGAAGAAAGAGCTTTTTCTTTCATCCAGCAGGAAGATTATTCAAAGCCGCGTCCCTATTTTAAATAGCTTGAGAACCTTCTTGCATTTTGTTTGTCTAGGAGATGTAAGTACCCCTTTGTTTCATTTTCGTAGTTGCCCCAATACCAACCCCCTTATCATTTACTTATCCATGACCCAATTCCCCAAATATCCCTTGCGTAACCGTTCGCACAGTTTCGTTTTATTTTTCTTGCCCTATCTTTACCCTAATAATTTTTGTCTCAAATATTCAACCCCTTATTATAATACCCTATGTGGTAGGCAAACTAATCGTTACAAGGACTGTAGGGGTAATTGTTCTCACAGAAAAGATATTTTAGATTTTCTCTCGCTCAGAGTAGCTTTGGGAGAGTTTCTGATTGGAGGTTTAAGACCTAAAAGAAGTAATAGTACAGAAGTTGCAAGGAGCGAAGACAGAGAAAATGAAGACAGTTTTTGAAATCCTCCAAAGAAAATAAAACGATTTTCGGTTAAATTACCTAAACAAGATGAACGTTACAATAGTTATGAACATTGACTTCTGAATGACGATTTACAAAACCCACTTTATTGCCGGTTGGAAGCTTGCCAAATCGTTTACGCATACGTTGTATTAAATCTAATGTTTACTGATGTTTAAGCAAAAAAATGTTTCAAACACGTCAGAGGCAACAGTTTTGAGTAATATATGCTTACATTACGTGTTAAGTTGTTCAATATATCCGTTGTCAATATTTTTGCATAAAATATTTTAATATCGTCTTTATAATACACATTAACTCATTATTAAAGCAAGCAAATTTTGTGTTTTCGGAGAAATGGAAAAAGTCGAGTATCGTATTCAAATGTGCAAATCAAAGCCGACCTGGACGAAGTTTACGGTGAGGTTGCAACTTCGTTAGCAACAGTAATGTGTTGGAAAGCTGAATTTTTTTTTATGATGAGCGTCCGGTGAGGCCAAATGAAGTCACCACGCCGGAAATGATCAACAAAGTCAATGACATGATTATGGCAGATCGTCGAATTAAGCTCCGCGAGTTATTAGAGGTCCTGAACATTTCCTACGAACGCGTACACAATATCATTTACCATAATTTGGACATGAAAAAGTTATCCGCGCGATGGGTGTCGCGTTTGCTGATAATCTATCAAACTCAAAAACGTGTGACCACTTTGAAGACGCCTTTGGCGATGATACGGCGCGATCCGAAGGATCTTTTTCGCCGATTTATCACCGTTGATGAAACCTGGGTGCATTATTACACACCGGAAACCAAAGAACAGTCGAAACAGTGGCGCAAACGCGGCGAAGGGCCGCCGAAGAAGACAAAGATTGCACATTCGGCCGGCAAAGGGTTGGCGACTGTGTTCTGGGATGCGAAGGACATCATCTACATCGACTACTTGGAAACTGGCAAAACAATTAATGGTGAGTACTACGCAGCATTATTGGATCGATTTGATGCCGAATTGTGTCGAAAACGCCCCGGTTTGGAACGCAAAAAAGTGATCTTTCACCAAGACAATGCACCGGCTCACCGATCGGCCGTCGCCACGGCAAAATTACAGTACTTGGGCTATAAATTGGTTGAACACCCACCGTATTCCCCAGATCTTGCTGCCAGCGATTTTTTTCTGTTTCCAAACCTAAAAAAAATGGCTCGGAGGACGTCGTTTCGCAACAAATGATGAAGTCGTCGCTGAAACTTCGTCCTATTTTGAAGAGCTCGAGCAAAAGTACTATTCGGATGAGACAAAAAAATTGGAACATCGTCTTACTAAGTGTATCGAGTTAAAAGGGGACTATGTTGAGAAATAAATCGACTTAATTTTAAAAAACTTGTTTTTTCTATCAAAGGCTAGTTTTATATCAATCCACCCTCGTACGCATTTTCCATCCTTTGTATGATAATCTGGCGACGTGTCCTGCCCAATTCCATTTTAACGACGCGATTGTTTCGATAGCGTCTGTTGTTTTTTTCTACGACTTATTTCTTAGTCTGGAATTTTGTCTTTCAGAGGAACTCCTAACATCTGGCGCTCCATAGCTATCTGAGTCACGTAAATCTTATTAACTACCTTTTTTGTGACTGTTAGTGTTTCCTCTCCATATCCATGTCTGCACAATATCCCTTCCATCAACAGCAATATTTCGATTTAGCACCAGAATAGTCATTATTTGCGTCTTGTTTATATTAATCTTTAGTCCGACCTCCAAGGAAGCGTAATATAATTTTTTCATACGAATGGATGAACAAATATATTCAGTAAACTATAATTCATACAAAATTTTACTGTATACCAACCGGTTATAAGTGTAGCTTAAAATTTTTATATGCTCTCCCGCAAATAACCCTTAGCAGTTGATGTTTTTGTTTAAATAAAAAACTTTATAAAAAGAGAAATCAAACGATTTCTACCTAGCGAAACCGAATTCAAATTTTTACCACTGTGTTTCCTAAAACTTGCGAAACAAACAGCTGGATAAATTACTCGGCAGGGGAATCTAAAAATTGCATTCCACATGCCGTTCATCCTGGTCAAAATTCGTAGTGAATTCAGTTTCTGGTACTCCAAACGAAATAAGTAATAAAACATAATGACGGTATTATCTGTTTAAATCTAAATATATATAAGTATAAAAAACTTTATCTGTTTAAATCAAAATAAAATATTAAAATATTCTTAATATTCTCTAAAAATTTTAACGGCTATACAAATTTAAAATAATTTCAAGAAATCCACACAATATTAAAAGGTGTTATCTGCAATCACCGAGAATTTAAAAGCAACTTTACCGAGTACAAGGTACTAAAAGGATTTACAGATAATATTTTATTTAAATATAAGAGAAACCAGGTCAAAGGACCTTAGAATTTACTCAAAACAACATTAACAAGATGAAAAGTTGTTTCTTTAAGAAAACAGCTTCAAATTCAGTACTTGGAGCTGTCAAAGTTTTTACTTTATCCAAGTAACTTTTATCGCGAAAAGATTGAAACGCAAAATATTGTTCAGTTCAAAATAGATAAAAGAAGAATAATATAAGTGAGTTAATTTTTTTTGTACCGAACAACTGTTTTTTGAATAATGGTAATTAATGAATAAATGAACTTAATATAGGAAACTGCAAATCCTACCATTTTTAGTCCAAAGTATGGGTGAAAAAGTGAGCATTATGTAATGAATTTTTAAAATGTGCTCTGTTTTATAAAGAGCGATGTCAGGAATATTTTTATAGTCCATTTAACAGCAAATTTTTGTATATTATTTAAATATGAAACTTTAAAGAAGTAGAATAAACTTTAACTGAAGTTTAATTGACCAATGGTACAGCTTCATTAGCACTCAAATTAAAAAACCGTACCTTATAAAAACTTCCATATTTTATTTGGAAAAATGATTAAAGCTTTTTCTATGTTTACTAAAATGAAATTTTGTAAAACCAGATCACTCTATTTTTTTGCTAATATTATGATAATTGGTTTATCCAAAGACGAAAAAAGTAAAAGGCTATAACTTTATAACAAGAAAAATTAATCCAACGCCCATTCTATTTTTAATTACTTATATACCATCAGTAAAATGTAAAACATAACCCTAGATAATTGATTTGCATCTTATTTATTACATTAAAAATATAATTTTATTTTTATTATCAACTTTTAAAGCTAGGATGATGCCCTCTAATCTTTGCAGTAGTTTTTAACTTACAGATTAGGCTTGCTGACTTTCTAGAAAGTTTCTACAACCAATAGGTGCTGATAACCTCTTTTTTTTAATTGCTGCTACTTTATAACAATTAAGAAACGTAATCACCGGTATTAGAGATAGTCAATGAACTATATTTTCAAGAAATGTTTAGAATGTTTAAAAAACACTTTTTACAAGGTTGACCTACGTAGTGACAGCGTAGTCATGGTGGTGGACTAATTTCTCACCGGCCGATGAGACTCGCAAGTCTCAACAATTTGTAATATATTATTTTAAATTATAGTTCTTGAAGGCATCAATTATAATCTGTAAGTTACAAAATGCGAAGATGTTTAGGGATGTACAGATGTAAATAATTATAAATAAAAATTTAACCATTTTTTAATGTAATAAATCAGAGGTAAAAACATTTTTTAGGTTTGGTTTTACAATATATTGATAAAATATAAGTCTTTAAGAAAAGAATATTTCTTAGATTAAAAGTTTTCCTTTTTTCAAAAAATTATAGCCTCATACTCTTTTCGTCTTGGAATATACAAGTTATCATATAAGTAATTGATTCCACCGTTACTTGATGGAAATTCATATATATAACAATAAAACACTGAAAACTTTGTTTTAAAAACTTTTCCAAAATTTATTATAAAAACTTATCGCTACAGCCGTTTCAATAGAGTGCCTTTCTCAAGTGATTTATTTTTGGTATGTGTTTACAATTTATAGTCTTTAACTAAATAGGTTAAGAAGGGAAGAACTGTTTGTGTCAAGTTGGTTATTCAGAATTATGTCTCTATTTTTTAATTTGTTTATTTCAATAGATTCTAAGAAAGATAGCTTAAGGCCTTTATTTTGGATGTAAAATATTCGAAATTTGTCATTAAAAGAATAATTATGATCTAGAAGGTGAAGAGCGTATGTAGAATATGTTTTTCTATTTTTAAAAGCACTTTTATGTTCTGCTATACGTTTGTTAAAAGTTCTACCAGTTTGACCGATGTAAATGTTTGGGAAGTCTGCACATTTAAGTTTGTATACACCACTGTGTACTGCTCGTTGCCAGATATTTTGGATTTAATATTCTATGTATAGTTGTATACAGGGTCGGACTTATATACTGATACATTTTATCAAAATTACGACAACCCCACAAAGTAAAAAAAAATACATATAAGTAATACTTTTATATTAAAATATATATTTAACATTAAAATCTACAACAGTCGAACATGATTTAGGAGAATTATTATTTTTCCTCACATCACTTTTTAATTGAGACCACAATTCTATTGGATTAAGTACACAATAGTAATGAGCTAATCTTAATCCTCAGTCCCCGGCAGCTCGCTAGTTCCCAACCAAGGTAGCGGTAGGATTCACGGACAGCAGGCAGAGGGTGCAAAGAATCTCCGGGATGTAAGAGGCTACCAAGAACGACGAACGCTGCACATAATTACGTATAATGTAAGAACCTTATCCAAAGATGAAAAAATGACGGAACTGGAGGAAGAACTCAGACATGTGAAATGGGATATTATAGGAATTAGCGAAGTCAAAAAAAGAGGTGAAGATCAGGTCAAACTAAAATCAGGCAACATATTCCACTATAATGGGGAAACAGAATCGACAACTGGAGGAGTAGGTTTATTAGTACACAAAAAATTACAGAAAATGATACAGAGCATTGGCTGCATTTCCCCAAGAGTTATGTATATAAATCTAAGACTAAATAAGAGATACAATCTGAAAATAATCCAGGTATACGCCCCCACCAGCGATTACGAAGATGAGATTGTTGAAGCCTTCTATGAGGAAATCGAAAGAGCAAAAAAGCAGGAACCGGCCCATTACAATCTGATAATGGGAGATTTTAACGGGAAACTCGGAAGGAAAAAGGACGAACACGAAGTAGCAATCGGAGATTTTGGAATCGGAGTAAGAAACGAAAGAGGCGAAATACTTACCAACTTTCTACTGCAACACAAACTGTATGCAATGAACACCTTTTTTAAGAAGAAACAGAGTAGAAAATGGACGTGGGTTAGTCCAGATGGAAGAACTAAGAGCGAATATGATTATATAATAACAGACAAAAAGCAAATTATTCAAGATGTCACTGTACTTAATAAACTATCAGTAGGAAGCGACCACAGACCAGTAAGAGCTAGAATAACGATAAACCTACAAAAAGAAAGAGCAAAGATGATAAACAGTGGCAAACGCATAGTTTGGAATTCACCAAATCAGCCAGAAGCGTACATAAAAAATATAGCAGAAACTTTACAGAGTAATAATCCCAAACCTCTAAGTATCGACGATCATAATAAATTAATTACAGACTCGGTTAGAAACGCACATCGCACAACTCAAATTCTGCAAGAAAAATTACACCAAAAGTGAAAAGATTAGCAAAGACACAAAAGCTCTCATGGAAATACGACGAAACCTAAGCGAGAAAGAAAAGGGAAACAAAGAAGAATATAAAAAACTAAATAAAAGAATTTCAGCGGATATTAGAAGAGATATAAGAAGATATAATACTAATGTAATTACTCAAACAGTAGAAAAGAACAAAGGTTTAAAGATAATGAAAAGAGAACTCACACAAAGTAAAAAAGAAATATACAAGCTAGAAGATAAAGACGGAAAGGCAACAACAGATAAACAAAACATTCTGAAAATAACTAGAGAGTTTTATAAAGACCTCTATACCAGCCAAAGATCACAAGAAAATTTACCGACACGAGTAAAGACTCTCATAAATCAGGGATCGGAAATACTTTTACCCATTACTGTGTCAGAAGTAAGATCAGCTTTAAAGGAAATGAAGAACCATCGATCGCCTGGTGACGATGGACTCGTTATTGAGGCAATAAAAGCAGGAGGAGAAATTCTATTAAAATCAGTAAGCGAACTGTTTAATAAATGCTTACATGCGGGTACGATTCCTAAAGACTGGAACAATGCAGTGACAGTCTTGTTACACAAAAAAGGTGATATTACTAAATTAGAAAATTATAGACCCATCAGCCTCTTGACACATATGTATAAACTCTTTATGAAAATCTTAACAAAGAGACTAACACCTAAACTAGATTTCTATCAGCCCAAAGAACAGGCAGGCTTTAGGAGAGGATATGGCACAAATGACCATTTGCACACCATAAAGATCTTAATTGAAAAATGCATCGAGTACAACATACCACTGGTTCTTGCATTTATCGATTACGAGAAGGCTTTTGATACTGTAGAGTTTGAAACCGTACTGGAAGCCCTAAATCAAAGCCGAATAGATTACAGGTACACGTCACTAATCAAAAACATCTACGAGAACGCTACATCAAGTATACGACTACACGAAGACACAGAAAAATTCAGCTTAGGTCGAGGAGTAAGACAAGGAGACAATATTTCACCAAAATTGTTCACGGCAGCTCTAGAGTCAATATTTAAGAACACCCAATGGCAAGATATGGGCATCAATATAGATGGAGAAAGATTAAATCATCTGAGGTTTGCAGATGATGTCGTATTAATCGCAGATAACTTACAGGATACGGTTTCTATGCTACATTCGCTTAAAAGTCTGTCTGAAAGAGCAGGATTAAAGATAAACTTTGAGAAAACTAAACTTATGACAAATTTCGTAATGAGTGGAAATATAACTATCGACAATAATACCATACAACAAACAGACACTTACAAATATCTGGGACACGAGATCAAAATAAACAGAGACAATCAAGAGGCGAATAGGCCTGACATGGGCAGCATTTGGCAAACTAAGCCATATTCTAAAAAGTTCAATTCCCATGTGTCTCAAGCGAAAAGTTTATAACCAATGTGTTTTGCCTGTACAAACTTATGGAGCAGAGACTTTAACACTCACGCAGAAATCTGCGAATAAACTAAGAGTTACACAACGAGCCATGGAACGTGCAATGCTGAATGTGAGCCTCCGAGACCACATAACAAACCGACAAATCAGGCAAAGATCAGGAGTTCAAGACGTCATCGAAAGAACCACGAGACTTAAGTGGAACTGGGCAGGACACTTAGCCAGAACACAAGATGGACGATGGACAAGACGAATTATGGAATGGAGGCCCAGAAATTATAAAAGAAGCCGAGGACGACCACCGACTAGATGGACCGACGACATAAAAAGAGTAGCGGGAAACTGGCTACAAGCGGCCCAGTGTAGAGAACACTGGAAAGAACTGAGGGAGGCCTATGTCCAGCAGTGGACGGGATTGGCTGATTGATGATGAATTTTAATACTTTATGGCCATAATTTTCAGCTATCTTGTCGATAACATAATTTTTTTTACATCTAACTAATTCAAATAGTTCTACAAGTTGTTTTTTTGGGTAAGAATCCATAAAGTATATTTCATGTGTAGATAAAAATTCTTGAATTTCACCTTTGTTTGAATTAGTGTTTGGAATTTTACTTTTTAGTCTACAATGATACGGAGCATTATCCAAAATAATAACGCTGTTTATATTTAATTAAGGTAGTAGGTAATTGCTGCTCAAACCACCTTTCGAACAAAGTACTGTCCATATCTTAATGATAATCTAAGCGACAATCACTTACACTCCTAGCATAAAGTAATAAAGCATCTTCTACCTATCCTGATTCTCCCCCACAATGTAAAATACAAATTATCTTCCCTCTAGAGAGAATTTGCATTTTACAGAATAAGAGAGAGATCTGAAGAGAAAAGGGAGGAACATTTTTTTGACGCATTTTTCTGACGAAATTTTTACTACTATCGGTCCAACATTTTTTAACTATTATCGTGGGTGTCGAAACAAGTTTCAACCAACTAATACAAGTTCTTCCCTTCACCCCCAAATGACCTTAGACTCTCCAAATAATCGAACCTCCACTTTATTAAACGGCTGGATTTCATAGTTGCCTGCCGTTTAATCACTCTTTTAAACATAAAACCATTAGATTTTAAAAACCTCCAAAAATTAGTTTTATGACACTCGGGGATTATTTCTGTTTCTTAATTCACTCAAAAGTTTATTTAAAGTTGGTAAGTTATTCACTGAATATATGTGATATATTGTTTTCCGTAGCTGATAAATATAAAGTCGGTAGTACTCGACGGGCACCAGAGTCCTTTCTTTTTTTTCGCAACACTAGACCATCTTTTATAAGTTCATACACACTGGACCGTGGCACTTGTGTGAAAAAACCGTCTTTTTTATCGCTTCTGATTTTACAATCGTCAAAAGAAAACGTAAGAAAAAATATGTAATTTTACTTTTAAAGGAATTCTGCTCGGAGTTCTATATTTTTTATGAATTAATTTATCGGTAAATATGATTAACCTTCCTAATACCGGGTGGGGCGAATTCTCGCCCAAGGTCTAACGTTTTTATTAATATCTGTAATTACGTTCAATCAATCGCTTTGACGGTTTAGGACATTAGTAGTTGATGTATTAAGAGCACAAAGAAGTAGTTAAACTGAATCTGATTTTATCAGTTTAGACGAAAGTTTTGGAAAATATTTACTAATGAATGTACTAGTTGCTTGCCACGATGTGCAGTCGCCTTTACAGATTAGCAGATAATTATAATGGCTGCAGTCATCCTTTGTAATGATCCCAAAAACAGCTAATGCCACAAAATGCAATGAACACCGCTTAATCAGTTTAATGAGTCACTTACTGAAACTCTTCCTTAGTATATTACACTCAAGAATGTACAAGATACTAGATGAACTTAGCGGCTCAACACAATTCGGTTTTAAGGGAGGACTAGGAACAAGAGAGGCAATTTTAAGTTTGAACACCTTAATACAAAACTGTTTAGATCAACGAAAATATGTCTACCTCACCTTCATCGACTACGAGAAGGCATTTGACAATGTTAAACATGATATCATGATGGAACTACTACATAGGGCCAACATTGACCAGAAGGAGATCAGAATTATTCAGAATCTATACTGGAACCAAATGGCAAAGGTGAGGATTGATTAAGACCAATATACAGATGAATTTGAAATCCGGAAAGGTGTCCGCCAAGGCTGCATACTCTCTCCGATGCTTTTTAATGTATATGTTGAAAATATATTTGCGGAAGCATTAGAAGTCACGGAATTAGGCATTAAGGTGAACGGCATACCAATTAGCAACCTACGCTATGCGGACGACACAGTGATTATAACTGATAATTTGGAAGATCAGCAGTTATTATTTAATAGGGTGAATAGCATAGCTAAAAAATACGGCCTCAAAATCAACATTTTGAAAACGAAATATATGGTCATTAGCAGAAACCCTCCAGAAAACCCGATAATATGCATAGGTGACGATCGCATAAAACGCGTGAAAACTTTTGAATACCTTGGCAACACAATCAATGACCAATCGGATCCACAACAAGAGATAAAAATCCGAATAGAAATGGCAAGACAAGCTTTTGTGAAATTCAGACCGCTCCTATGTAATCAAAACCTAAATTTCGAAATACGCTACAGAATGGTCAAGTGCTACATATGGTCCATCTTGCTTTATGGCATGGAAACGTGGACTTTAAAAAAACATCTATCAACAAACTTGAAGCATTTGAAATGTGGTCATTGAGAAGAATGATGCGCATACCTTGGGTGGATAGACTTCGAAACGATGACGTCCTTAAGAGAGCCGGCGTGGAAAGAGAACTCTTTGAATTAATTAAAAAACGCAAGATTGGTTACCTTGGGCACATATTGAGAGGAGCAAAATATGAAATACCACAGTTAATCCTACAAGGGAAGATCGAAGGTAGGAGAGGAGCCGGTAGAAAACAATTATCCTGGTTAAGGAATATTAAAGAATGGACAGAAATACACAATACAGGCGAACTGTGTCACGCCGCCAAAAATAGAATTCTAGTAATGAGATAGTCGCCTACGCACTTTTTTGTATGGCATGTTAAGAAGAAGAAGATGATTAAAATGCGTTTCCTTTATCTTTGAAACTCCATTCTTGCTATTACACACTGGGAACTTGTGTAATTCCCCCATTAGCATATTTTTGTCTGGATTCTTCGAAGCATCACTATCTAGTTGGGATTGTCTCCCTAAGAATTTGTAAAGTGTAATTAGCCCTAAGTACGTCTGATATCCGATAACTGCTAAAATTACCTGTTTATTTGGTGAGTTTCTGAATGTGACTGTCTTCTGTCTTTGATTTTTAATTTGTTGAGCTGGTACTAAACAAAGCATACAGATAATAAAGAGTTAAAAAAATGGTAAGATTAATGAGATACACAGAATCCTTACCTACTGGGGCGAGAAGTCACCTTATCTAGTACTGGTCGTTTTAAAATTCACGCGGTATTAGGAAGGTTAACTAAAGAGTATTTTTAACGAGTACTTATCGTTGTAAACGTTAAGCACAATTTGCTTTACATCGTGTGTGAGATGAATATAACCAAAACGTTTTTCAGGTTTAGAGTCATCTTCACTTCCTGAAATAGTGGCAGGAATGTACAGGACATCGTCACTAATCATTTCTATATCACTCATATTTAAAATTATTGCACTGACTTCTGTTCTAAATAAACGACAAAAGAAAAAAGTTTTTTTTAAATAAATTTTCTTCTTACAGAAGCCCATTTAGTAATAATTTGATATCAAGTAAACATTATCCTTTTACCTGAATTAAATTCCAAGAAATTTTTAAATCTCTTATAACCCCTGGCTTTACGTACCTAGAAATTTGTAATTCTGAATTCCTAGTACAAATGCAATTAACTGATTAAATTATAGTTTATTTTTATGAACGAGAGAGTAATTAGCATAATTTTAACTGGTAGCTCCGACCACTCCATGGGCGTGCTCAAGATTAATTGAAAAATTACTTTGAATAATTGTAAAAAATAAATGAATTATTTCAGTGTTATAAAGTGTTATGTGTATGTAAACAAAAGTGACCTCTTTTATCACACACTATATTAGAACTGACTGGCCTACATTAAAAAGGGTTTTAAAAAATTCACATTTTTTTTAATTTTTAAAAATTACAAAAGAGAAAAAGAGTTTTTAAAACCGTCTAAGGTATGTTAAATAGATGAATAAAAATATTAATATAAAACTTACAGCTACTTGTTACAAATCCAAATCAGATTCAGAAGATGAACTTTCAGAACCAAGATTTATAATAACTGGGTCGATCATTTTATCAGTAACATTGTCCAGCTTTCACATTTTTTCCTCTTCTTTAATAGTGTGATTTACTGCCTTTTTCCAGTTTTCAGGTTTTACATTATTTACGGCCTCCAAAAACAACTGTTTAACATCATGAATTTTAAAAGTGGTATTTTTTCTTGAAACTTCACTCTTTATCTGTGCCCATACCAGTTCAATCGGGTTTAATTCACAATGATATGGTGGGGATCTAAGTACTGTCATTCCACGATTTTTGGCAATTTCATTAATTTCGTATTTTTTAAATTTTTCTTTATGAAGGGCACACAACGAATAAAGTTCCTTTTTTATAGATCCGGGAATGTACGTAATATTTTTTGAACTCAGCCAATTCTGCAAGTCTTTTTTTAACCACTTGGTTGTGGGCAGTCCTTCTATAAGTCTGGAGTGATAACTTGCATTATCCATTACTATTACACAGTTTCTAGGAAGAAGATCTATCATTTGTTCGAACCATTCTTGAAAGACATCAGCGTTCATGTCTTCATGGTAGTCACCGGTACGAGTTGATTCAAAAGTTAATAAACCACCTTCAACAAAACCGTCTGAACTACCAATGTGTACTATTATCAGCCTGCGTCCCTTTCCTGATGGTGGGTTTAAACCAGTAGATAAGTTATTTACAAAAGCGTGCCTTTGACTTGTAACAGTTTCATCCTGCCAAAATTTATTTGGTGTATGACTCTCGTTGATCCATGTTTCACCAATATAAAATATTTTTCTTTTTTGGTTTCCCATTTCCTTTATGGTTCTTAGAAAATGTCTTCTCCATATGACAATATCGCTTCTTTCTAATAAAATAGACTTTCTGGGATTCTTTTTCCAGCAGAAGCCTATTTCTTTTAAAAGTTTCCATAACGTACTTCGACTCATTTCTGGGCAATCCTTATCATCTCGAACTGAGACAAGAACTTTATCCAATGTTGGAAATTCTTGTCTAAAGAAGAATTCATGCACCTTCCGTCGAAGTCCTTCTTTAAAATGATATTCTATTTGAAATTTTGGTTTCCCTGGAGCATTACGTGGCATTTGAAAACTACCACATTTCTCTTCTTTAATAACTCTGTAAATCGTAAATTTCCCAACACCAAGTGTACTGCTAACTAACTCAACGATCTCATCAACACTTTCACATAAACGTTTGTCTATAAATGATTTAAAACAATTAAATATTAATGTTTTTTCATTAACTGTTAGAGGACCAATTTTTCGGCGTTTACACGGCACTCCAAATTTTCCATAACATTAGTATACACAATAAACTGCACCTTGCAACTGAAGTACCTACTTTTAGTGAACTGTTAAGAATTTTGAATACGCCACTTGGACCTTCCTTCTTCTTCTTCATGTGCCTTGTCCGTTCCGAACGTTGGCAATCAACATGGCTATTCTGACTTTGTTTACGGCAGATCTGAATAGTTCAGCAGATGACAATCCGAACCATTGCCGCAAGTTTTGGAGCCACGAGTGTCTTCTCCTCCCTGGACCCCTTCTGCTGTCTATTTTCCCTTGAATGATCAGTTGTAGTTATAGGACCTTCCTACAAAATGGAAAAACCCACTATCACATTTTCTGTGGAATAAGTTTAGAAGGTAATTATCGAGTCAATTACTGTCGTAGATTCCTGGAATTAAAGAATTAAATGTTTGATTGTTGAAACCCTTACTTCGTGGAATGCACTCATTTCAGATAAAATAAAACGTTTTATTTTATCTAAAGAATTAAACTTTATTTTGCAAATAGGTAGGTACTTATTAAACTTTTATTGGTTATATATAACCAATAAAATAAACATCTTACATTTCTTGCAAATTCATTAGTACCTGTTAACCTCCATCACTCCGACACTGGCAACCTTATTTAGGGATTAGTAAACCTCACAACTATTGTATTCTATTCTGCTCCAACCTTTATACCTGGTGGTCATACTCAATTTAAAATTGTTTTCCTATATACTTCTGTAAACTTGTTGACAAATATCTGTTTTTCATTGAGTCACCCGTATCAACAGTTTAGGGATTTGCATACATAATTTATTGTTTTATTACTCTCTCATACATAAAAATACACTATAGTAAAGTGCCTTTAAACTTTGGATATAATTTAAAATTCGTTTCAGCATTAAAGGAGTACAGTCATTTTGTGCTTGATATCGGCCCAGTCTCTTAATCTGGGGAATTCCATCCGAATATCTTGCAACGGATAGTAAGTGCTTTTTATTGTGGCTCTTATTGTTTTTATTATATTTGACTAAGTTGTTGTTTGTTCTAAAAGCTGGTGTTATGATGATAATTTCGTCGTGCCTTCAGAATTTTTTTAAAATTTTTGTTTAAAAAATTTAGATTCTTTACATATTTTGTGATTCGTACACTGGTCCGAATTGCAATAGACTTTTTTCTAAACCAAGAAGAACTTATATTCAGGTGTCAAGTCTTTTTTCTCTTAGTTATTTAAATTGAATCAATGTAGCTCCAGTACTTTAACCGAAGACCGTTATACCATATTGAGAATCAGCTAAACAATTAATAAAATATGTATTTAAAATAAATTTGTTTAGAATTTTTGTCCCAAAATTTAGACAGTAATTAAAAAATTTTATTAATTAAATAAATAAATAAAAAAATTAAAATTCTAATAAAACGTTTATCAAAAATAGATTTACCAAGACAAGTTATGGCTTAGTTATTGTTTTGACATTTCGGTTATATTTAGTTCTACTTCTCCACTTATCATAAAACAAGAATTTCTGTTTTAATTAAATAGTGAAGCATAAAGGCAAATTTGCGCTTGAACATATTCACATTGACATATTTTCACTTAACTTGCAGAAGCGATAATAAAACCGTAATTACTCCATCTACGTACGGTTTTACTCACAAGCAGGTGAGTTTTCAGAGAACGCTTGTGGGCTGTCTTAGAAACTACAAAGTAATTTTGAACTTTGGGAAGAGAGAAATCTGCGGATGTACTTATGCACGTGTTAGTAAAGTTAGATTTACGATATTGTTTAAAAAGTATAATAATTAATTACGACGGGGATGAGAAAAGAGAAGTGCTATAAAATTAAGCACGTTTCTAGACAAATGTATGGTTTAACCATTTCCTAAAGCTGCTGTTAACTTAGTCCTTTCGACCCAAACAGAATATTGTTTGTCTCTATATTTTGAAAGTTTATACATAAAATATGAAAGGTACCTATTTATTGGTTTTATTTAATACTGTGCCCAGAGTACTGTCTGGACACGGTAATAAACTGTGCCCAGAGTTGTTTCCAGATACTCAGGAGTTATTTCTAACTTCATCAGAAACATACTACCAAATTAACTAACAAGTCGATTCAAAAATAATATTTACAATTTTGTAGCTTACGAAATTCTGTATTTTATTTTATAAAGAAAATTATATAAGAAAGGCACATTATGTTATGTGGCACATTACATGTCTCTTAACTTGTAGGTGTCTATCCTATAATTATTTGAATTTTACTTTTTGGTGATGTGGTACATTTCGGGAAATAGTCTTTTTTATAGTTACTTTCTATATCCAAGATCATGACGTCTGACCAACTAAATGTGTAGGCTGTTGTATTGGAATGGTGTGCAACTGCATAATAATTTTTCTCTGTTTTACAATAACGCTTGTGCTGCGTTATTTTTTGTTTTAACCACTGCCACGTTTGCCTTATATACCCATCACGTTCAACACAAGAAAGTCGGTATAGTGTTATAGTCTTGCTCTTTATTTTTGCTCAACCTTAACGGTAAACTGAAGGTGTTTGGAAAATCCATTAAAGACGTCCAGTGAATACTCGGGGATCCCACTTATCATATCATCCACATATTTGTATATGAACGGTAACTTAAATGGTAGTCATGGAAATACTATATTAAGTAATTATTATAAGATGATCTACAACTATGTTGGCTACCATGGGGCTGATCGGAGAGCCCATAAGAGTGGCAAAGATTTGTGAGTAAAAATTTCCATCAAAGGAAAAGTATATATAAGAAAAAATAAAGTCGATTAGCTTAAAGAAGGAGGAGGAGATGTTATCTCGCCAAAGCTATTTACACTTGGACTGGAAGACGTGTTCAAAGACATTAACTGGGTAGATAAAGGAATAAATGTTAATGGAAGAAAACGGAGTCATTTGAGATACGCTGATGACATTTTAATATTCACTACAAGTTGATACAAATGACAGATACACCAAACATTAGAGAAATAACGTTGAACGACATAAATTTAGAAACAGTAAGCGAATACATCTACCTGGAACAGATAATGAAAGTTAACAAAGAAAATCAAACTGCCGAAATTACCAAAAGAATAAGGTTAGCATGGGCACGATTTGGAAAACTGAGTTGGATCTTGAAAAGCACTAAAATAGAACAGTATTTGAAAACCAGAATTAACGATCAGTGTATCCTCCCTATACTCACGTATGGTTCACAGACGTGGACATTCACCAAGTCTAAAATGTAAACGATAAAATAGTAAACGCACAAAGAGCGATGGAAAGATCAATGCTCGGAGTGAGACTTATAGACAAAAAAAAAACAAACAAATGGAATAGAAGCAAAACCAAAGTAAAAGACGCAGGAGAACATGCTGCCAAACTAAAATGGAGCTTCACAGGACACAATGTCCGACTAAAGAATAAAAGATGGGACCACGAAATACAACAACGGAGACCATGGTAAGTAAAGAAAAGCAGAGGAAGACCACAAATTAGATGGGCTGATGATATTAAGAAGATCGGAGGACACAACTGGAAGCAAGTGGTGCAAAATAGAAAACACTGGATTGATTTGGGGGAGGCCTATGTCCAAAGTTGGATTACTTAAGGCTGAAGAAGAAGAAGAAGAAATAGCTTATAGAAATTATTCTTACTTAGTGTGGTATTTGATTCTAGTAAGTGCCAAGAAATAGAAGAGTAGAATGGAACAATCTTATAAGGCGAATGACAACAAATAGAGTAATAAATACCCCAATAGGAATACGATCGGTAGGAAGACAACGCAAACGATGAAACGACAACTAACAGGAGGCACATTGAAAAACAGACAGTGTTATGTCTACATAAAATTTGTAAAAATGTTTGTGAGAAGAGATGCAGTATATAGTGAATCAGGCTTCGCATCAAACATTTACAATGCTAGACCAAAGGACCAACATTGGAACGGCACAATACAACATTGAATGCTATACAAAGGTAGACAGACTATTAAGAGTGAGACCACAGATGAGATAGGTAGATCTTCTAACTGTGCATTCTAACTAAGGCTTCTACTATAGATGATAAAACCTTCAGTAACATTTCTTAGTGCCTATTTGTGCAATCTGTGTATCAAAAAAAACTGTACGTCATACGTAAAAAAAAATTCAACGGATTTGAATTCAGCGACAAAACATACTCTAGAAAAACACTTTTGTTCTTAGACATCAAAATCTTTACAGCACCCTGTTATGGTTCTCTTCTTCTTCTTCTTCCTACTTTATAAATAGGCAAAATGCCTGTTTTACTTCGGTTTTTAGCCTCAATTGACGTTGTCTGACCATCTTTTCCTCGGTCGTCCCAATGATCTTCTTCCATTTGGCGATTTGTCTCTTGCTATTCGTACTATTCTATTTTCTGTCATTTTTTCGATGTGTTAATTCCATTCCACATTTCTTCTTTTGGTCCAAGCGTTTATTTCCTCTATACCACATCTCGCTCGTATTTACTCACTTCTTACTCTGTCTCTTAGAGTTTGTTATTTTTCGTAAGACTTTCATTTCTGTTGTTTCCAGTAGTCTTTGTGTTTTCGCAGTATTTGCTCTGGTTTCTGCTGTGTACGTCATTATCGGTCTTATTGTTGATTTATCTATCCTGGTTTTCGTTTCCGTTGTGAGGTATTTGTTACTCCAGATTGTGTTGTTGAGACATACTGCTGCTCTGTTTGCTATGTTCACTTGTTTTGTACTTCTTCTTCCACTTTTCCGTAGCTTGACAGTTTTATTCCCAAGTATTCAGTTTCCATCACCTGTTCTATTATTTTGTTATTTACGACTAGTTTACATCTTCTCGGTTCCGCTGATATCACTATCACTTTAGTTTTCTGTTGAGATCTCCATGTTGTATATGAGCGCCGTATCTTCGAATTCGTTAATTTATCTTTGTAGGTCATCTTCATTTTCAGCTGTTATTATGGCGTCGTCAGTGTAGTATATTATCCTTATTTCCTTTTCTCCCATACTATATCCTCTTCTTTTTGACGTGACAACGTCTTAAATTAGGTTGTGGCTCGGAGTCATTCATGAAAAAGTGTAACGCCCGCTCACGTCTGTTACGATGAGTCACCGAACGAGAGAGAGGCCCGCCGGACCGGCGAATGCCTTGCGTCTCTCTCCCAGTCAAACATGATCGGTCCGCTGCGCGCGCAGCACTAGAGAATTAGGCGCGTTGAATCGGTGCGTGCTTGTGTCTCTGTCTTTCTCGAGCGTTCTTGGCGTTCAAGACACATTACAGCAGAAACACTTCCTTTTATTTCATATTTCTCCTATCATCGTCCTATCCTCAACAAAATCACTCAAATAGAAATTAGTTAAGTTTAAGTTTACATGTACAATGTTTTAGTAAACAAAATATATTTCTATAGTTAAAATTTGTGCAATTCTTATTTTCATTCAATTCCTTGTTCCTATTGTGCAATTTAATAATATTCATATCAATAAATATTCTACCGAGAAAAAGACGTTGTCACGTAAAATCTTCGCCCGTAAAACCGACTTTACAGGCAACCGATTTTTTTAACTTTCTTTATGATTTCATCCATTATCAGATTAAATATGAATGGGCTCAGCGAATCTCCTTGTCTAATGCCAGTTTCATATTTAATAGATTGCGATAGTTTTCCTTTACATCTTACCATAGCCATGTTATCTTTATATATATTCTAAATGGTTTTTACTAAATTCAGTGATATTCCCTTTTCATATAATTAATGTATCGCGTCCCGAATTCTCACTGTATCAATCTTCTTCTTCTTCAAGTGCCCTGTCCGTTGCGAACGTTGGCTATTAACATGGCAATTCTGATCTTATTTGCGGCGCTTCTGAATAGTTCGACCGATGTGAGCCCGAACCACTTCCTCAGATTTTGGAGCCACGAGTGTCTTCTCCTGCCTGGCCCTCGCTTACTGTCTATTTTTTTTTTTTTTTTTTTTTTTTTTTTTTTTTTTTTTTTTTCTTTTTTTTTTTCTATCGCTTTCAATCGCTTTCTTCAAATCTATCAGACACATATATGCTGGTTTGTTGTATTCCATGGTTGCTGGTTGTTACGGTTCTCAAGATACCTATTTCCATGCGTATTTTCAATTAAAATTGTAGTTAATTCGTATTAAATTAAGTAGATAACATTGGAAATTGGTTAATAAAACAATTTTTGATTTGTCTGTTGGTAAATTTAGTATAAGAAATGTACACATTTTATATTCATATTCTTAAAGGATAAAATAAATAATAGAAGATTAAGGATAAAATTTCACCATTTATTTACAAAACCAGTTTTTATTGCTTTAAGGGATCATCTCATTTTTCAGTATTGTATTCATATTTTCAAAAAATCATTTCGAGCGAAACAAACTTCTTCTCTCATCTCTTTGCTTTTAAAAGATATAAATACCTGTCACTTAATATTTGCCAGAAATGAATCAAAATTGTCAGCGGAAAATATTAACAAACCTTGCCGTTCATAAAAATCCCGGTAGGTTCAGTTACAAACACGAAACAGGTGATTGGTGCTGTCATAATCTTGATGGATGGGCTGAAATTAAACTCTCGAGGTTCCAGATACCATGACAGATTAGATCTCAAACATCATTATTTTTCAGAGATTGTTACGGCTATTTATAAATCCTCCAGATCTCGTTTAAACGAGCAGCTAAAACAGAACTTCTGTTGGATATTTCACATATTTGTTTGCAAATAGACGTTAAACGAAAACAGATATTCAAGAACATGCGTATACAAGTCTTATTGAACTTGAAGGAGCAAACACGAACTAGGTCAAGTGGTGGGAAGGCGGGAGGCGTTTATTTCAGCAGGGTAATAGATAACCGCGATTTAGCTCGGGAGAAAATAATAGAAGAAGTTGCTCTTGCTTTGCTTTGCCCTCTAATGTGGTTAAATAACGACCAATTTATTAATTAAAAACGGAGTAATGGTCATGTTGGTAAGTGCACTAATTTGTCTTGCGTTTGATAAAAAACTAAATAAAAAGTAATTAAAATTTTAAATCATTATAATATTAACTCCAAATATTTAAGAATCCCAGTAGATAGAAAATTTAACATTTAGATAATTTAAATAATTAGTATTAATGTGACGAATAGTCATAGACACCGAAGACAAGAGTGTTGTGTGTGGGTAGAGGAAAGGGATGGCCTTAGACATAGTTTATTAGCCACAGGATTCATTTTTATTCATGTTTATTCATATTTTATATCATGTTGGCTACCATATTCGCTATCGTGACTTTATTGACAGCAGCTCTAAATTCAGGATTCAGGATTCAGGAAGGACAGAAGCACGCAAGACCACATACTCACAATAAGACGAGAAAGTAATCATTAAAAATAGAGAAATACATATATGCTTTATTGATCTGGAAAAGGCGTTTGGCAGAATACAAAGAAAGGACGGATGGAGGACATTAAAGGAAAGAGGAGTTGACAGGATAACAATTGATGTAATAAAGGATATGTACAATAATAATACAAATACGGTGAGAACCAACAACGAGGAATCCGAAGAATTTACTACAAGTCAAGGCGTCAAACAGGGATGCGTGTTGAGCCCACTGCTGTTCTCAGTGGTACTGGATGCAGCAATAAAGAAAGCCAAGAGAAGATTGAGAAAACTAACATTAGGATACTGGCAAATGAAACAGACTCAACTATCAGAGCTTCTATTTGCAGACGACATGGTTTTGATAGCAGAAAACAGGGAAGACCTACAGAAAAACCTTGAAATTCTAGAAGAAGAACTGTCAAACATAAATATGAAAACAAATACAGAGAAAACAAAAACAACGATAATTTCAAATAAGAGAAAGAGACACGCAATACAATTAAACGGGAAACAACTAGAACAAGTGGAATATTTTAAATACCTAGGAGTAATAATTTAATCAAACTGTAAACAAGACATGGAAATAAATAAGAGAATGGGACGAACAGGAAGCTTATTTAACACTCTGAAAACAACATTTTTGGGGAAAAAAGAAATACCGGAGAAGGTAAAAACGGCAGTCGTTAAATCAGTAGTTAGACCTACAATCATGTATAATAGCGAGTCATGGACATTGAATGGGAGACAAAAATCTCGGGTCAATGCTATGAAAATGAGGTTACTGAGGAAAATAGCAAACAGAAAGAGGACAGACAAAATACGAAACGAAACGAAACAATCAGACAAAACCTAAAACTAGAACCAATAAACGAAAAAATAGTAGAGGGGCAACTAAGATGGTTCGGGCATGTGTGTAGAATGTCAAATGAAAGATTAACAAAATGAGTGTTTAAAACGAGAGTGCAAGGGAAAAACAAACGAGGAAGACCAAGAGTTAGGTGGGTAGACGAAATCAGAAAAGAAGTTGAGAAGAAAGGATTGATGGGAAAGTGCACGAAATCTAACACAAGACCGGATAGCATGGAGACAACAGTACAAAACTTAACCCCACCAGCCTTACACCTAACGGTAGAAAGGCTTAGGACTAAGTAAGTAAGAAAGCTCTAAATAACGATGTAGTTGATTTTCCATACCATTACCTTAGATTTTTCAGCCATGATGTTCTTCTTCTACCAGGACCACGATTTCCTTGGATCTTTCCCTGAATGATCAGATGTAAAAGATCATATTTTTCAGGCTGTCTTATAGTGTGATCATTCCGAAATATCGATTTTAGCTTCTTTAACGTAATTTATTATTGCATCTAAAACGCGTTTATTATGGCTTTATAACAGGGAACCAATGTTGAGAGGGAGAGGAGTGTATTCTATTAGAGAATTATATAGTCTAGAGATAGCCGTATTTTTTTTACACTCCAGAAATATGTGGTTACTATCACCTATGGACATTATGTCACAGTCACATAACGGGGAGGCAAGAGCGTTATTAAAGACAATATAGTTGATCCAAAGTAATTACTATTTTAATGAGAATAAGCCACAATTAAAGGTTAAAATAAAATAAAATACAAATATTAATAAATTAAACAAATTTTGTTTTTGTTACTTGGTGAACAATTCTTCTAATAATTTAATTTTATCTGACTCATTTATATTGACAATTTAGACATATAGTATACATTTTAAAGTAGACGACTTTAAAATGATATTCCAATATTGCTGAATTGCATTCCTGGGACGACTTTATTGTAAGATAGTTCATTTGATTACATGAAATCAACCTTAACTTGAGAATATCCGTCAGAAAAAATCATAGCATGTAATTCGTCTTTAAAAAGACAACCACATGTCATGATGATTTACTCTCAATAAACACCAAATTCTGATTTTATATGTTTAACCATGTTTTATATGTTTAATATGGGTAACCAGATCCTATTCCATTCTGCAGAGGAATTTGCGTTACAATTCCAGAAATCCATTTCCGTTGCCTCAAGTTTTCTCTTGTATCTTTTTTTTTATTTGCCATAATTCACTACTGTACGTAATTATACTTTTAATGATTTTGTTATATATCTTGTGCTTGTTATTATTAGAGATTGATTGATGCCAAAGGATACTATTGAGAAGCAAAAGTGCTTACTTGCTTGGTTGTTTTTCTCCTCAATTGTATCGTCTACGTTGCCTTCTTATGTGATTATCATACCTAAATATTTATATGTGTTGCAATGTTTGATAACTTCTCCATCTTCCAATATGAGGTCTTGTTGTTTTCCGCCGACACACATATACTCGGTTTTTTGGATATTGATTTCAAGTCCCCATTTTTTATACTCCTCGATTAATTTTCGAGTCATATACTCAATATCTTCATAATCTTGTGCTATCACTAGTTGATCATCTGAAAATGACAAAGTGTATATGCTATTGTTGTTAATCGGCATTCCCATACTTCTACATTTGCGCTTCAACAGTTTTAGAACTTGTTCTAGATAAATTTTAAATAATGTCGGGGAGGGACAGCAGCCCTGCTTAAGGCCTTTATTCATTTGGAATCCACTTGACAGATTATTTCCAACCTTCACTTTGAGTTAGCATTAGAGTACAGTTCCTTCGTCGCATTTATTAAATTCATGCTTCTGTTTGTTTTATCCAACGCTTCCCATAATTTATAATGTGGTACGCTATCATAAGCCTTTCGTAAGTCTACATACAATAAATGTTCTTCTTGATTAACGGCTATTTTCTTTTCAATAATTTGTGTAATACAAAACAAATTGTCAAAAGTAGATCCACCTGCCCTAAATCCTGCCTGTTCCTCAGCCAGTAAGTCCTTATATTTGCTTTCTATTCTGTTTTTGATTACTTTTCCGTATATTCTACTGATCGAGTTTGTCACGGCAATGCCTCTGTAATTGTCACATACATCCCTTCTGCCTTTTTTGTGTATAGTGGATATGAATGATGTCCACCACTCCTCTGGGGTTGTCATTCCAGTAATGCAGTTTTGGAACAGTTTGGCTAAACTTGTATATAGTTTGGTTGTACCGTGTTTAATTAACTCTGTAGGGATGTTACCTGTAGGTGGTGTTTTGTTATTTTTTAGAGATCTACATACTAGAATTGTTAATAAATAAAAATATACGAAAAATTTTGTACGAATTTGAATTCTATTCATATAGAATTGAATTTTGAATGAATTCTACTCATATAGAACTCAAAACAATCATTGGATATTAGTTAAAGTTAGTTACAGTAAGACACTGTATTTTGCTCACTTCCCTGGCCTATAAGTGAAATTATAACGAGAATTTGTAAAAATTATCCTTCAGGTTATACCTAACCTGTTGGTTTCATGACAAGAATTTATTTATATAACAATGATCAAAAACTGATTCTTCGCATAAAGTGGATCTGACAATTTCGCTAAATAAAATATTAATTTAATAACTTCGTGTGCTTTGTATTCAAAGTTTCAAATAGAAGGTCTAAACAATTTTCGAATATTTTGCTAAAAACTTCACGGGCGGAATCATGAACAATGGATATTTATGTGGCAGACCTCGTTAGATTTATTTATAAAGCACCCCTATAGAACCTTTGTATCTGTTGAGTGTACGTTTATTTGAAAGGGAGAGGAAATATATACATAATTAGTCAACCGATTACGATTTTACGAAAATGTATAAAAGGGGAATTTCAAAAGATATATCAAACATAGAAGATATATATATATATATATATTGTGACAATTGGGGTTTATAGAAAATAATTTATAAGTTATATACTACATAATATTAGATATAAAAAAGTATTTGATTATTTTAAATAAGTTATATACTAGAGAAATTTAATAAAAATATATTTATGTGAGGGCATTTTTAATAAATTAGCATATAATAATTGTAAAAAGTTGTATTTTAATATTGTAAATATATATAAGTGAGCCATGTGCTTAGGCAACCAAAAATACTCTCGGAGATTGACAGATATTTATACTCTGAAGTGACGTTTAAGAATATTTACGAATATAAAGTGGGTTATAATAATATATTGTTTGAAATGTGTATTTTATTAAATTAGAATGTTAAGTTACTAATTTAATTATATATTCTGATCTGAAAAGCCTAAATGTAAACAAAATTATTAATAGAAAAGAATGGAATTCTCTGGATCTCCGGAGATGGCCATGTTTGCGAAATGGTTTGTTCCAGAAAATTCAGACAAGTATTAAATAGAACAAATTGGAACATGATATCTTACCAGATGGTTCTAGAAATCCAAAAACATATAAATACCCGTGATTTGGATTCAAGAGGGCAGTTTTTAGTCAGAAGTCAAGCAGTTTATTATGAAAGTTAGTTAGAGTCAGTGAATCAAGTACAAATAGTCCAATAGTTTAATATAGTGAGTTAAATGAAGATTAAAAATTATGCATATAATTTAATGCACATTTATAATTATACACAAATAATTATTAAAGATAAAAAAAGGTATATTGGAAGAAATTAAATTATATTATGGTTGGAGATTAGTATAAATCAACTTATAATAATTGGATATTGGTATATTGAAAAGAAGAATAAATATAAATGCTGTTTGCTGGTTTGGTTGGTGGTGTATAAATGCTGGTGAAGAAAACTATATCTTAAATTGGTAGAAGCTGATAATTGAAAAAAGTAATTTCACAAAAAACAAGGATAACCGAAGTACGAAGACTTTCAGTGGTGATTAGAATATATATAGTGGAAAACAGTTCATTTAGGCATTCAGTGAAAGAAAGGTACAAAATTTTGTTAATATAATTTAGTTAGTGTCATAACAATTTCAATTTTGAAGATAGTTTTGTTTAAATTTTAGATTGTCTATAGAATTTAATTAGTTTTATAAGAATATCAATTTAAAGATAGTTTATTTTAAATTTACATTGACTAGGTTAGATATATATGTGTGTTTCATAATAGTTATAATAAAGATAATTTAAAAAAGTACTTACAAGCTAATTCTTTGAGAACCGCGATAAAAACCCTATATATTATATTATTAAAAATACTCATTGCTCATCATTCAAACAAAAAACACATCATAACAATATATATATATATATATATATATATATATATATATATATATATATATATATATATATATATATATATATATATATATATATATATATATCGAGAAAAGGAGTACGACCGTCAATCTAATATAAACTAAGGAACACTCGAATAGTGGTGGGTTTTTCGGTCAAAGTGGAGAAATAAAAGACAAAGAAGGTGGCTACTTCATCTATTTATTGAAGACGTTTCGCAGGGAGATCACTGAGAGGGCATCTTACGACACACCGCAGTAATATCAACTTATCTAAGCATACTTGTGCTCTTGCCCAGCATGCTATTAACACTAAACACAAAGTGGACTTTAATAAAGTTAAGATTCTTGGCAATGAACGCAATCTCGCCAAAAGACAGTTTTTGGAAATGTGTTCAATACTTAAACACCGTAACGCTCTCAATAAGAGAACGGACATTAGTAACTTGAGCCAAATTAAGGTGTAGTTTCTATCATATTTTTATATTAAATAATTTCAAATAAAATAGAATAGTTTCCTACTTTACTTACTTAGATTTATTCAACTTACATTTTATTGATTATTTTGTCAATGTTACTTATGTCAATTACATATTTAAATAATTGTTTCTGCTCAATAATTTAATAAAATTTTATAATAAAATACATTCATAGAATCTATATTATTCTTAGTTCCAAATGTATGAACCTTGGACTGATGGAGGTTGAATCAATCTTCACCTGTTGCTGGCTATTCTGCCACAACATTAACTTTTTAAAAAATGTCTTGCTGTTCTGTCACATTTTTGACCTCAAGGCCGCTGTCTTTTCTCGTTCGGCGTGGTACCTAAATTTCTGGTCGCATTTCACCGACAGCGACTGAGAAGCTTAAGAGTGGTAACTTCATTATATATATTTTTTAAATATTTACAATTCAATTTTAATAATGTTACCTAAAGTTAAAATCAAATTTAAATAATTATATACTGTTGGAAGTGCATCATATGATCTTTTTGGTTCTCTATAAATTAATGTTTTTTACTTAAGTTTTTTCACATATATTTTTTATATACATGTACCATTACCACATGTCTTTTGTTGTGCTAAGTTGAGTTAATTTGTAAACTGCATTCAGTTCAATTAATTGTTTATACAACATAATATTTAATGTCCATTATCATAAGCTGCTTTACAAATTTTATGTCTTTGACTGCTACATATCTTTTTAAGGTATAAAAGGTTTATATTAACTTTTCCATGGATGATTGGTTTTTCATATTGTTCTTTTTAGATGAACTGATGATGCTTCTTGATTAAGAAGCGAAACGTCTTCAATAAATAGATGAAGTAGCCACCTTCTTTGTCTTTTATTTCTCCACTTTGACCGAAAAACCCACCACTCTTCGAGTGTTCCTTAGTTTATATATATATATATATATATATATATATATATTTATATATATATATACGTACGTAAGTTTACCGCTGAGTTACATCCTCTTTATTTTTAATGATATCCACAATTCTTCGAGACATAGTTTTTATTAAGTTCTAACAAAATTCTAATGTAAATGAATCCCATATTTCTTGCAATTTTGCCTTCAATTCGTTGACGGACCTGACAAGATGTTTTTCAAAGTTTTTTTCATTTCGCGCCACAAAGTCTCTAACGAGGACAAGTCGGGACTGTTAGAAACCCACTTCAGAAGTGGTATGCCATGGTCTCCAATCTATTTTAAACTCTTTTTGATGTATGACAACCTGCGCCGTACTGTTGGAGGACAAAATCTTCCGCTGATGATAAACAGTGTTCCATAATCGGTAAAAGATATTCTTCTAAAATATTCAAATATTTGTATATGTTTACAATCCCATCGATAAAATGTAACTTTCCCAGACCTTTAGACGACATGCTACCCCAGATCATGACAGATGCAGGAAATTTGACTTTTCTCTTCAGACAGTCGGGATGGAAAGCTTCATTTATCTTGCAAATGACGCGACTCAAACTGTCTCCAATACAGACTTTAAATCTGGACTCATCACTTCTATTCTATTGAATCCCATAGCGACTGAGTCCAATATTTATGCTCTTTTTACTGTCTTAGTCTATTTTTTGTTGTTGTAATGTTAAACGTGGCTTTTCCTTAGCCTAAAATAAAATGTAATTTAATAAAAAAAATTCGTACTAATTTTTTCAACTATAAAACTTACTTTGTAAGTACCAAATCCTAATTTGTGAGCCTCTCGGTGACATGTGGATCTAGAAACATGTCTTCCAATAACGTCACTCCATAAAACGTTCAACTCCATATAATTTGCTTTTAAATTTTTCACTATAATGCGTCTTAATGCCCTTCGATCTGCATCTGTTATTTTACTTTTTTGTTAATTTCTAGGTTTTGTGAAGACCGAACCTGTCGTTTTGTATCTTCTGACTACATTTCTTACACTATAGCGTAATAATTGCAACATATTCGTGATTTCGAGGTCTCTATAAGTCAGGTCTTGACTTGACAATGGCAAGTGCGACCTTGCTGAAACGTCGTCAAAATAATGGTTTTTATTTAAACCAAAATTATTCAACGCGGAATCAAACTCGGAAAACTAATTATTAGGAGTCTCGAATTTGAATATGCAGGCATACATGTTTCTTTAGATTAAGAATATCTTATTAATGTAAGGAAAGTGCGTCGTCAAATGAACAAGTATTAAAAAGTGTATAAAAACTTGTGCACACAAAACGGGACAATGAAAGTGTGTTTCATCATCATTCTGGCTTTACGACCCACGTGGGTCCTAGCCACCTTAAGCATTTCTCCATTTCTGCCTCCATCCGCATTACATGCCCTATCCATCTCAGATGTCTGATCTTAATATGTTTTACGATATCAGGTTCCTGGTATATACTTCTATAAATATCTATCGTCTTCTTCACATTCCATTGTCATTCACTGCTCCTTAGATTTGCCTTATTATTTTTCTTTACATTTGTTTTAATTATTTACAGGAAAGATTATTTTCACGTTCAGAGCGTTTGTAAATAACCGCTCCGAAGATCCCTTTTAGGGTAAAATATGTATAAACGGATACACATACGCACTATACGTTAAATCAAATCTTAACTGTGTTTTCTTTATATTTTTGTATTTCTCGATATAATTTTGGATTTAAGGAGGAGATTGAACCCAAAAAAGCATCTGTTGGCCGTGCAAATTCTGCGGTTTATCTTTGTGGTAGTATTATTTCAGTGTTAAGGAGCGCTCCCAGGTATACAATTTCGTTCACTGCTTCGATGACGTCATTTTCTATAACAAGTGGTCGTAGGATTGGTAGTTGCGTGCTTATTTTCATATACTTCGTTTTGTTGGTGTTTATTAATAAACCCATAAAAGCGTGCTTGAGTTTTCCTTATATTCGGATACTAAGAATTATTTGTATATCTAATTATTTTCCTTTAATTAATTAATTAACTTAGACTTGGAAAATAAGGATTTGTGTAATATAAAATTGAACTCCAGTTTCCAGGTAAATTGTGTAAAAATAAAAACTTCTCAAGTGTATTCAACTTGAAAACAATGAAAGGTCGTTAGGGGTTTTTGACAAAGAAGTTTGATGGTTTGGTTTAGTAAAAGAGAGCGCAGTGAGTCACAAGGAAATTGACTAGGGAAAGAGAGGAGATGGTAAGATATGTTTGTTTTGAGTGCTTTGATTGGTTCGAGAAAGAGATTTTGAGAAGGAAGAGAAAAGGAAAGTTGGTTTGGTTTTTTTGAAGAAAAAAAAATAGAGGAGTCTAAGACAGAACTACAAGAGAAAATGTTGTTTCTGTGATAAGAAAAAAGGTGTTTTCATGTTGAGAGATAAAGTAGTGAATAGTGATACAAAGTTTGTGAATTTGTTCGTGGCAGCATAAAACTCAAGTTTTTCTTTTAATTTAAGTATTATTTGAGGCGAGGCCGCATATGTTTGGTATCAAGAGTAAACGAGATCAGGAGGGTTCGAGAAACAGCATTAGGAGAAACACTTAAAGTTTAGTTTCGTTTTATTAAAAACAAAATATTTTCCCAGAGATTCGGAGCCAATATTTGTTTTGGATATTTGATTAAATAGAGTTTTTTATTATAAATGCATAGGTCCGGAGAAAACATAAGGATCATATGATCTATTTTTATTTATATTTAATTATATGGTATAATCTTGTTTTTTTTATGTACATCTAATTTTATACAGCTGGTATCCTATGGTATAATATATTGATAAAAAGTACATATGGTATTGTTTTGGGTATTTTTTTTTACTCCTTTTTGTCCTCATACTTTCAAATACAACATAATTGATACTGAGCAATGGAAGTAAGTTCTTAGATAAACAAAGTTATGGGTAAGTTCATCAATTAAAAAATTGTATTTAAAAATTAATCATTCTTTACCATAACAAGATATATTATAAATATATTACAACTGATAACTGAATCTACAAGGTTTAGAGCGAACAATAATCCTTCAATTTTAGACTTATTTTTCACAAATGACGATCAACTAATTTCTACACTTGAAGTGTCCTCTCCTGTGTGTCTTTCTGACCACTCACTTATTACTGCTCACATTCAATTTAGTTTAACACCGCCTTGCAAAAATAATTTCGTAACGTATGCCACTACTGATTTCTTTAATGTAAATTCAGTTTTATCCCAGTTAAACTGGCAATCTATTTTTCTTAATTACTATGATGCATCGTCAATGTGGGACTCTTTTCTTCATACTGCTATTACAACAATTTCTGATCATACAACCGAACGGCAGCTATACAGAAACCGACTAAAACCTTGGATTAACCTCTCAGCTACCCATTTAATTCGACATAAGCGAAAGCTTTGGCGAAGATATAAACTTACTGGATCCCTTGATGATTTTCTCGCCCACCGTAATTTTTCTAACCGAGTCAAACAATCTTTGCTAAAGTTAAGAACAGAATTTGAAGAATCTATCATTGCTAGTGGTAATAGTAAAACAGTTTATCGGTACATTCGTACATCTTTATCTTCTAAAGTCTCCATACTGTTACATCAAAAAGCTGACGGGTCTTTATGTTCTTCGAATAACGAATCTTCGGAATGTTTATCGTTATTCTTTTCTCAGGTTTTTACAAATGAACCTAACGATCCCATTCCTCATATAATGTGCCCACGTTTGTCTAAAACTCTTGACAATATATCTTTCACACCGGATGAAATTAAACATCATTTAAGGAAACTACGAAATAATTCATCACCTGGATTAGACGGACTCACCTCTTTTTTCCTCAAACAATGTGCAGAATCTGTAGCCATCCCTATATCTCTTATAATGAATGCTTCTTTTATTCAAGATTCTCTCCCCTCGTCCTGGAAATTGGCTTCGGTTACTCCTATATTCAAGAAAGGAAATAAACTTGATTGCAATAATTATCGTCCAATCAGCCTGGTTCCTATTGTCGGCAAGGTCATGGAATCGATTATTTCGAAAGCTATGTCTGAGTTTCTTCTTCAAGAATATATCATCCCTCACCAACAGCATGGATTTATCAAAGGTCGTTCAACGATCACAAACTTACTTCATTGTGGACATGATTGGTCATTATCTTTAAATAATCGCAATCCTGTCGATGTAGTCTACTTAGACTTCTCCAAAGCTTTTGACCGTGTTCCAAAACGTCGATTACTAGCTAAATTGGATCACTATGGTATCCGCGGAAAGTTGAACATTTGGATTGAAGATTTTCTATCCAACAGATACTTCAGGGTTCGTGTTGGAAAAGACCACTCACTAGATAAGCCAGTCAAGAGTGGAGTCCCACAAGGATCAGTACTTGGACCGCTACTATTTTGTGTCTACACTAGTGACCTTCCGCTCATCGTATCCAGTAAGGTTTCCATTTACGCTGATGACACGAAATTATATGTGAATCCAACTATTAACCAACATGTTCTTCAACAAGATCTTGACGCAATATTCAAATGGTCCTCAGAATGGTTACTTCCGCTTAACATTGAAAAATGCGTTGTCTTACATACCGGCAAAAATAACCCATCACTACCCTACTTTATTAATGGTCATCCCTTAAACTCGGTAACCTCCCACAATGATCTCGGAGTGATAATTAATAGTGACTTAAATTGATCTGATCACATAGTGTCGGTGTGTAAACGTGCAAACTCGAAACTGTTTTTGATCCGTAAATGTTTTACATGTATATCTCTAACTTCTGTTAGTAAACTTTACTCAATATACGTTAGACCTATTCTTGAGTTTGCAGGACCAGTGTGGAATCCAGATCTCATTCGCGATAAGATCCTACTTGAAAATGTTCAGCGTTCAACTTTATAATTGGTATTAGTTTTATAAGGATGTTTTTTATTTTTGATTTTTGGGCATAATAGGAGCTTGCTCCTCTGCCCTTATTTGTAACATAATAATAATAATAATAATAATAATAATAATAATAATAATAATAATAATAAGTATATAATAATAAGTGCCAATAAATCTTACCCAAGCCGAGAAGAAATCCATGAGTTTTGGGGAAATCAACTTTCCACACCAGCCGCTCTTAACACCAATGCTGGATGGATCGAAGATACGGCGCACAACTGCCAACACTACGTTACTGCTCCCTACGAACCCTTCACCACTGAAGAAGTTTCAAATATTATCAAAGAGCTTCATAACTGGAAATCTCCTGGACCAGATGGCGTTCAGAACTTCTGGCTTAAAAAGTTCTGGAGTATTCATGAGTGCCTATCAGCAGTAATTAATAACACTATTTCTAATCCGCAGGAAATACCATCTTTCCTAACCCAAGGAACAACTTATTTAATTCCCAAAGATCAAAATAACACCCAAGATCCAACCAAGTACCGCCCAATTACTTGTCTTCCAACTCTGTATAAATTGGTCACATCCTGTGTAGCCCGGCGTATCAACCAACACTGTGCTTTAAACAATATCATAGAGCCACAACAGAAAGGATGTGCTAAGGGTTCCATGGGCTGCAAAGAACAACTTATCATCGACTCTGTCATTTCTAACCAAGCATATAGCAAAAAACGGAATCTCTTTACTGCTTTCATCGACTACAAGAAAGCGTTTGATTCAGTGCCACATGAATGGCTTATAGATATATTAAAAATATATAAAGTCGATGATAACATAGTGTCCTTTTTAAAACATATAATGTCAGATTGGAAAACAAAAATTCACCTCAAAATACCTGGTGAAAACAATATTGAAACTGAAAATATTGCAATCAACCGGGGCCTATTTCAAGGAGATTCGTTGAGCCCACTGTGGTTTTGTCTAGCGATGAACCCCCTATCCCAGATACTGAACTCAACTGACACAGGTTTTAGCATCAAAAATAACACCACTGTTGTTGCAAAGCTTAATCATCTATTGTATATGGATGATTTAAAACTACTAGCTTCCACTCGAAGTCACCTGGATCAGATGCTAAAAACAGTAGAAAATTTCTCTAATGATATTAGTATGCACTTCGGTCTTGACAAGTGCCGTGTCTTAAATATAATCAAAGGAAAGGTTCAGCCCGGCGGATTCGATATGCAAAACGGCCAGAACATCGAGGCCATGGGTGAAAATGATATGTATAAATACCTCGGAATAAAGCAAGCGCGGAAGATTGACCATAAGCAAATGAAAACTGAGATAACTACTGAGTTTATACGAAGGGTAAAACAGCTGCTTCGTTCACACCTTAACAGTAAAAATTTGTTTAAGGCACTAAACACCTACGCATGTTCCGCGCTTAGCTACTCATTTGGTATTGTTAAGTGGACAAAAACCGATATAGAAAATCTTCAGCGAAAAGTACGAACACACCTCACAAAGGCACAAAAACACCATCCTCGAAGTGCAGTAGAAAGAACGACATTACCGCGGCATTTAGGAGGACGAGGGCTTATGGATATAAGTGAGCAACTAGAAAAACAAATTACTAATTTAAGAACTTATTTTCAGGCGCAGGCTGAGACATCTACTCTACATCGCGCGATTTGCGCAGTAGATGATACAACACCGATCAAACTGAGGGAACCAGAAATGCGCATAAACCATCTTAATAAGGACGAAAAAATGCGCATCTGGATGGGTAAACCTCTGCACGGGCGACATCCCAATGAGGTCAGTCAAGACCATGTCGACAATATAGCGTCGAACTATTGGCTGACATCAGGAAAGATGTTCCCTGAAACAGAAGGTTCACTACTGGCCATTCAGGATCAGGTTATACCAACCAAAAATTACCTAAAATATATCGTCAAAGACCCTCAGGTCAAAAATGACAAATGCCGATATGGGTGTCAAGCTCAGGAAACCATCCAACATCTTACCGGGGGCTGTCAGGCATTTGCTGCAACTGAATATAAGGAACGGCACGACTCAGTAGGAAAGATCATTCATCAAGAGATAGCTATCAAACTGGGACTTCTTCAAACAAACCATCTTCCATATTATCAATACGTTCCTGAGAGTATACTTGAGAATGACAACTACAAGCTATACTGGGACCGCACTGTGCTCACAGATCAAACAGTGGCACATAATAGACCGGATCTCATACTTGTTAATAAACTAAAGAGACAAACAACATTAATTGATGTGGCGATACCCAACAACAATAATCTTCGTGTTAAACAGAACGAAAAAATCGCCAAATACAGGGATCTGGAAATTCAAATACGAAGACAGTGGAGAATGGAAAGTACCCAGACAATACCTATTATTCTCTCTACTACTGGAGTCATTCCAAAAAACCTCCTAGAAAACATAAAAAAGCTAGGTCTGAATGAACATCTCTACAAGACCATCCAGAAAGCTGTACTACTCTCAACGTCCAGATGTGTACGAAAATTTCTGGGAGATACTCCAGCATACCAAGTTACCTAGGGCTCGATAACACGGAAAGAGTCCCACCAGAGCTCAATCCTTTTGATACCGTAGGTATCTGGGATGAGTGAATTTTCCCCTTAGAGGGAGTGTGAGCCGTATGGCTAAATCTGGATAATAATAATAATAATAATTATATATATATATATATATATATATATATATATATATATATATATATATATATATATATATATATATATATATGGACGTTTAAAATAAATGAGAGAGCTCAGACTAAAATACGAAACGCTAAAATAAAAAAAATGTTCTGAGTTATATCCTCTTTTGCTTGAAGTAGGTCGCAGTAAATAAAATAAACAACATAATCCTGAGCATTTTTCTGCATAACATAACATCAGCAGATATGCTCTAGTGATTTACTCCGTGATTTAGTATAAACCTCTTCCAATAAACGCGAAAAGTCAAGAGAGAAATCACGCAGCGTTTGTCACGGGAAAATGGAATATCGAAAAATATCAACAAATCTCGACGCTTAGTCCCTAGCGAAGAAGATTATTTAAACATGAACGAATTTTCCTGGCTGATCTTTAAAAGATCCAGTCTGGCCAAAAATAACACGGAAAAACGAAAATTAAAATATTTTCGTGGAAATGCAAAGCGGTGTTGTATGAAAAATAGTCTAAAAGTTTCGCATACATTTTGGAGAGATGCAGTATATATACAGGGTGTTTGGTAGGTCGATGGAAAATTTTTAAGGGGTAATAGGGGACGCCATTTGCAAAATTTTTTGCTAATAATGTATCGCTCAAACTGTTAAGGTTTCCGAAATAAAGTTAAATTTTTCAATAGTCGAAAATAAGGCTGCTCGTCTATTTTAGTTTTAAAAATAATTATCTAAGCAAGATACTTCCCTTAGATAATGCATACAAAATGCCTTACGTATTACTTACTATATATATATATATATATATATATATATATATATATATATATATATATATATATATATATATATATATATATATATAACGAGTTTATTACAGCTGCCGCCGTTTCTCGCAACCTAGCTTCCAACGCTTGCGATGGTTCCAGTCATCTACTTGTAGACTCCACGATCTTCTTGGTCTTCCCTTTTTCCTGAGGTTGGTGGGGATCCACTGTAACATTCTCTTTGGCCATCGTTGATCATTCATCCTTTCTACATGGCCATACCATTTCAGCCTTTTGCATTCTATAGTTTCCAGGACGTCAATGTCTATGCCCATACGCTCTCTGATTTCAGTATTCCTTACTCTATCTCTTCTAGTGAGTTGGCAACATCTTCTCCAATAATTCATTTCCATTGCTTTTATTTTGGATGCGTCATTTTTATTTATTACCCAAAGCTCTGAACCATATGTAGCAATGCTTTCTATGGTACTTTTGTATATCCTAATTTTTGTGTTTCGGGTGATGTGGTTATTCCAAAGTATATTATTTAGTTGACGTATTGCTGAATTTCCTTGACCAATTCTAGTAGCTATTTCTTTTGTATTCCGACCATTGTTTGTAATGTTTACACCGAGATATTTATAGCTATCAGTATTTTGAATTTGTTTGCTTCCTAGTTCTAAGTGCTTTCCTTCACCTCCCACTACTACGTACTCTGTTTTTGATGGATTAATTAATAAGCCCCACTTAGTATATTCTTCATCTATTTTTCGTAACATGTAGTGGATATTATCTTGATCTTCTGCAAGTATTACTTGGTCATCAGCAAAATGTAAGCTGTACAGTGTATGGTCTCCAATTTTAACACCCATTTTCTTTTCCAAATATCCAAAACCTCCTCCAAATAAATCTTAAAGAGTGTAGGTGCAATGCAGCAGCCTTGGCGAAGTCCTTTGGTCACTTTTATCTTTTTTGTCACTTTTTGTCCAATCTTTATTACACTCGTCATATCATCGTACAACTCCCTTACAGCATTAATGTAAATCGGTGGAATATTCTTGTCTTCCAGCACCTGCCATAGCTTGGCTAATGGGACACTGTCATGCGCTTTTTGAAGATCAATAAATACCATGTGTGTCTTCATATTATGTTCCAAACACTTTTCTATTGTTTGTTTTAGAACAAGAACGACCAGTACGAAAGCCACTCTGATCTTCAGCGTCTTCCCAGCAATCTTCAATTCGGCTTTTAATTATCTTCCCGTAGACTCTACAGATTAAGTTAGTTACACTAGGCCCTCGGTAGTTCTTACAATCTTTTCTGTCGCCTTTATTTTTGTATAGATTGCTGATATATGCAGTTTTCCATTCTGGGGCTAGCTCTTCTCCTCTCAAGAATAAATTAAAAGTATAAGCCAATAGCTGAAATAGTTTGTCAGGGTCATATTTAATCAGTTCAATGGGTACTCCCCCCGATCCTGGAGCCTTTCCATTTTTCATAGCGTTGGCGTGTTTTTTAATTTCTTCTGGTGTTTCTTCGCGGTAGGAAATATCATATTTTTTGTAGCCAATATCTTGGGATTCTGTTCGATCTTCTGTCAGCATTTGTTCATAATATTCGACCCATAATTCTAGGGCTATTAGAGTTAACCTACTGTATTCTTTTCTATCTGTTCTACTACCTCTAATTGATTTCCAGGCTTCTTTACTTCTTGCTGTACCCATAAATTTTTTTACGTTATCGCAGGATTTATTCCACATCTCATTTTTGGCTTTATTTACCTCTTTTTTTACTTCTTTGTTTAAGCTGTTGTACTGTTGTCGATAGTAAGGGTCCTTTGTTGCTAGCCATTTGTTATACATATTCTTCTTCTTCACCACAAGATCTTCTATTTCTTTATTCCACCATTTACTTCTATTTTTTATGCTATCCACTTCTCCAATAGCTTCCATTGCAGCTTCGTCAAGAGCTTTCATAATTTCGTTGTACGTATTAATTGGTGAGGAGTAACAAACATCGTGCAATTTCAGATTCAACCTCATTCGATACAGAAACTGGGTAGACTCATTTTCAAAACCTTGTAGATTATATCTCTTTGTGAAATGTCTTGCAGTATCATTGAACTTTCGTTTTTATTTTGTCGTTGGCTTCCTTTAAATGTAAATAATAGTGACGCTTTAAGCAAATGGTGATCAGATCCACATTCTACCCCTCGATGGACTCTAACGTTATTAACCTTTATTGTGGAGTTTTCTTTGCATATACAGTAATCGATTATTGATTTCAAATTCCTTGTTGGCTGAATCCACGTGAATTTATGAATATCCTTGTGCTAATAATATCCATTCATTATCTTTAAATTCATATGATCGCAGAAACTTATTAATCTTTCACCGTTTTTATTTATTTTTTCTTCTCCAAATGGACCGACCACTTTGCTGTTTATTACGTATTATGTATTACTTAATGTATTGTTAAAATAACCTTCATTAATGAAACGGGTAAGAAAGGTAAAACACAACAACGATACATCATGCTTTTTGCAACATTTCAATGAATTAATAAGTATGTACAAAAACTTCATAAAACAGTCACTGTTGTTCAAAATGAGAACCACCATTTCTAATGCATGCTCTTGCCCTTTGTCGTATTTCTGATGTAGTTACTTTTAACCTCAGTTCTGCCCTTATAGTGTCAGCTGCTTCGATAATCCTTTTCATTAAATGAGCTCTAGTTTGGATTAGAACTTGATAAACAAGTTCTTTGAATCTGCCCCAGATATGGTAGTCACACGGTGTTAAATCGGGCGATCTAGCAGGCCACAAAATCAGTCCAGTTCGTCCGATTTACCTATTGGGATAGTGAATGTTTAACCAAGCCGTAACAGCACGTGCACAATGCAGGGCATCCATCATGTTGGTACACCATTCTTCGTCTTCGGCGAGGGTGGAATCTTCTAAGAGTGGTGGTAATTTATTCTCTAGAAAGTTTAAGTACACTTGACTATTTAACCTGCCTGGCAAAAAGTAAGGTCCTATTAACTCTCGTCCGATAACTCCTACCCAAACGTTGACACTAAATTTTTGCTGAAAAGATGTTTCTTTCGGTAGATGGGGATTGTCATGTGCTCAGTAATGCAGGTTGTGAAAATTTGTTATTCCTTCTCTATTAAAACTGGATTCATTAAACCATAAAATACGTCTTCCATCGTTAATGTCTGCATCTAACAAAAAGCGGCAAAATTTACCCTTCTAATTGGATCACCGTCTTGAAGACCTTGTCCTAGCGTGTAATGATAAGGGTAGTGTTCATCGTTGTGCACTACCGACCAGACCTTCCATTGCGAGACATCTAACTATCGAGCAACCTTTCTGACGCTTGTGATAGGACCATTCGTAACAGCTTGCAAAATTTGAGCGTCTACACCAGGACCGTAACGTCCAGGATTAATACCGGAAACAGGATTGTTAACACTACCAGTTTCACTAATTTGTCGATATGTGTTAGTAAAGACACTTACATGAGGAAGTCGCCGGTTAGGGTAACGGTGCTGATATTCTCGACTTGCTGCAGATGCATTTCCATCACTCCAGCCATAGAAAAACAGAATGTCTGCGTACTCTGCATTCGAAAACAAAGCCATCACAACTAATCCATAAATCACGTTAAACGGATACACAGTCTGGTTGTTCACTTAAACAAAGTTCAAAATTGTTATGCACAAAAAACTCACAAGAAACTCCAAACACAATTCGGATGTCAAAATAGTAAAACGCCCCTTTCATACGCATATAATAACCATGTTTATAAACCAAAATAAACCACTTCACAGCAGGTAGATTGTTTATTAGCATAGTAGGTAGATTGTTTATTAGGATCGCACGTAGATTGTTTTTTGTTTGTTATGCGTTCATTATGAATGACGATAGCTGATGAAAATTTTATGCGAAGAGTCAGTGTTTCTATTTTTATTCCGTGCATAAAACAGGAAGGTAGTACGCCTAGATAATTTTTAAACGTGAAATAGACGGTTGTCGAATATTGTCAAATTTAGCTTTATTCCGGAAACCTTAACAGTTTGAGTGATACATTATTAGCAAACAAATTTGCAAATGGCCTCCCCTATTATCCCTTAAAAAATTTCCATCGACCTACCAAACACCCTGTATAATGTTATCATATTTGTGGGGAGTTACGGTATTAAGTAGCAGATGGGCGGTTTCTGTGTCCTTTAAATTTATATCAGCATAATATATATTTCTTGGCACAATTTAACACCTTGACTGCGCCACGTATCCCCAAAAGCATGTGTGTAATTTTTCAACTGTGCTGTAGTAAAATTGATCAAACCGTTGCATATTGCGGTAGCGATAAAAAATGGTATTTGTACGTCGTTTTAAGTGTAATAAATAGCTATCGATAGCAAATTTTAATTCTCGCCACTGATGTCGGAATATGAGACATACCCCAGGAGACACGTGCCGTACATAAACAAAAATTCAAAAATTCGTTTCAACTTGGTTGGTTCAACGTTGGTGCTTGTCGCTGTATATATAGTTTCAGTTTATTGTAGTTCATTGAAGTGTGAACAGTACTTGAAATGTCGAAAAGAGCAAGATATATGGTTAATATAGTGAAACAAAAGGTGATAGAAGTTGCATCATCATCATCATCATATAACGGGGGTCCTACGGCGATTGCCGCTCCCGCATTTCAGCCTCCATCTTTTCCTATCTCTCCAATCTCCCTCTTCTAAGCCTCTAGATTGCATTGTTTTTGTAATTTCTCTTCTCCAGGAATTTGGTGGTCTTCCCCTTTTTCTTCTTTCTGGTGGAACATACATTAAGGCTTTCTTTGGCAACCGCTCCTCCTTCAGCCTCCATCTTTTCCTACCTCTCCAATCTCCCTCTTCTAAGCCTCTAGATTGCATTGTTTTTGTAATTTCTCTTCTCCAGGAATTTGGTGGTCTTCCCCTTTTCCATCTTTCTAGCGGAACATACATTAAGGCTTTCTTTGGCCACCGCTCCTCCTCCATTCTCATCACATGACCATACCATTGTAATTGCCTTCCTTGTATTCTATCTGAAAGAGTATCTCTAATTCCTATACGGTTTTGTATTTCCTCATTCCTGATTCTTTTCATTCTCGATACTCGACATGACCTTCTAAGATAATCCATTTCCACAACGTCTACTTTATCCCGTTCATTCTTTGTCATCGTCCAACATTCGGCACCATATGTGGTAATTGGTTCTACAATTGCTCTGTATACGCGAAGTTTGGTATGCATCTTTATTTTATTAGACCACAGTAATGAATTCAGTATTCGGATGCATTTTTTCCCTTGGGTTATTCGGTTTTGTACATCCATCTTAACTCTGCCATCTGCTGATATGATGCTTCCTAGATATTTATACTGGTTGCAGTCTTTTATGACTGCGTGTTCAAGCCTCAGATCTGTGGTATTTCCTCCAATTTTTAAATATTTTGTTTTGCTTATGTTGACAGTAAGCCCCCATTTGGCATATTCCTCAAATAATTTTCGATTCATATAATTTATATCTTTCTCATCGGTTGCAACCACCACCTGATCATCTTCAAACAACAATGTATACAGAGTTTCTTGTCCCACTTCGATGCCCATAAATCTACATTTATTTCTCCAATTCCTCAATGCTTCTTGGACGTATATTTTAAAGAGTGTCGGTGACAAACAGCATTCTTGCTTTAGGCCTTGCTTTACTTTAGAAGTTGCAAATATGCAAAAAACTAGTGAAAATTCTGAAACAAATACTATTTTAAATGAATTATTTGATAATATAGGGTTAATTGTATTAAGTCTTGAAAATTTTAATAATGAAACGAACAACAGTTAATACGAACAGAAGTAGAACACGAAATGGATAACGAACAGGCTAATGAACTCGATATGTAGAATGTGCAGACAGCACCTCAATCTTCATCTGATGCCGACAGTATCGAAGATCCCTTTGACAGTGACGATTCATTGCTAGATAAAAGTTATTTTATTAAATCTTCTTCATCCTCTGATTTAAATTCTTCTATTGATAGCGATGACGAAATTATTACTACACCATATGAGCAAGTTATATCATATAATAATAAACAGAGTGCTGAGAATAGTGATAGTGATGAATGGTATGATTTAAAAGATGTAGATGATGACGATTTTAAAGTAAAAAACAATACATTAGTTGGTATTGAACTACATGCGGTACAGAAACCAATAGACGTTTTTAGTCAAATTTAGTCATTCAGATTCCAACAGAAAATCAGAATAGGAAAGAGAAACATTTAAAAATGAATACAAAATAGCCAAATAAGAAAACTCTATAAAATATAAAGATCAACAGGCATCAGACCGCTAGGAAGACTCTTCAAAAACTAAGGAGGTAGTTGGCACTTGACGTCACAATACGTATCATCATCATCGTCGTCATCAAGCTGTATGCGTCCACCGCTGAACATAGGTCTCACTCAGCTCTTTTCATCTGTCTCTCTCTTCTGCGACTTGCAGCTAGCTCCAATTATTGCTAACACACATTTCAGGTCGTCAGTCCATATAGTTGGTGGGCATCTTCTGCTTCGTATAATTCCATTTTAACGACGCGATTTTTTCGATAGCTTCTGTTGTTTTTATTCTACGACGTATTTCTTGATTTTGGAATTCGGTCTCTCAGAGAGACACCCAACATATGGCTTATTAACTACTTTTTTTGTGAGTGTTAATGTTTCCGCCAGATGGTTTAAGAATTTCAATACCGCTCGTAAATATACAACAACTTTAATAAGATTAAGATTTGGCCACGCTTGTTATCTTGGTTCAAATCAAAATATACAATTCAGACTTATGCGAAACTTAAGTCAAGAACAAGAAGATCTTAACCACATCTTCTTCAAGTGTTCCAAATAACGTATGGTCCTAAAGTTTTGGAAAAAATTTCAAAAGCATAAAACTCTGACCACAATAATCTTATATTTTTATTAAATTATTCAACAATTTAATTTAACTATCCTTATTATAAATCAAAATTCAAATGACAGACAAGGGACCATTATTTTCGATTTGCCTAATAATTCCCCTGACACGTTGCATCATCCTTTGGACGACCTCGGCGTCAATTTCTCTAATTTTTGTATATATGCGGCGTCTTAAATGTTCCTGATTTTGTGCTTCCCATCCGTTATTATAGATTTTCCGACTTAATATTGCCCAGAACTCTTCAATTGGACGAGTCTGAGGTAGGTTGGGGGGATTGTCTGCTTTCGGTACAAAGGTAATGTTGTTAGTTTCGTACCAGTCCCTTGTGATCTTCGCGTAATGACATGAAGCAAGATCTGGCCAAAAGACTATTTGATCATTTGCATGATGTGTGTTCACAAACTGAAGCAATTTAGAGAGACATCTTTAAATATAAATATTTGCGTTTAAGGCTTCGCCTCGAACAAAACCAATGTAGGGCTGTGAGATAAAGCCAGCCTCAGAAATTGCACACCATACCAAAATTTTGTCCTCAAATTTTTTCTTACTTTTAAATTTTATTTCATTAGGTACATTTTCGTAATCGTTCGTGTAAAACCCATCGTTACCCTTCATCTCAGAGTTGGACAAAGTAAAATATTTTTCATCGTCCATCACGATCAACTTGTTGACGAAATGCACTCGCCTTAACGCGCGGCATCATCTCGGAATTCTCTCTAATTGATCCTCTGTGTATTTTGGAGCTTTCCTTCTTTTCCGGTAGATAATATTGTTACTCGATAGGGTCCTGTATACTGTAGTCTTTCCAACATGAAATCTTCTGGCCAGTTTTCGCTGTGAGACCCCAATTTTGTTCTTAGCTGCTTCAATCAGTCTTGCCTCTCTTATATGGTTCAAAATCAGCAGTCGGCCACTTTTACGCAAGTTAACACATGGTATCCCTTCTTCACATTCTCTGATTGTGCGATAAATTGTCGATTTGCTTATGTTTTGATCTCGATAAATATTAACAATAACTCGTTTCGACATTCGCCCAACCATATTATAAACACCTCGACGAATATCAATTTTATAAGACATTTTGCAGAGCACAAACCAAAATATTCTGCTTTGTTTATTAAATGTCAATAACTGATGACATTTCAATTCCATGGCCTTCTTTGTTCAACGCATTTTACTTCTCAATTAGACCAGGTGAAATTTTTCCCAAAACTTTAGGACCATACGTTATCTTCAACATTCAGGAACTCTTTTAAACAACTTGCAAACTCTGCAAATATTTCCTTCATATCAAATAAATAACCTGTTGGCTACTAATAATAAAACAGTTTATGATTGTTTGATTAAATTTATACATAGTGCAAATGTGTGTCTGTAGTCAATCTCAGCTAAGCTCGTTAACCTTTGTTAGTCCCCTCGTATATGTGTTAATTGAAATCCCCTTATATATGCATTATAATAACGAAGAATTTTTTTAATGTTTCTTAGTTCGTATCCTTCAATTTAAAACCCAAATAATCTTTTTCGTTCTTTTTAGTAATACGCGTTGGTCAAAGATTTTCCTTTTGAGGCATATGGGTAGGTCAGATTTAAATACATAGTTTAATTTACCAAACACTGCTCAGGATAATCCTATGTGACGTGGGAGTTCACATGTTTGGTTATCTTTGCCCAACCGAATTTCTTGTCCTAGGTACTTATACAATGTAATCTGCACAATATCCCCTCCATCAACAGCAATACTTCGATTTAGCACCAGGTTAGTCACTAGTCGATACGCTAGCTGTGGCATTTTGGTAGATATATTTGATTATGTTAATGAAGCGATGGTCTATTCGGCATTCTCTCAGTGCTTTTAACATTTTCTAATGGCTTATGCTATCGAATGCTTTCTCGTAGTCGACAAATATCAGTGACAATGGTTTGTTGTATTCTGGAGTTTTCGCTATAAGGTTCTTTATTACTAGTGGTCGTTAGTGCTGTATTCCGATCTAAATCTAGCTTGTTCTCTAGGTGGATGGAAGTCTAATTTAGCGTCCAGTATTTTTTTGATAATTCTTGTGAAAAGTTTATATATAGCAAACTAATAGGACGGTACTTTTTTAAATCTGTTATGTATCCTTGCTTATGTAATAAAGTAATGACTGTATTATTCCATTAAGAAGGGAATACAACACGTATAAAAGGAAAGAAAAAGAAGAAGAATTAATATACATAAATTTAGTAATAACCACATAAATTAACTTAAGAAATGTATTGTGCTACTAAAAAAAATCTGTGGATTGTTTGATAAATTTTGCCAAAATTCAGATACTAGAGTTATAAAATAAATGTTTGTCACGTATATTGTAGATAATAAAATTTGCATTTTTATAAAATTTAAAATGATTTGCTTTATTATATACGCGCATCCCGAAAGCTATTTCCAGCTGTTTACTTCTTGTTTGCCTATTTTAAATTGCTTTACAAACCTGCAACTTTTTCCACCGTCTTGGCTCACGTCATATAAGCTCATATTTCACTCACTTTATCTTTGACCTTGAGCGGCGTTGAATGGCGTTGGGACTGCTCTTTCAGGACAAACTATTATTACAGTTCCTGCTGAAATTTCCATTTTACACTTGACATGCTTTCGCGGGAAAGCCCATAAACCTTCGTCACCGGAATTCCTGAATAGTATGAAAAAATATTAGTACCTCCGGAATGAGATTGTGCGATACTATGTTTTTCGACGACACGTTTCTCCGACAATTGTTATTAGATCCTTCGGCTAATGAGACGGAATGACGACCGTAAGTTTTTATTGTGGGTTATCATAAAAAAGCGGCTAACGAGTGTATAAGAAAAGTGAAATATATTAGGCGTGACATCGCATGAGGTCAGCAACTACTTAATAATCAATAAACCTTTCCTGTTAAATATTTTTGTATTTTATATATTTTCAAGTGATATTTGAAATTAAACTAATTTGTGTCTTTTTGAACGACCCATACATGGTTCAATTATAAAGTTTTGCTATACTCGTAGTATAGGTACGTTCTTCCGGATCAAACGCTGTTGGCTACAGTGACCAAAGTATTCATCCTATTTTTCTTCTTCGTTAGAAAAAATTTTACTTGGGTACTCTGGTCTGCTCCACTTTATTCTACTTAAATTTTCTCCTGATATATCTTATAAATCCTGTAATTCTTCTTAGTATTCGTATTTCCGCCATGTCCAGTAGCCTTTTTGTCACAGCTTGGTCGGGTCGTGTTTTTCGTGCATACATAGTGATTATGAATGTAGCTGTTCTTCTATAATTCGTATTGCTCGTTTTGCACTTTCTATTTTTCTATCCCTATTATTGGTTGCACGTAGATACCGTATTAATGTTCTTCTTTAATCATCTTTGACTGTATTAGTCTACGTGTTAGTGACGACTTCAAGTTCTTCTTCCCTTCGGTTTTAGTGGGACTGCTAGTCTCTTCATATTATTGACAAGTGGTAGGTATGTCCAAAGAATATAAATAATTTTGAAAATATGAAACTGAGGACACGTTGTGTATTGTTGATATACGCAATAAAAACAGATATATTTGTACTTTTGGCTGTTTAAGATATCCAAAGTATTCTTTCCCAACACCACATCTCAAATGCATCGATTGTTTTCCTATCTACAATTCGGGTAGTCAACATTTTAGATGCCTTACTAATTTTTAATTAATCGTAATGTTTTTGACAAGTACGGATTAAAGATATGGGCTCTTGTTCACTGCGCTACTTCTTTTATTGTAAACATGCAAATTTATTTGGGTAACTTTTGAATTGCCAATAAGAAAACAAGCAAATTTTTTAATTTATTAATTTTTAAGAAAACAAGATCTTATGGCGTAAAAGATCAAGGCCAAAGAGTAGTCCAAGACCTGATAGACCATTTGGAAGTAGGATTTGGAATAACAACTTGCGGATAAGTTATTAGAGAAGAGCATAGCTCTATTTAGAACTCTTTGAAAAAATAAAACGTTTATTCCAGGGGAGCTTCTACCAACATCATATAAAACAGATTATTTAAGTATGTTTGCTTTTGAAAAACATCGAACGTTAGTCTCTTATGTTCCAAAACCAAGAACTGCAGTCATCTTACTTTCAAGTGAGCTTTTGACGACAAAGTGGTTGGTGAAGAACACTCCTCTAAACCTGAAATTATTCTAGATTACAACAAAACGAAAGGAGCCGTCGATATAACCGATAAGTTAACTAAAGAATATACGGTACAAAAAAAAACAAACCGTTGGCCGATGGCTATATTCTCTCATCTTATTGATGTCGCAGGTATTAATTTATATAAATTGTGGCTACTAAAATATCCTGAATGGAAAAAGCACAATATGACTAAGCGTACAATGTATATTTTGGCACTGGCAAGGAACTTATAAAAGAATATGTTTTCAGACTTTATAACAACAAGCACATCGAAAAGATTAAAAAGCGTCGTATGGCAGATGTAATCCCAGAACTTTTGAATATTACTGAGCACAGAGTAGAACAAACAAAAAAAAACAAGGGGGCAGTGATATGTGTGTTGTAGAAGCAAAGACAGAAAAACTAGTAAAATATGTATAAAATGTAACAAGTTTGTATATCTAGAACATGCAAAATCAAAGATAGTTTGTGTACATTGTACAAATAGTATGTAGTTATTATTCAGTCTGTTAGCGTCAGTAGTAGAATGTACTTTGTAGTAATGTGTATGCTTTAGTCTAATAAATGTTCAATACTATAAAAATGATGTGTAACTTTATTCAAGACTCACATAAACAAAATCTGGCAACAAATATGGGATCAAACAAACACAAATCTTAAAAGCAACAAACCAGACGTATCTTAAAAGATCTTCCTATACCAGCAAAAGGAAAAGACCAGGTAATTATCAGCAGACTCCGGCTTGGGCATACACCACTTACGCACGGCTACATAATCTCCAAAGAACCACTACCAATGTGCCAAAGATGCTAAACACCTTTCACAGTCAACCATATAATAATAGAATGTTCAGAGTACACCTCAGACAAGGCGATATTCAAGATACCCAACGGCCTGAAAGAAGCACTGTTTACAAAATTCAATGAAGTTCTGTCTTTTATAAATTACTGTAAACTCTATAATAAATTTTGATTTAATTTTTGTTACATGTACATTGTACATACATGTACATTGTACCATATTGCTGTAAGTCATGACTTCTATAAAGTATCTTCTTTTCTCTATTTGTATCATAAACCTACCGCTAATAACCCTAGTGGTTGATGCACATAAATAAAATAAAAAAAAAATATTCTAAACATTTTCACACAAACTGAACAACATTTTGTATCTTTTCTTTAAAAACTGTGCCTATCTTACATGGTTTACAATCAGTATGACAATTACAATGAAGTTACATTAAGTGAAAATTGAAATGTCAATAACTTTTTTTAAACTTAAATTGTGGATTATTCCCAATAAGAATTAAAGCATGTTAAAAATAATAAGAACCAATAGAAAACATGCAATATTAAAATATTTACAATGAGTTATGTAGGATGCATTTACTGAGAAGAGGATGGTTAATTTCTACATTTGATGCCAACAGAAAAACCAACAAATTCTTTTAACTAATAACTGTAATATATTAGAAAGGCATGGCTGGACCTCAACAAGAAGAAATACTTCGTCTATGTAGGGTTTAGTTTATTCGTTCCATTAACTTTATAATATATATAATTTCAGGGTAAAATGTAATTTTTTTGCCAAATTATACCAATAAACCACATAAATTTAAAAAACTGGATAATTTCCTAAAAGTTTTTTTTTCATCAAGCTTTATTGGTATTGACAATTTAGTATTTTTGCAATAGCCTTACTATGTTATTGCAATAAAACAACTAAATCCTACAAATTCAATCTGATTAATTTTACTCCTTCACTAATAAACCATTCTGTTTCATTAAATTCAATTCAAAATCTTGAACTTTCGCACAATTGATTTTAATAAGAAGCTTATCTCGGCTCCGCTACTTGTGCATTAGCTATGCTTTTCCGGTAAACTCCTTCAATTCTATTAATATGCAAAATAGATTCTTAATCCTGTAGTATATATTTTCGGCGTTCCTTTGTGACGTCTATGAATAATGTGTTTATAACTTAGTTCGAATATTGGTCTAGGGTAGGTAAAGACTGCACATAAAGAAAAAACTAATGGGGACAAGAGAGACAAAAGTTTTGTTCGTATTGGGGAGATAGCTTTTGGCAAAGGGCCCAAAAGGGGTGCAGCCAAACAAATATTTATTGAAAGCTGAACATTTTAAGATACAGAATATAAAATTATTAAGGATTTCTCAAAAAACATAATAAAAGCACGAACACAACTGTTCAAAAGATTTAAACATTTTTATAGTATACAACTGTGATTTTTATTTGTTTGTCGCACTGCAGCCAATTGCCTTCTTGTACATCGCCTACATTAGATGTATGGATAAATTTCTGTAAGAAATGTATCCAAGTGTTGCTAAGCCGCTGGGAGCAATTAACTTACACGTCTTAAATTCTACCTAGGTAAATTCTCCCTCAAATTCTCATGAAAGCCGATAATGTATTCAAAAGATATTTTTACCCACAGATTAACTTTCTCCGACCAATTCCCAAAATTTTCCTGTTAGAAAGAATTCAAAAGGTGGGTTTTACCTACCTCTGTATAGAAATGTCGAAGTCGTTCCCCGAAAATCGCTTGGCAATAGTCAGACATTGAAAATCAGAATTTTAAGTAGTCAGTATAAAATTGTATCTCAGCTTAGTTGGTCGCTTGGTTAGAGGTTTAACTCTCGCATATTAGTTAGTGTTAGTTTCGTGTTCGATTAAATTCGACGCATTTCTGGTTTAAGAGTTTAGACTCTCGCGTATTGAGTATACCTATTGTTAGTTGTTGTTATTGTTACATAGCTTTTAGTTAAAAGCTGAACGCTCATTCTTAATCAAGAAGATTAATATTAAAGAAAACATCCTTAATTGAAGTGATAATTATTAGTAACATTTTAGTCTGTATCATTGTTCGTGTAGTGTGTCGCGGACGAGTGTATGGTGAACAGTGATCGGCGGTTTCAATAAAAGAACTTGCGCTAAAACTTTGGCTAGATATTACCTTAGTTGTAGTAACATTCAATTATTAAATTACGTATTGTTTAAACTGCTTGTGTTCTTATTTCCCAGTGGGTGGTCCTTTAAGTTGAAAGTAATTACATGACTTATGCTCTAAGTATGCTCTAAATGGCAGGAAGATCGCCAGTCTAATTTGTTGAACAAATATCCGTGTAATTCTACCAGTTTATATTGGACTAACTTCTCTTTTACTAAATAATGTCGGCTTTATTATTCAAAATATCATTATTATATCTTAATATATCTGAACTTCACAGCGTTGACATTAGTTTTGTTTTTAATAAAAACCTTCATCTAGACCGAATCCGCACTCAGAACTCATGAGTCTTTACACTCAATAAGTTCGCCCTTGTTACTGCCCCACCAAGTAGTGCAAGTATATTATAGACAGTATACTATAGTCATACATACAAAGTAAAAAAAGCACTAGGTATTAAAGTTTGTACGTCTAGACAGAACAGATCTACAATCATAATATACACATCTAAAATTCAACCAAAAATTGAAGGTTTATCTAGAAAAATAGAAATAAAAATCTGTTGTCAAAAGACCTTATTTAGCAGTTATAGATAAAATAGATATGAGATATTTTCAACAGGATAATTTAGGTACTAAAACGTTGGCTGCGAAACCAAATAAGATTAAAGAACTAATCGACCTTTATATCTAAATGTCTAAAAGTCTGTATCTCTTAAAATATATCTAAATTTTTTCTACAAATAGATGGGATATGCATATTATAGGACAAGCAGGTGGAATATCCGTACACTCTCATAACATTGAGAATAACACTAATATTGTTCTGATCCTTAATTCGAAGAATTTTATATGTAGAGTATGGAAGCCATAACTCGATTGAATTTGTAACTGACAGCGGAATTCCTCAAGGGTTTAACCTAGGTCCATAGGTCATATTGTGTCCTTTTTTTTTCACACTATTTAATAATTAAGTTTCATGTTTGGGGCGTTTTACTTTTCATCGATGTAGATTTTCTTGTTAGGGATATAAATATTCTGAAACTTTTAATCATTAAACTTACTTGTACAGTCTATACCATGTCATAATACGACCTTAACACATTGTTTTTTTAATAATGCGGAATACGCCTCTGTACTATATATATTTCTTTGTAAGGATCTGGTCTGTATAAAAAGGTCTAGCCTTCGTTAACTGTCTTTTTAAGTCTTTATCTCATAACTTAGCAAATCCTTTCATATTTATTCATAAGAAAGAATGGTTTACATAATATCGACATTATTGATATAAAAACAAATTGAACCGATCCTTTTTCACAACTGTATATAAAAATCAGACTCCTTTGTATAAATATTATTTACACAATATCCAAAGTGCTAATTTTACGTGTCAGTAATCTAGATTAAGTTTCATTTTGTCGTTATAAAAAACACTTCACATCACACACCTGTATTTTCAGGTCTTTAAATCTCCCCAGCTTAAAAATTACTAAAAAAGGCTCGCTTTTTTCCCAGGAAAATCAGAATCACATAATATTCTCTAGTTCGAAGTCAGATAATTCATTTCGTGCTCTGCGTGCAATTACATATCTCGCCTTAGTGCACATCCTGCTTTTTCTATGGAACAAATGTATATACTTGACATAGCAAAGTATTCATTTAAATTTAGTTATTTTCAATATTGTAAAAATGTTATTTTTTCGAAATTTTGGCGAAGCGCCATACCGTTCCGCCAGAATTTACCCACAAACTGAACCGACCGGTACAAGAATTTAAACTTCTTGAGTGGTGTTCATATAACATAGTATTTATATACCAGATAGGATTATTACATTTTCTGCGCCCATATATGAATACGTACTTTTGAGTAAATACTTATTGTTAACCATGTATGATACGCACAGTTTTTGAAAAAAAGATACAAAATGTTGTTCAGTTGTGTGAAAATGTTTAGAATATTTTGACAAAAGTATTCATATGCTATCATGACGACAAATCGTTGACGAATATTCGTATATAGGATGAACTACAAAAGAACATTACGATTTTCTGATATATCTTAAAAGTACAACCCCATATTTTATTTCTTTTTAAATATTCTATTTATAACATTCTTTCGTGTTTATAAAGCATTCCCTATACCTACGTAAACTCAATATTTTTGGGATATTATGAGATTTCTTTAAATTCCGGAAATATCTTTAATATTAGTAAGTAGAAATAACTTCTCTATGTATTCTACATATAAATAGAATTCTCTATTCTATTCTATAAATAAATATTACAAAATATAATACAGCATTACTTAACTTTAAACCATTTACGTCCCAATTTTTCATAATTATTTTACCTAAATGACCAATGGGAAGTTCACGTGGTCAAAAAACCCGGTCCATAAAAAAGAGAAACTGGGTCTGCTTTGCGTCAGTTTTTCCTGTCACACTGGGGGAAAGGGCCTGTATTGCCACAGTCAGTCTATTTGTATTATATTTCTATGACCAGTAATACACCCTTCTACACTCAAATTTTTTTTCTACATCATATCATACACCAATCTCTTACACCAGCGTAAAAGGTTAATGGCCATTTTTCCTGCATAAGATTTTGAGATAGAAAAGCAAAATTCCAGCTTTCAGCAAAATCCTTTTAAAAATATAAACGAAATGGGATACATATTATGTAATGGAAACAAAAAAAGTCTATAATGTAAATGTTTTCAGTATATAGTAACCATCGAACTGTTAAGAAAAAGTAGTAACAACTGTCAAAAGGAAAAGAACGAAACTTTTGACAATGAAGGAGCTGAGGCAATTTATATTTCCAGAAAATCTATCTAAATACATATTATATTAGGTGGAGAACTTAAAATCTATAAAACAAAAGACCTGGACAAAATAATTAAACAAATAGTAAGTGAATCAATATTTATAGAAGGTTTCGTTCTAAAATTCAGAGAATGCCTGAAAATTGACGGTCAAAAAAGGTAGAAACATCCACTCCACTCACTAGAAGAAAATGAGGTAGACCAAGACGGTCATGGAGAGAAAATGTCGAAGATGCAATAACAGCCAGAGATTTTAAAACTGAATGTTGCTTCGACGGAAAACGTAAGAAATTAGGATGCAAGAAACAGCGCCAGCTGTAGAATACCCGCCTATTATATAGAAGATTTTATTTGGATTTAATTCGAGTTCCTTACCATTCTCATACACGTGTTTCTATGTCTACCCATCATCAAAGAGACTTTGGGGTAAGGGGACTGAAATTAAATCTAAACTCACCGGCTAGTATACGTTTATTAGATCTTTATTTTCAATAAATAATAAAATTTCGTCAAACCACTCCACAGATCTCTCCAATATTTTTCCTCGACTCCGTCATCTTACGTTATTAAACATTTATAGTCAATTGTAGAATAATTCAACTTTTTATAACTATTTTTGTTAAAAATAACATATCTTTTAGTTCCTAGAATCTAGATTTATCACTGGTGGATAATGCAATGAAAAGGAATAACTGGACGTTCAAATAACTATTTCTATAAACGGTTAATATTAACCAACTCTAGTTATTAACAGAGACAAATATTTGAATTATAAAAAAAATTATCTTTGAAAATGCGTATTACCAAAAATGAGTTCGCGTGTCAGTGCTGACCATCACTGACCTAGAGTGTTAGGCAACTTTTCAGCAAGAAGGCTGATTACAAAATTGGCAAATTTTAATATATATGCGGAACAAGACAAGAAACGATTCAGTGATAAAACTTTATAAGAACATGACAAGAGGTAATATAATGATAAAACTTTATGGAATAAATTCTACACTTACTCTTTTATATGAATGTACAACGAAGCAAAGAGATAACTTTTAAAACCCAAGCTAGTAAACCTCCAAAAGTTGCCTCTTCTAGAAAATCTCATTATAAGATCACATTACATAATATCACATTATAAGACATAATAGATAAAGAAATGCAGACATAAGACAATAACTGAATACCCACTCTATCAATGAGTATGTAGAATAATACAAAACCAAGTTAAAAAACAAATAATAATCAGAATAGTCGAGTGGATTTTATTTAAAAAGGTAGATTTCATACCCACAAGCTGAAAATTGTTTTAATCAATAGATTCTAATGCCAATAGACAAAACTTGTATCGAAAATTTTCCATGGCAACCTATTTATTTATATTAATTTTTAAACAATTTATAAACGATTGATTTTTTGCTTCAAAATGAGCTTTTTTAATAATTAAAGTTATTTTAAGATGAAAAGTATTATTGTAATTTTTTCGTAAAATGCTTTAAGCGTAAATTGCAAATCATTATCATAAGTGGCTCCACAATCAGTTGTAGATATTGGCCTGCTCACAAAGAAATCGCCACTCCTGTCAATTCCTGGCAACTCTGACCCTTAGAATCTGTAGGTCTTCTTCCACATCTTCATCTCCTTTTCCTCTTTGTTCAAAATCGTTCAAAAATCTTTCTAAGAATTTTTCTCTCAAAAATACTAAGAAGTCGTTCATCATTTTAAGATAATGTTCACGTTTTAGCCCCATATATCAAAACTCGTATTATTAAGGTCTTGTATATATGCTCGTATATATATCCAGGGAAAGTTCCAAGGAAGGAGAAGCATAGGGAGGCGTAGAATGTCATGGCTGCGCAACCTGAGAGAGTGGAGAGCAGCCGTCTCAAAAGTCCGAATAGCTATGATGATTGCCGACCTCCGCCGTGGAGATGGCACTTGAAGAAGAAGATATATGTTCGTAGTGTTTGTTGCGTTTACTGCGAGCCAAGATATGTGAATTCTTTGACTTGATTACAGGTGTGATTGTTAATTTGAATTCTCTGTTGAATATTTCAGGAGTTTCTAGAAAACAACATATATTAGGTTTTTTCCTCGTTTACCACAAGTCCTAATTCACTTGCTGCGTCCGCAAGCCTTGTAAAACACTGCACTGTGTCTCTCATACTTCTGCCCACTGTAACTATATCGTCAGTGAATGCGAAAATTTGGGTCGATCTATAAAAATAGTTCCATTTATTCTAATATTTAATTCTCTGATTTTGCCTTTTCCAAGGCAATATTAAAGGGGAGACACGCCAGCGCGCCCCCCTGTCTTAGACCATCATTCAATTCTAACGTATGAGCTTACGTTTTGCATTGTTAGTTGAGTCAACTTAACTAACTTAGGTGGGATCACAAAGTCTATCATTACATTGTATAATGCAGTTCTTTTTAAATTGTCATAGGCTGCTTTGAAGTCAACAAATAGATGGTGTATATCTATGTTGTATTCTAGTAACTTTTCTAGAATCTGCCTATGTGTTCGAATTTGATGTGTATTTGACTTTCCAGCAGTAAATCCGCATTTATATTAACCAACAATATCCTTTGCAAAATGTTTAAGTCTTTCAAACAATACATTGTTGAAGATTTTATACGCAGATGCTAACAGAGTAATGCCTCTATAGTTCTTACACTCCAGTTGATCACCCTTTTTATGCAACGGACATATTATTCGTTTTAGCCACTCTTCTGGTACTAATTTATTCTGTCATATAAGTACTATTAGTTTATGGATTACTGCCAAAAGTTGATCACCACCTTTTTTATACATTATGTAAAAAAAATGCAAATAATTAATTAAAAATACCGAAAAAGACAATTGCACAAGTCAGTCTAAAATATCCATAAACAAACTGATATACCGTTGCGTTTCGGGAAATATACATTACACTAAAATGTTTACCGAAAGTTTACCACGGGAACCTGATTATTGTAGATATATAAATTGGTTTCAAATAAAAAAAATGTTTTTGAAAAATTATGATAAATAAGCAGGTTTCCGTGGTTAACTCTATGTACTAATACTTTTTACTATAATTTAGTATCAATATCTTTCGACTAAAACAAGATTCAGCTTGTGGGTAAGAAATAATCAATGTGTTTGGAACGTTAAAGTTTAGACGTTCCTCAAGGCTATATATGCATCTCGAAACGCAACGATATACCAATTTGTTAATGAATTTTTTAAACTGACATGCCACATAAAATCAAAATGAAACTTCGTGTTTTAAAACTGCTTGATTTAACCTTTCATTTTGAATTTTTTGCTTTTTTTTTAAATTCGAAACTCAGCTTATTGAAAAATGGCCTCAAAAAACGCTTAAATTGGCTTTATTTGGCATTTTTAATTGTTTATTTGTATTTTACGCTTAAAGTAAGCATTTGACGAAAAAATCACAAAAATTACTTTCGTCTTAAAATAACCCATATTGTTAAAAAAAGGCAGATTCAAACCAAAAAGAGCAAATTTTTATAATTTGTTTTAAAATTGTTATAAATAAATAGGTTGCCACAGAAAATTTTCAATAAACTTTTAAACATAGCATACTGGCATCGGCATCATAACCTATCGACAAGTTTTAGCTTATGAGTATGAAATCGACCATTGTCGACAAAAGCCGCTTAGCTAGATGGATGGCAGTCGATGGACTAAACAAATATAGGACCAAAACAAAGACAACGTGTTAAACGTCCCAGAAAAAGATACTTAAACGCTGGAATGAAGAAGAAGAAAAGAATAACTTTTTTAGGATTTGTTTTGAAAGATTATTTGTTATTTTTTCTCAGCTATTGTTAAAAAAATACTTTTTAAAAGAGTTCGAATTTTATTCAACCCCGTGGAATTTTCAGATTAGAGCAGCTGTGCAATATACTGCTCGTTTGTTTAATTTTCCCATTTTTTAATCAACTGAACGCTTCATTAAAAACTTAATGTATGTGGGGAACCAATATATGAAGGAATAATAAAAATTAATACTCGTTTTTCACGTTTATGTGAAGTCATAAAGCTTCACGAGAAAAATAACCTGAACTGACCCATTTTCCTTCTTTTTAAATTCATCAACAAAAAGGCGCTGACTGTTATTACCGTAACTAAAGTACGGTCATGAAAAACATCTGCTGCCAAGCTAAAGGATGTGGAATATGCAGCCTAGTGTGACATACATACGGAAATACAAACGCTACCTCCTAATGTTATTCTCAAGCAAGCTCTGTCGTAAACTATGATTTGTGGGACGATTTGCAGGATGTAAATACCCACTTTAAACAAATTTATTTTAGAATTATTACTGCTGTAGTGAATAAACATGATTTAAGTTTACAACTAGAGTAAATATAAAAAGTAGAAATATGGCTAAAATGAGATCCAACTAACTTGACTAAAAACAAACTCTTTTTTTACTAAAGAACTAGTGTAAGAGACTACTTTTTCTCGTTTTTAAAACTACTTCAGACGGTTTCTCAGAAAAATACTCCATCTATTGAAAGATCAACAAAAAACAATGCACTCTGATATATACTCGTAGTATTTAAATATAGAGGACTTATAAGAACAAACTTTATTATTATGGAATTATGGAATTATGAAACCGCTGTTATACGAAGAAAAATAAAATAACGATTTTCACAAACGCGGAGTGCAAAATCGATGCTTCTCTGGAAAACAATTCTAAAAGTTCATTATCATTTTTTTAAATTTTTGTTCTGAGATTTGTCCCAACGTGATTTTAATTTTAAAATTTGAAATTTTTTTTCATTTTTACATACGCGGTGTGCGGTATCAATCTGCTTTAAGAATATGAATGGAAAACTTGATTAACATTTCTTGCTATTTTCATCAGAATAACTGCCCCGGTGCTACTGAAATCAATCTATGCTGAATTTCGGGCCAATCCACTGCCTTACGGTTAAACTGATCAGTTAAAACCTGTCATAAGAGTCGTATAAAATTCCCACTCTTCCACTCAATTTCAATTCTAAGTAAGTATTCACTATTCAGTACTGTTTCGATAATCGGTGGGTTTAGTACCGTTTTCTACAGCATTAAGCTCAATCAAAATATAGTATTGTGACACATTTTGTGTGAATTTATTTACAGGTGTTATAATTAGACTACAACTATGTCATTGCTGCGGAATAAAGTACCTTGTCCAATATTTGGTTCTGGCAGTGAATCCAAAGATTTTTGGGAAGTGAAAAATATGTTACCTAGATACGAAGATTTAATGAAGCTGTTTATATTCGTATCTCAAAGCTATTAACCTATAAACCAGTGAAATTAGGACGAAAAGGGTAAAAGAGGTGTAGCTACAATACCAATCGTAGAACACAAAACAATATTAGTTAGACTTATATCTTACCAGGATCGGTATAAAACATTATTGAAAACTTATAAAGGCAAAAAGGGCAAAGATGGTTACAAAGAGAAGCTGTTCAAATTTAGTGAGGATAACAAGAAATTGTTTGATATTTCTACTTGCCAATGTTCAGAGTTCAGTGATTGCAACTGTCCTAAAAACCGAAAAGTTCCAACACCAGATCGAAATTGCTTAATCGACCAATGGACTGACCGTAAATTGATAACTTTTAGTTTAGATCGAGAAACAACCAAAAAATTAGGAAGAATTTATATAGATTACACAAACATAAACAACGAGAAGATCAAAGAGCCTTGCAAATAAAGGTGGAATCCATTCCTAGTACTTCTAAATCACATAAAACTTGACACTATGACTGATGTCACATTTGCGGTTGTTGATGGAACATTAGATCGTTATGGGGTTTTAGATCGTGCTGGAGCTACAGTTATTTCCACAGCTTTTCAAGATATTGGCATCATTAGTGAAAATGATTCATCACGAATTATAGATACTAGTAGAGTTTGACGAGTTTATTTCAAAGCTAGAGCTACACTTACAAATGAACTCAAAATTTTTAGTGCAGACATCATTGAACTATTATTTTACGATGGTAGAAAAGATAAAACGTTGATACACGAAGATGGTCGTAGAAAAGTGATTCAGGAGGAGCATATTATCATATTGATAAAACCAGACTCTGAATCATCCAGCCTTCATTTATCACGTCCACTGCTGGACATATACCTCCCTTAAACTCCTAAATTTTTTACGATTTGTGCTCTTTGTTCCCAATTTTTGTAGGTGGTCTTTATCTACTACGTTTGTCTGCTCTTGGCCTCCAATTTGAAATTTTCGACTCTGACTCTGAATAACTAGAATATATTTTTTTAAAAACCGGTAAAAACAATTGATCATAAACAAAGCAAAAGCCCAAAAGCCCGAAAACAACAGAAATAGACCAAATATGTATGGAATTTTTAAGTTATCGACTTCTTAGCTATAGTTGAGCATGACAAATCAATGTTTCTTAAAATTTTAAAATTTTTTGAAAGTGGCAAACGGCTCAAGCTACATATATTATTATTTGAAAATGGCAACCGTATAATAAAAAATATCACAAAAGCTGTTAAAAAAGAAGAACAATACTTCCTCTAGATATCGATCATCTGGAGGTCTAGGGGTTAGAACATAGGAGCTTAGAATTTGTGCATAATATCACAAATGCCCAATAATCTAGCTCATTGAGCATAAAATCACATGTGGATAATTCCAATTTGACACGTCCAAATGGCTGACAGAAGAATTTTGCGAATACCCTGGATAGCCAAAAAACCAATGGGTCAATCCTTAGACAGCTAGATGTTACAAAAAGCCACGAAAAAGTGTTATCGAAAAAAATCATTGCTTATTTTACTCGTATTGTGCATAGAGTTGGTCTGGAGAAACTGACATTGCTAAGAACGGTGCAAGAAGAGAGAGATCAAAGAATAACACTAAATAGATATTTGGACCACATTACCAAAGGAGTAAGAGTCTCACTAAACAATTACTTAAAAGTTGCAGAGATCGATCGACCCACCAGGAAAGAAAAGATAGTAGGATTTGAGAGATATGACTGAAGACAACACCAAAAGCGACGGCCTAACTTTATCAATAGAAGAAGCAGCCTTGCTTTTAAATGTATTGGAGAAACAACGCAGCGTCTGATCCTGACTGGGCTGCTGCCAACAACATCAGTAACTATAATGGTGGCTGAATAAGAAACTCGCTAGTATGCTTGGTCAACGTTGCGCTGTAAGGCAAAATTTCCCTTCTGATATACAAAATATATATCCCAGGAGTATTAAAATCCATATATATATATATATATATATATATATATATACATATATATATATATATATATATATATATATATATATATATATATATATATGTATATCAGTTGATACTACGATTTAAGAATACATTTATAATTAAATACATGTTTACCAAATTTTATTAGGGCAATTAGAAATCTAGAGCACACATTGTATAACATATACGTGTTTGTTATAAAAGTTGCTGTTTTGGCAGCAAAGCGGAACCTTACAAGCTAAGCATGATAATAACGGATTGATATAATATACAAGAAGCTAGCCAAAGAATCGAGGTCAATAATATTAATTCATTACTAAATCGTGAATTGTAATTAAACAGGTATAATCCTAGGTACTCTAATAGGTACTCAACCTACTAGGTAGGTTGTGATTAGTCACACCAGACGAATTTAAAATTAACCGCGTAACATCGTCAACTAAATAAAATATGACTTATAATGTGCTTGAAACATACAAACCCGTACAAAATAACTTTTGTGCGTTTGAGCAATGGGAGGTAAGCAAAATTAGAACAAAATAAAATTAGGTTTCTTTTAAGAACAATCTTGGTAAAATTACAGCCTAAGAATTTGCATAGGCGGCCATTATCTGGCAATGTTAAAACCAAATTTGCAGTTTCTTGGTTTGGTACTAGTATAGGTATTGAATATTTGTTAGCTGATATGACTAACGTTATAACAATTTTTAGAATTTAGAGATTTTTAAGATACATAGAAACAGTTATATGGTTAATATAGACGATTAAAAGCAGATTTTGCCAGAGTAATTTATTAAGATTTCTGAAAATGCTAAACGCATTCTAAAGATGCATAAAAAGGTCTATCTTCTAAAATTTCTGACCAGAAAAGGGATGTCTTTATTTATTTAATCAATAAAGTGTTTAAAATTTTACAATATATATATATATATATATATATATATATATATATATATATATATATATATATATATATATATATATATATATACTTAGATTACTAGTGTCTGTTTTGTTATTAATAATGCTGTTCTTAATTTGGTTGATATGATATATCTCGAGAAACGATCTATTTTTGTAATTGCTTAGTAATTGCAATATTTTTACGTTACTATAATCAAACTGGTGGCCTGCTTTTATAAAGTATTAGATAAAAACGCGTGTTTTATTTCTTCTGTTGCAGTTGCTTTTGTGTTGTGTGATCCGCTGTTTCAGCCACTGTTCGATTTGTCCAATATATCATCCCTGGCAACCCTAATATATGACATTACTATTATACATCGCTGGTGTCCAATCTTTAATTTTAGAGAATACGGTTTTGCATTTAAGGTTGCTGGATTTGCTAATTTTTATATTTGTGTAGTACAGAAAAGTAACGCCTGAGGTTCTAACGCTTTAAGTCAATAAAAACTGGGTTAGTGCCAATAAAAGAGTCAATAATGGATTTGGTGGTTTTACTAACATCCAAAACTTCATTTTGTCGCTTTATAACCAGAACTTCATTTCGCTCCTGCTCAAAGATTCTGATTAACTATTGATACAGTCCTAACAACCCAACAGTTATTTTAATGATTTCGCATATGTACGTGACCCTTAATGTTACAATATATAAAACATGGTAGATAGAAACTATTTGGAAGGCATTTGTCTTTTATTAATTCTATCCGAGTCGAAATTAATTTTCAGTATGTAATTATTAAGGTTAAATAAACATTTTTAGCGTAGTATAACTTTTTAATCATCTTCTCGTGTTTGTTGCTTTTATGAAATCCTAGCAGTATCCAATAATATTTTTTTATAATCCGCCGTTGCTTTATAATGCCAACATCAAGTTTAAAAATAAACATTGTTAAGCTAACTTGAGTTTTAAAACGTTTCAAATTTCCAACCTAAAAAGCAAGATCGGTATAGATTTAATCAAAAGCCTTTGTGCGATTCATTAAAACAAGGATTATAACATATAACTGCGGGCGTATGTCTAGATATTTCTCTTAATGAGCACCGTTGTGTTGTAATTAATTGGGAAAAAGGCAGTCAAACCAGTTAGTTTATATGTAGGAAAATTGTGTATAACTTTTCTTTGAACTTTAAGCATGTGTATTTCTGCTGGTTAGTGTTTTATTATGAGCCGCAATACTATTTGAATTTTACGGTATCAATTATAGGACAAACGTTTTATGTGACGCAACCGTTGGAATTTTATATAATACAAATTTAATTATTTATTTATTAACCCTTTTATAGTCAGTGGGAAGTATAATTCCCACCATATAATATCACGTCTACAGGCAGTGCACATCGATTTTCCTACCGTTTGAGGCAACTACCACCTAGTAGTGATATCAGTAAACCTATACAAAATTAGTTTGAAGCTGAGGCACAGATATTTATATTACCATACATACTTATGTTTAAATATACGCTGTTTTGACGATTTTTTCTACGAATATGTTCTAGTTGTGAATAAATAATTGTTTACAAGAAAATTAAGGTGAATGCTAAGGATTTAAATATTATTTTTCTATTTTTTTGACTTTTATACAAACATTCATATAAAAACAATGATAATAGAACATATTTGACGTATACTTAATCTATATTTGTAAGTGGGTTATATGCTTCCCACCGCTCATCCTCTTTATTTATTTTTATTTAGAAATGTGGGATCTAGATAACCTCAGAGATGCTGATAATACATTAGCTTATTTATATTCTTTATCTGAAAATAAGAAACATTCAGAAGAAAAAGCAGATAAAGATGCTTTCGAAAAACTTGAAAATTTGGAAGACAACTGTTCAAATTCTTCTGTTGTAAATACAGCCTGTTTAAAGTCTTTACATGCTCAATATTCAGGTAATTTTTCCCTCCTTACATCCCCTTTACATTTTTAAAAATCTGAATTCGAAAATAGTGAATATGAAAAATATAATAGGGAATTGGGATAAAAACACATATTTCTTGGACAACCTTGCTTTGATTTTGGCAAAGATGCCAATTCTGCATACGATTTTAATATTAAAGACAAAGAAATCGATTATTTTACCAAAATTTTAAATTTAGATACTCTTGATATGATATTTTATTAAACTTATCTATATCCAAAGCAGAATTGGCCTAGAAGCGCTAATAAGACAAATTAACCCGGTCCGTCTAATAATTGGCAAGATACAAATCTAGAGAAAGTCAAGGTCCCTAATTGAAATAATGATTATAATGGGAATACATACACTTCCTCAGCTTTCCAATTACTGGTTCTTTGATCCATATTTAGGCGTATCAGCAGTTTCGCAAGTATTTGGATCTAGGAAATACAAAAAACTAATTGAAAATTTACACCTAAAACCTCGATATAACAAACTACATAAGGTGAGACCACTTGTGGAAAAACTAAACGGTATAATCTAATCTACGTATAACCACTCATCTTACTTAGCGGTTGATGAATCGATGATAGCGTTTAAGAGAAGATCATCACTCAAACAATACATTTTTGCGAAGCTTGTCAAACAAGGCTATAAAGTATGGTGTTTGGCAAACTCAATTACCGGCTATATATACAGATTCCATATTTACGCTGGAAAGTCGGCAGACGTTGACGAAGAAAAAAACCTAGTTGAAAGGGTTGTTATAAACCTTGCGAACTGTCTAAAAAACAAGGGATGTTTGATAGCCTTTGATGATTCCTGTACATCCTTCCCTCTTATGAAAACGTTATTGAGTGATAAGATATGTAACGTATGGTCCTAAAGTTTTGGGAAAAATTTCAAAAACATATAACTCTGACCACAATAATCTTATATTTTTATTAAATTATTCAACAATTTAACTTAACTATCCTTATTATAAACCAAAATTCAAATGACAGACAAGGGACCATTATTTTCGATTTGTATAATAATTCCACTTACACGTTGCATCATCCTTTGGACGACCTCGGCGTCAATTTCTCTAATTTTTGTATATATGCGGCGTCTTAACTGTTCCTGATTTTGTGCTTCTCATCCGATATTATAGACTTTCCGACTTAATATTGCCCAGAACTCTTTAATTGGACGAGCCTGAGGTAGGTTGGGGGGGATTGTCTGCTTTCGGTACAAAGGTTAAGTAAAGTTTCGACTTATTGACGAAATGCACTCGCCTTAACGAACGGCAACATCTCGGAATTCTCTCTAATTGATCCTCTGTGTATTTTGGAGCTTTTCTTCTTTTCCGGTAGATAATAGTGTTACTCGATAGGGTCCTGTATACTGTAGTCTTTCCAACATGAAATCTTCTGGCCAGTTTTCGCTGTGAGACCCCAATTTTGTTCTTAGCTGCTTCAATCAGTCTTGCCTCTCTTATATGGTTCAAAATCCGCGGTCGGCCACTTTTACGCAAGTTAACACATGGTATCCCTTCTTCACATTCTCTGATTGTGCGATAAATGGTCGATTTGCTTATGTTTTGATCTCGATAAATATTAACAATATCTCGTTTCGACATTCGCCCAACCATATTATAAACACCTCGACGAATATCAATTTTATAAGACATTTTGCTGAGCACAAACCAAAATATTCTGCTTTGTTTATTAAATGTCAATAACTGATGACATTTTAATTCCATAGCCTTCTTTGTTAAATGCATTTTGCTTCTCAATCAGACCAGGTAAAATTTTTCCCAAAACTTTAGGACCATACGTTATATATTATGTAAAACGAAGATGTGCTGTAGAGAATTTGTGTTTAGTACAAAACAAAAGGTCAACCTCTTTTTCTCCTTCCAGTTGTCCTCCATCTGTAAAAAAAGAGGTAGATCTCGACGCTCATGGAATGAAGGAATTAGAAGAGCGATGGAATCGAGAGGTTTGGAGGAGGAGCATGCCTTGGACCGGGAGGATTGGCGGAGGGGAACGGGAATACGGCGATAGCCGTCTCCAAAATGTATTGTACTAATAAGTTGTATCCTGTAATATATATATATATATATATATATATATATATATATATATATATATATATATACAAAACAAAAGGTAGCTGCAATAAAATGGATGGATAATAAGATAATAAACCAGTCATCTTAAGCAACTGTTTCTCTCCACTAGATACAGATTTTGTCCGTCGTAAAAATAAAGATGGCTCTACAACAAATGTGTCATTTCCTAAAGTTGTACGCGTTTATAATCAGAAAATGGGCGATGTTCGACCAACATCACGAAAGATATTCCATTCGACTAACTACCATTTCGCGTAAATTTAGCAAGACAGTTGATTTCGGGCTTTATTTCACGGAATTGTAGAAATAAATCCGTAATATTTTTTGCAAATAAACGTTTAGTTCTTAATAAAGTGGGATTAGCGGAAATTGGTAGACATATACCAAATAAGGAGAAAAATTACAGGTGATGTAGGATGTGCAGTATAACAAAATATTAAAGAAGGTTTATTTATTTACAAAAATATATTAATTCTACAAATTTCCCCTATACCCTATACTTCGAAAGCCAGCGATTGTAGGCATCTATTTTGTAAGGTAAAATAGTATTATTTCTAAGGAGGTCCATTTTTCACGGCTCACTCTGTAAAAGCGTAATCTAAAAATTCTAGGTGTTTTTTTTTTTAATTTAAAAAACTATGAATTTTTGTCACAATGTTCCTCGATATATTCAAAAAAATCGGCGATACTTAAAACAAATGTACCAAATAAATAAGCATCAAAAGCTGCGATAAAATGGTCCTCTTTCTTCGTTTAATGTAAAGCTTAATGAAGCGTTAAAAAATGGAAAATACATTTGACACCCAAGCTCAAGACAAATATAACTTTGAGTTTATAGCAGCTTGACTAATTACGAAAGGAAAAAATTGAGCAGTTAATAAATAAAAAAAAAGGAATATTTTCTGCATGATTGAAATGAAGTGAAGTGTGCTGTAAATAAAATAGGGCGAAATAAAAAAAATCGGTATTGTTAACAGCAATATTTTCCAAATTAATAGGTGGATAAATTTCAAATATATATATATATATATATATATATATATATAAGAATAAGAAAAAAGAAGTACTTGTGACTCGTTTGGAACAAATATATAACTGTTTTGGATGGGTTGGAGTCAATAATAGGGCTATTGGTTAACTATTTTTTTATTCTCGAGCTTTCAATTGTGTTTACAATTATTATCAAGAGCTAAAAAAGACAAAATACTTACAAGGTTGAATATATATATATATATATATATATATATATATATATATATATATATATATATATATATATATATATATATATATATATATATATCTATATCTTCTTATGTTTTTTCTTTTAATGTTTTATGTAGATATGATACTGTCTGTTTGTCAATATGCTTTCGCTAAGTTGGCGTTCCATCGTTCTCGCGGTCTTCCTACTGATCGTCTTGCTATTGGGAAACCGTCTCTTGCCGTCCTTAATACTCTATTTATAACTCTATTTCTTACCCAGTCCTTAATATTCTCCAACTTGCATCTACGTCATATCGTAGTCTACGTTTTACCATCAATTTTTCTAAATGTGTTCATCTTTGATGTTTCTAACATCCATTTTTTCCTACCTGTCTCCCCTTTGTCAGGTCTTGTTTCTGCGACGTATGTTATTATTGGTCTGATGACTGTTTTGTAAATTCTGCTTTTCATTTCTTTATCGACATTTTTATTTCTGCATATTGTTTCATTCAGGCAACCTGCGGCTCTGTTTCCTCTATTCACTTGATCTTGAACTTCTATTTCAAGTTTTACGTAGCTAGATAATGTGAAGCCTACATATTTAAACTCCCTCTACTTTTTCCATTATCTGACCTTCCAACTTCAATTTACATCTTAGTGAATTTGCTGCTATAACCATAAATTTTGTCTTTTTTAAAGAAATTAACATGTTAAATTTTCTAGCGGTTATATTAAATTGGTGTAGCATACGATGTAAACCATCTTCCTTTTGAGAGAGTAGTATTGCGTCGTCTGCATAGCATATTATGTTAAGCTGTTTTTCTCCCATTTGATATCGTTTATTAGTTCTTATTTTTTCTATTTCATCCATTATTAGGTGAAATAATAAAGGACTCAGGGAATCTTCCTGTATTATCCCACTGATAGCTTTAATAGGGCCCGTTAGTTCTTTTTCTACTTTTACTTATATTGTGTTCTTTTTATTAAAGATTTTTGATCATTTTAATTATTCCTAGAGGTATCTCTATCGTACAATAAGTGGATTACGTTCTTTAATTTGACCTGGTCAAATGCCTTCTTAAGGTCCACGAAACATAGATATGCTGGTTTTTTGTATTCTAATGATTTCTCTTGCATTTACTTCATTATAAATATAGCGTCGGTGCAGGATCTTCCCGACCTTAAACCTTGTTCTTCTGCTAGTGTTATAATTTCATTCAGTTTATTTGTTTGGTTCAGTTTATCACTTTGGTTGTAATTTTAGTTTTGTGTATTGATATTGATATTGATTCCTCTGTAATTTTCCGGGTTCGATTTGTCTTCCTTTTTGAAGGGAGGTATTAGGATGCTTGATCTCCATACTTGAGGAATTCTGATTTGTTCTATTATTTTTTTTTGATTAGTTTTAGAAGTTGTTTGGCCACATCTGACACTCCGTACTTTAGGAGTTCGTTCAGTATTCTGTACTCTTGTTTCTTTAATACCCCCTTTAACTATTTTTCCACAATATTTATTTCTTAGTTTTTCGTCATCTATGGTGATAGTGGTTCATCATGTTTGCTTCTGAATGTGTTAAGTTTTTATTAGATTTTTATTTTTTATTTATTTATACGTACAATCAGTACGTATGAAGTTAGTTGAGATTAAAAACTGCCATTTTAACATACAAATTTAAAATTCTCCTCAGTACTAACGACCCATCAGTCCTGCTCAGAAGTCCTTCATTAAATTGTTGTCTTTGTTTAATAAGTTCCCTGGTGGAAGGACAAAGGGCTTAATTTCATTTTTTAGGTTTTATCAATTAAAAGAGAGATTATACAAAAAAAATTAGTGAATAATGCCATACATGTGCAAAGAACCGGGCGGACGAATCTTACAAAATACAGAATATTATTTCAACAATTTGGCGGCCTATCTCCTGACCTAAATCTAAAGATCGCGCATCCCTCGACGTTTGTTTCTCGAATTTCACATGAAAACACGCAAAGGAAAGCAAACGAACGTTAAGACGTTCAAGCAATATAATTAAAAGTGAAATTAAAAGAGGGACAATATATTTAGTTATAATTTGTTAGAGAAAAGCTGTTGATTCGGTAAACAGAAACACGATATAGAAATTCCTCCCTTAGTTTCAAACATTGAACGGATTTCTAGAAGTAATTAAAATTGTTTACGCTACAATTAAACACACAGTCCAGTAAATGGTCCTTTTATATAGCTGGAAATTTAACAAAACCATAATTATTAATTGCCACTTTAAAGGATTTCTTTTACATAAAAGCTTTTGATTAATACGTGGTGATGAATAAGTGCATAAAATCAATAAAATGGTATATAGACTGGAAGGAAACTAAGGATGGACTTAACAATTCCTTAAAAGCCCACAAGGGAGAATAATTCTTTAAGCATATCGAAGAATATGAGTGCTTCTTAAGTGTGTACTCAAAGACACAAGAACAATATAAGAGGTATCTTCTTCTTTAAATATCGTGTCCGATATGAAAGTCGGCCACCATCCAAGTTATTCGTACCTTCGAGACAAAGGTTCTACATAGATGGTTATTAGTGATGTTTAATCATTCACGCAGATATTTCACCCAGAAACGTCTTCTTCTTCGGTTGATTTTCTTTTGCTGATTTTTTCCTGCAATATGAGTCAAAGCATAAATATGAGTGATATGTTGAAGTATTTTACAAGGCTTGCGGACGCGGCAAGTGAATTAGGGCTTGTGGCAAACAAGGAAAAAATAAAATATAATATGTTTGTTTCTAAAACCCCCCGAAATATCCAACACAGAATTCAAATTAACAATCATGCATTTGAGCAAGTCAAAGAATTCACATATCTTGGATTACTAGTAAACGCAAACAGAACTGTTTACGGTCTCCAGAAACATTTAAAAAATAAAAATATAAAACGTGTAGTAAAGCTCAATATATTATACAAAACCTTAATAAGAACGGTTTTGATATATGGGGCTGAAATTTGGACCTTATCTCAAATTAATGAAAGACTTCTTGGCATTTTTGAAAAAAAAAATTCTTAGAAATATTTTTGGGGCCGTAAATAAAAATGGACTATGGCGTCGAAGATACAACTTTTGAACTATATCAGTTATACACCGATTCAGATATTGTTAAATTCATTAAACCGCAGAGACAGATGGGCTGGACACATTGCTAGGATGTCAGATCACGACTACATAAACAGATTAAAATTTTCAAAAAAAGAGAGTACAAGAAGTAGATGAAGACCACGAAGCAGATGGATGTGGAAGATGACCTACAGATTCTAACGGACAGAAGATGGAGGAAAGTTGCTAGGAATCGACAGAAGTGGCGACTTCTTTGCGAGCAGGCCAAGATCCAAAATGAATTATAGAGACACTTATGATGATGATAAGTCAAAGCAGTTGGTATTTGTCACTTGTCATAAGTTTGCTCCTTTTAATAGTTATCAACAGAGATATTAAATCAATAGATAAATAACTTTCATCTAAAAGATACAGATTAAGCAATACCAAGTCTTCAGTTGCATTGAGGCATTTAAAGCATCTTACGAAGCCAGCGGTTCCGGCACTTCGTCTTTATGTAATTTAATTTTGACAATTTTTAAATTGCCTTTTACAACTTGCAGTTTAATGAGGTAAAGGTAATACAGACAATTTAAATAGAAAATTACCGTTAAAATGTTTTATTTGATTCATTTTAATATTTAAATATGCAATATTATTGTACTTGCAAAAATTAAAAAATATAGGAAAAAAGTATATCACAACAACATCCAAAACAATAAATACACTGAGATCTATACTTTCCAAAATCAAACCTAACAACAGACAAAAGAGATCAAAGAACAAGAACTTTGTGTATAAAATATCCTATGAATGCAACAATATTATGTGGGAGAAACGGCAAAACCACTAAGTGTCAGGACAAACCAGATAAAACACATCAAAAATAGAGACTTCGACACAGAGCAGAGAGTACAATGTAACGATGCATTAATAATCATGAAAAAACAGATATAAAAAAGATAAAAATCAAAGAAGCAGCTGTCATCCTACTTAATAAAGAAAAATGTGTAGCAAACTCATTAACAGAATGTAGTAGGCTCTGGTTGCCATTACTACAAGAAGAAGTCAGCAACAGGATATACCAATATTTGCTGATTAATAGAAAGTCGGAAACACATCATCGACAATGATACATAAAACATATGCAACACACAGTACACAAACATATAATAGGTATATAAACAAATAATACACAAACAAACAAAGTAATCAGAATTTGATATCATCCTGAGAGCATAAACACCATACTCAGAATTTTTTATCTAAAAGCATAGCCATTTGTCTACAAGTTCCAGGCCGAGTAATTACTAAAACATAATCGGTAATCAACTTTTGGTTACTATAACAGCTCTCATTTCTAAAATAATCATTTTTGAAAATAATTACAGGAGTGAAGATCGAAATATCAAACAATAATTGAAGAGTGGCCGAAATAAGTAATCTAAGTGCCAAAATATAAATTTTCTTTTTCTTTATAATCAATACGATCTATGTATCTATGCCACTGTCCTCCTATGAGATCTACGTGCCAACTTCATTCTAGTGGTTGCAAGCGAAGCGTAAAGATGGAGCCGCCTGTAAGTCCTGCATCATGATCTTTGTTAATTAATCTAAATGCCAGTATACAGGTTGACGTTTTGTCATTTAAGTCGATTGTTATTGTTTATGTATTTGTATTTTAAAGTAAATACAATGGATTGTTGTGCGTTTGGTGATAAAAAAACGAAATCAACAAAAAAAAAGAGAGTGAAGCTAGATTGAGTGGAAAACTCTATGTTACACAAAAATGTAAGCTGCAAAAACCTGGAAAAGCTATTCCAAAAAATAAATAGGAGAAGTACGAGTTTTTTAACAGATATTTCGCTTGAAATTTTAGACCGCACGTTAGTCTAACTTGTAAATAGCTACCAGTACTATTCGATATTACAGCCTAAAACTTTTTTATTGTTACTTTGGATTTGTTGATATGATATCATGAAATTTTTCTATTTAAGATCACATACAAATGTAAATTCAGCTGTATGAACGTGGTTGATATAAAAATAAAGCTTTTCAACTTGTATCATGTCCATGAACTTAATGAACAAGCTATCTCATGGGATTATTGCAAGATTTACCAGTCGAACGTCGCCGCCATGGTAGTTATGATGATTTACTAGAAAGAAGACGACAGTGTATTGTAGCATTTGCTATTCCAGATGGTCAAGGTAAGGTGAAAGGAGTTTGTAAAAATTTGAAAATATTTGCTTTAAGTCCACAAAAGATTACTACGCTTGTTAGGCGTAAAAAAGAGGCATATACAATCTTCAAGGATAAACGAGGAGGTGTTATAACATTTAAGTGCACTCTTCGTGATAGACAGATGGTAAAAAATTACAATAATAGCTTCCAGAGGGACAAGAGCCACTACAGTCGACCAAAAAGTAAAAAAGAATAAACTCAGTCCGGACTTCAATGTTAATAAGCTACTCAACGCTTTTAAAATAAAATATCCTGACTCCACCACAACACATAAATTCTATAAAAAAGTTTTTTTGAAGGATCTTTCGAATCTTTTTTTAGAAGACCTAGAATTGATACTTGCAAGACTTGTGATTTACTTTTTTTTTAAAGCAAGGACAAAGACCTTAATGTATTCAGAAAAGCTTAAACTGAATTGAAATTACATCATAGGAAAACAGATAAAGCCCTTAACGTTATTCAAGAAGACAGTACGAGCAGTACTCTTTCAGGTAGCGATACCTTTACCATTACTATGGATCTACAAAAAGTATTTTCGCTTCACAAATTGACGCAGAGTAGTATGTATTACCAAAGAATATAGACGCCAATTGTCATGCTACAATTTTGGAATACACGTGCAAGATACGTCAGATGGGACAATGTGCATCTGACATGAAGGGCAATCGAGTCGTGGTGAAAACCAAATGGCAGATAGAGATTTTGCTTTTATCGAGAAACAAGCAACACGTTTTAAGCTATATAAAAACTGTTATTGCTGCTGCTAGACCTTCCAGACCTTCTAGACTGTTAGATATGGGTGAATGTACTTTTTTTGATTTTGATAAAATACCATCACAATGTATAGATAGTAGAAGTACAGTATTGTACAAGTAGAAGACAGTATTGAACAAGAAAAATTTCGGTGACTTAATGGAATGGGATGGTCTTGTATTGAAAAAAGGTGTGAGTGTGCAAAAGTTAAAGTCGACAGAACTTTTAGCGTTTCCTGGTGTTTAGTAAATAAACAAAAGTAAGAAAAAAGACCTTCACGTCATGCTCCAATTCATTAACCAGAAAAATAGAGCATTTTTCACCTGTATTTTAGATTTTTAATCATATATTTCATATATTATTTCGGTGGACTCAGATCATTTCAATTTTTTCATTTATTGTGAATTATTAAGTTTCTTCAGTGTATTTACACCTAAAATTTGATATACGCTATTTTCGTACTTATTAAGAAAGCAGAATTTCCATAAATAATTACATATTTGTTTAATTTTTTTGATTTATCAAGTTTTCTTTGATTTCCGGTAATTTTTAATTTTGGCACTTAGATTATTTAGCTCGACCACTCTTCAATTAAAAAATGTAATTGTGGCTTAATCTCATATTAACATAATATCAAAATTAGATATGCCAAAAGAAAACAGTTTTGTAATACAGAATACTACTTTTACTTTCATCAAAATGTACTCAAAGCCTTTGCAATTCTGATCTTTGTTTCTTGAGAGTTGTCAACATTTTCGTTGAAAATAGTACTTAAATTACTGTGCTATGTCACTCTCTAAATCGGCTTGTTATGTATGTATACCGGGCCAAGATTTTGTTGGAAGCTTAAATTTTGTTTTGTTCGTGTTTACTGAGAAACCATTACATTTACAATGTAACATAGTGAGTATGGAAAGCCTTAATTCTCTCGTAAACAGCTTGCATGATTTATATAAATTGTGGTTTTTGAGCGTTTTGTAATAAGGCCAATCTTATGGCAAAATTTACATTGTTTCCAAATTTTCCGTACTTCTGGAAATATAATAAATGATTTCAATCAAATTATCCTGTATTTTTTTTTTTTCATTCTTGAAATCCCTAAAAAATACTAAAATTTTTTTATGTATTATATCCTTTATCTTAGTGCCATAATTTCGGAGTTATGGCTCCATAATATCATAGTTTTATATTATATCCATCCAAGATAAAATAGTTCATAAAGATGGCGATGACAGCGATAATAATACCTTGGGATTTTAATGATATATTATGTCTAGTTATACGCGTAGAAGTCAACAAGAAACATCTACACTTGAGTACAAAACAATCGACTCAAATGAGAGATTTGATATTACACCTCCTCAATGTAGTGGTCAAAATACAAACATTGTATTTTGAGAACAATATACAATGTTTGAATTTTGAGAACGATTTCCGAAGTGGAAATTGAAACGTCAATAAACGTATTTTAACCTTTAATTGTGGTTTATTCCCATTTAAATAGTAATTAATTTAAAATGCCACAAGAAAATAGCTTCAGAACAATATAAAACTTTTTGTTTTCCTTTTCCACTAATAAAAAGTCCATTATTGATCTTAAATTTAATTACAAACCAAAAGAACGTTACCTGCCAAAACATGATTTTGTGGGTTACAACCTTATTCGGGGCGCCCATTGCGCATGGTGAAATACATATTTTGATGTGGATTATCCTTTCCGATATCTGTTAAAACTTTCTCTAGCAAGTAGATAAGTTTAATTCTGTATCGTTGCAATTTTCACAATAATTTATTTTTTTTTTAATTTTTCTTGATTTTGAACAAATTGCCTTCTTTATCGTCGTATATCTCTTTCCAGGACTGTTTTCCCATGTGTTTATTTATCATTAAGTTTTTAGGCACTTCACCGCTTTGTGGTGTAATTAAACGGCCCAAACCTCATAATTAAATTAAGGAAACTCCTTAAAGCTAATAAAGGAACGCAACCAGGTTAGACGAAACACCAATTTACACAGCCAAGTGTATCATAGTAATGTGTTTTGTCCTATAATATTAAATCGTACATTACTATGGTTTGTATTCTAATAATATAATATTTTATTTTTTAATATGTTGCACAAAATATATTAGATTTAATTAATAAAAAAACTTCTTGGGGCAACTGTCAAAATATTTTATTGAGAGGACTGTCAATAAATTCAGCTCCGAATAAAAAGTGTTTATTGTTAGTTTATGCCAAGTATTAAAAACAGGTTCGGCTCTAAGAGTAAAATTAAAGTGATTTTCTAACTAAAAAAAAAAAGAAAAATTGTAGGCCCAGTTTTTATTTAATTCATATAAACGATTTAAAATATGTCGCATTGACATAAATAAAGGATCCATTTTATTTTTTTAAAAAAGCTGATAAGTGAAACTAATTCTTAAAAATCAGTAGCGGCTTTTACTTTCAAACTTGACAATAAGGAAAATAAAAAATAAAAATGGACAGAAAATTAGAATCTAACACACAAAAAAATTACCAATTATTATCATCAAATAATTAACAATATCTTCAACATCAACCTCTCTACAGCATCTCCAACATTAACATACTCCAATGTCGTAAGCAGTTTCAATTTACCATCTAAAGAACAAGCAATTGTTAGATCATCAGTAACATATATATAAATACATTAATATATAATAACAATAGAAATTTAAGTACAACCAAAAAATATCATCCTCGCGTCCAGAATCTCCAACAACACTACAATCTTAGAAAGTTTACTGTACAATCACAAATCCGTTTTAATACAAGGAAATTATATAGAGATTAGAAGATTAGATACACCTGATAATCGAGTAGTAATATCCAATGTGTGGCCCGGCATTCCAAACACTGTAATCGAAGAAGAGCTCAAAAAATTAAACCTTATTACAGTTTCCAAAATAACTTTCCTAAAAGTTAGCATGCCTAAATCCTGATATAGTCATATATTAAGCTTTAGACATCAAGTATTTGTTGCCCTAAAAATTAATATTTTTATCCCAAATTAAATTCTTATATCTCACGACAATACCACCAACCTCTCCTTAGATGATCTAAATTGTTCTAAAAATATATAAAAATGCCACAACAACCATAAGTCTACATTCAGCAACTAATAAAATAAAGATAAAAAGGGGAGTCAGGCAAGGTGATACCATGTCACCAAAGCTGTTCATTACCGTTCTTGAGTATGCATTTAAAAGACTAACATGGCAACAGAAAGGAATATCCATCGATGGAGAAAGATTAAACCATCTACGTTTTGCGGACGATATCGTGCTTCTGTTAGATAATCTGGGAGAGATCAAAGACATGCTCCAAGAACTGAATTACATACTACAAGAAACTGGGCTAGAGATAAATTTCGAGAAAACCAAAATGATGACCAATATGGTTCCCAGCGAAGAGATACAGATCAATAACAACAAGGTAGAATTAATCGATAAATACACATACTTGGGTCATGAAATGAGAATAACCAGAGACAACCAAACCTGCGAGCTAAATAGACGAATCACGTTGGGATGGGCGGCATATGGAAGGATGAGAGACATTTTTAAAACAAATACCCCAATTCACCTGAAAAGGAAGGCATTTAACCAATGCATCTTACCAGTCTTGATCTACGGAGCAGAGACCCTAACCTTAACGAAAGCTACTGCCGAAAAACTGAGGGTAACACAAAGGCGAATGAAGAGATCAATGCTGGCCTGACCTTGAAAGATCGCGTGAGAAATGAGGAGATACGCCGACGAACTGGCGTAGACGATATTATACTGCGAATCAATAAACAAAAGTGGAGGTGGGCTGGACATGTTGCTAGAATGGAAGACGGAAGATGGACGAAGAGATTATTGGAGTGGAGACCAAGAGCCGACAAGCGAAGTCGAGGCAGACCACCCACCCGATGGACCGACGACCTAAGGAGAATAGAAACAACCTGGATTGCAGCAGCTAGAGATAGAGAGAACTGGAGACGTTTGGAGGAGGCCTATATCCAACAATGGATGTGAAAATGGGGCTGGATGATGATGATGATGATGATAATAATATAGGACCCAAAGATGAAACTTGTACTTCCTAATTAACCAATACAAAAAATTTTAACCAACTGTCTCAATCTACTAATGTTAACATATTTAAACAAATAACTCAAAAATTCGTTACAACAGAACAGAAACCCCAACTGCCAAACCAAATCAATTGGGTATATTCTTCTACTTTTTCAACTAGTTCACTAGCAAATATCTCCAAATCACAAAGCATACCAAAATCACATACTAATAATACTCACATAAAGTACATACAGCTATAAAAAAAACAAATTTCCACATCTCCTGAAATAACAAAGTCAAAAAAACAACAAATAAAAAGAAATATCCCAAGCTTCACCAGGAACTGATACTGTAAGTACCAAACGGAACTTATCAGATACAGTTACACCTCCTACTAAGAAAGTATTGTATCAACGTTTTGTCACACCCAAGAAGAAAGAGACCAAAATAAAGAGACCAAAAACCTGTAGAAAAGGTAGAAAAAATATTGCAAAAATTCTATTGACAGAAGAAACTATAAAATAAAATTTGAAACAGATTAAAGCCGATTTTTTTGAAAACTCATATGAACATAAAGACCTCATTGGCTTGCTTAAAACGTATACAGACAGTGTTAACGACTTCTTAGAAATATTGTCAAAAATAAATGCTCCATTTTATTCACGAAAGTTTATAAGCAAACGACAATTTAAGATACAAATTAATGGTATTATAGAGCACAAAACACCAAATAAATGGAACTCTCTAAGTATCTGTCATTAGTGCAACACTGTTTCTGATTTTAATAAACAAAATTTTAAAACGTCTACCTCAACTCATCAATGCAAGATTATATGCTGACGATTTGGTCTTATATTCAAAAGAAAAAATATATACTCTGTACAAAAAAAACTGCAACAATTATGTATACTAAATCAGCTAGAAATTGTGAGAAATTAAAATATAAATCTGTGTGATTACAATTCTCTACAACCAAGACAAAGTTTATGAGATTCTCAAAATATGGTCATTTTCCAAATCCAGATAAGTGAATATATGAACGCAGTTTAGATAATGTTGACAATATAAAATTTTTAGGAATGTGATAAAAAACTATCTTGGAAAATGCACATTATGCACATTAGGAAATCTTGTCAAACTGGCCTTTATGCTTAGCTTTTTGTACCAGCCCCATTGAAAATCTACAATGTTAAGCAATAAAGTCGCATCCCTCTCTATATTATACCATTTAAGAGCGTTTATATCGTCTTATAGTATCCAATTTCCCTTATAGTATCCAATTCTTCGATGCGCCAACTAAGCTGTACGTCCAACCTGGACCACATCCCCAATACAATGTGATCTAACTCTCCCTACATACAAAAAATTTGAAATTTTTCATGCAATAATAAACCAATTGTTCGGTAACAAACTTTCCTGTTTTTCCGATTGTTTACCACATTTATACAGATGCATCCAAATCCAATAATGGCGTAGGATCATCAGTTGTTACTTTAAGTACTGTATTACAATTTAAATTACCACCGATGAATAGTATCCTGTCTGAGAAACTATATGCAATTTTAAAAGCGTTAATTTAAATAAGTGACACCGACATCTACAAAACTATGATAATTACTATTCCCTTAGTTTGTTACATACAATAAATCACCTGTATACAAATAATTTCATAGGCCATCTAATACAAGAAGTGTTTCGTTAAACAAAAAGTGCTAAGTGTGTGCGAAAATGAATGGCACCAGTCACAATCGTTTATACACACTATTAAGCCTTAAACAAATTCATGATGTGAAATAAGCATTGACCATCAGCTATACGTTAAAGTCACTCGTTTGCGTATAAAGTACAGCAGAAGAACTCATCTTTGATTGTAACTCATATTGTAACTGCGATATGTCTGTAGTACATAGTATTGTAGATTTTTCTAAATATACCAACAAAAACACAAATACTCAATACCTGACAATATATCTTAAGGTTTAGGACCTAATTGTTATTTTTAAAATTTAAGTAACTATTGTTTAGTTGGGTTCTTGAATAATAACTATTACTTGAGATTAAGTTATCTTTATTCCAGCTTCTATATAAGTTTTTATAACTACTTCCCGGTCATGCCCGGATAACACTTAACTCAACTTATTCCTCACCCTCCATCTCCACCTACATGCCATCTATATAGGCAACCAAAGATACACTAACAGAACATCCCCCCCCTTTAAGCCATTTATAGAAATTCAACAAAATATTAATACAAAATACTATACTATCTTATACTAAAGATTACAATTATTGTACATAATCCTTTAAGTGAGAAGGTTTTCTTAATTCTCGTTTAGGTCTACCTGAAGGAGGGACTTCAGCAATATTTCGTGACAATTTAGGAGTAGACATAAATTGAGATTCTTTTGATACTGGTAGTGACTTAGCACCAACAGTTTCAGACATAGTCTTTGGAGAATCATTCAATTTGATTTCAGTTTCTCGATCTTGCTCTACTAAGGTCTGGTTTGACAAATTACATTTTGTATCTTGCTTGTGTTCAAAATTACTATAATTATTATGAGTGCCTACGGACTCTGTTGATACTAATGTTGGAGAAAACCGACTGGGTTTTACGTAATAAGGTGCTGGTATTAAACGCCACCTATTACGGCGGTAAAGCTGACCTGAATTTGAATATATTAAATAAGATCTAGGTTGATCTAAAAGATCCACAACTTTAGCATAAATCCTAAGATCAGTTACCCAGACATATTCCCTAATTGTTAGATCCGGCAATGTTCTGGTCCGATGTCTTTTGTTAAACTGTTCTGCACTGCTATCCTTAGCTCTATTCTCCCTTTCTCTTAGGAGACTCAAATCGACAGGATTATTTAAGTCACTTGGTAACAAAGGAAGAAATGACCTTATCTTTCTTCCATATAACAATTCAGCAGAAGAAAACCCACATTCTAGGGGAGTAGTTCTATAAGCTAAAAGAGCTTTATGGATGTCATCATTTTTCTTTTAACTGTAATTTTTCTGATGTTTTTGTGTCCAGCATACCTACTACTATATGGTCTCGGATTAATTCCTCCTTTAACTGCCCATAATTACAATTTTCAGCTAAGGTATGTAGGCTAGTGATGAATAGGTCAATACTCTCACCTGGTTTTTGTATTGTAGAATTGAATTTGAATCTTTCGTATTTAATATTACGTCTGGGGATAAAATATTTGTCAAAAGCATTTAGAACTTCGTCGTAAGTATATGGAAGTTGCTGAAATTGTAATAAAATATCTTCAGATTCTTCTCCCATAAGATAGAGTAGGATATCTATTTATTGTTCTTCTGTCTTTTGGAGCTGTCCTGATACTGACATATATCGTTCTAACCGTTTCCTCCATGTTGACCATAATGCTGGGGCCAAAAAATTGAATTTATCAGGAGGGTTAACATTCAATGGTGCTGGACTTACTATAACTTGAGTATTTGTATCAGGAGCAGTATTAGTAGACATTTTCAGTTTTACTTTATGTTGGGTATGATTTCAACTACAATGCAGTAATATTTTCTTGCCTTAACCTTGCTTTGCTAATCTTGCATGCATGTGTTTATGGTTAGTATAAAGTTATACTTAAACTATACGTGCTGTACTCAACACCGCTGCCACCATGTTTAGTTGGGTTCTTGAATAATAACTATTACTTGAGATTAAGTTATCTTTATTCCAGCTTCTATATAAGTTTTTATAACTACTTCCCGGTCATGCCCGGATAACACTTAACCTAACTTATTCCTCACCCTCCATCTCCACCTACATGCCATCTATATAGGCAACCAAAGATACACTAACAGTACAACTATCTAAGTAGAAAAGCAGAATGAAAACAAGAACAAGGATGGCGGAGGATTTCCTGGCTACGTATGTGGTTCAACACAACAACCACAAATCTTTTCAAAGCAACAGTGTGCAAAATACAAATTGCCATGATGGTCGCCAAAGTTTGAAACGAATAGGCACTACAACAAGAAGAAGACTGCAAATTAAAGTTAATTATGCAATACAGTACTGTTATTAAAAAGAATAGTCTAGTTGACAAATTAATGATAAGATAAAATCTTGCATGAGAGTAATGACGTCATGTAAACAATAAGTTATTTTGTAAAATAATTAAATTAAATTACACTAAATATTAATTGTGTGTTTTGTTTGTGTAATATTTATGGTATAAAAGATAAATGAAATTGGAAATGATTCCAGTAGATAATGTGTAAAGTGTAGATGGTTGCCTATGTAAGCGAATTGTAATTAAATAAAGAGAGGATTAAATACACATAGACAACCAGTACACCCAAAATATCAAAATACAGATAGGAGTCCGCCAGGGTTGCGTGCTGTCCCCACTACTTTTCAATATCTACAGTGAAGCGGTATTTCAAAAAGCGCTCTCAGACTCAATAGAAGATATATCTATCAATGGAGAAGTTTTGAATAACTTACGTTTTGCAGACAATACAGTAATAATGACGGATAACAACAATGATATCCAGAACGTAATGCAACGCCTTAATGAACGCTGTTATGAGTACGGACTAAAGATAAATTTAAAGAAAACTAAACGCATGATCATGACTAAATCTGCACATGCAAATATCCAATTGACTATTGAAGATACTGCAATTGAGAGTGTTAATAACTATAAATACTTAGGAACATGGATAACATCAGATGTAGACCAAACCAAAGAAATTAGGACACGCATTGAAATAGTACGTGCATCATTCATCAAACTTAAAAAGTTTCTTTGTTGTCGGGATATAAGGTTAGAACTACGCCTGAGAATGCTTCGATGTTACGTGTTCTTTACTCTTCTTTATGGCTTGGAAGCGTGGACACTAAAACAAGTCCATCTGAAGTTGGCCGCCTTTGAATTTTGGTGTTACAGAAAAATCCTACGAATATCATGGATTTAAAGAATGTCAAACGTGGAAGTAACTAGCAGGATAGGAAATGAGGCGAAAATAATATTAACTATTAAAGGACGAAAACTTGAGTACTTAGGACATGTGATGAGAGGGCAAAAATACGCATTATTACAACTTATTATGCAAGGCAAAATCCGAGGAAAGCGAAATGTGGGAAGACGAAGAATATCCTGGCTTAAGAACTTAAGGGAGTGGATTGAATGCAGTAGTGCAGAACTTTTTAGATCGGCAGTCAACAGAGTCCACATAGCCATGACGATTTCCAACCTTCGATAGAAGATGGAACTTAAATAAGAAGAAGGATTAAATAGGAGAGAGGGTGTAATCAGTGTAAAAATAAATCGAGTTTTGGAAAAATAGCTGAGAGTATGAGTATTTTTTAGATGCTTATTACACTCTATAAATCTATTATGGTACCTACATAGAACGAATATTACAAAAATGATAGTGTTTGTAATTTATATTCTTCAAGACGTCTTATCAAGGGAGAAGAAACTTATAAATAAATACCTTGGTTTCAATGTGAGTGCAGAATGGAACAATGTACAGAGAGAGCGACATTATAACCTAAATCTCCTTAACGAACGTTTTGTTGTGGTTTCTTACTATATTAAATTACGCTTACTTAGTGAAAAATCATATAAAATTTAATCTATTTTTAATGTTGTCTCAGTTTCTAAATTCCCTAAAACATTCTTCCCAAAACACAAGTTAACAAAGTCGATAAAATATTTATTAAATGTAAATTGCAAGAGATAAAGTTAACGTTTAAAATGTAGGCGTATGAAGGATTCCGTACTGTGACACGGGAGTTAATGAGCTTTACCGGCTAGGGTAATAATGCTGTTACTCAAGATAAAACCCCTTTATAAATGGCGTCGACGAATTGTTACTTACAAAACAATTTTCTTTATCTTCTTAGGCTTAATAAAGAAAAGATTCGCTAATGCCGGCTACAATTAAATCCTTTTTTCTTCTTTATTCGAGCAAGAGCACTTTATATAAGCCAATTCGGAAGTTTTTTAACCTCAAAGTGACAACTTCGTTGGGGTGTACTTGTAATGAAAATATGCCAGTTCTTTTTTATTTAATGCCTTTTTCTTGTATACTTATAAAAATTTATAGCCTGTACAGATATAATATATAGACTCAGTAACTATTATTTTAAATTAAATTTAGAAAACAGTATTAGAAAGGATTTGGCAAGATGCTTCTTAACACTTTAACTGCCAAGTAAATTTAGAGTAAATTTTGTACCGGGTCTTTTGGGAAAAAATATTTTTTTCTTCTTAATTACTCTATTTGTGTTTGTTTTAAGCAAAAATCATAAAATTAGATTTGTTTTTTGGCTATTTTTGTGTAAATTGCAAATTTGTTGTGTCCTCATATGGTGCACGAGGCCTGCGACTGTGAAATTGTTAATAATGTCTAGTTGCTAGCCATGTGTACCACAGATGGGCACTGAAGGTCAAATAGTCTGTTATCTTTCCAGTAAGAGAGTGATATGTGTAAGATGTTTTAGTTTATTATTTATTTCCGATAAGAGCCTATCGTCGACTTTACGATTAAAAAAAGTTAATATGGCGCACAATATCAAACAACTTCGTTATTTATAGTAGGAATTAGAAGCAGAAAAGGCTGCCGGTGAGATAGGGGAGTTTAGAAAAATGAACATGAGTGATGATCTTTCTAATTATTCGGATTCGGATTTAGATCCTACATGCAATATAGATGCAGCGTTGACGAGTAAATCCGACAATGAAATTGTAGCGAAAAAAAAATTTTAGAAAAGGTTTGTTTACTAAAATATTAAATAAAATTTTAGTTTGTATAATCCGATTTTTTTTACTATTAGATTGGCTTCACACAAAGGAATTTATATTTGTTTTACGTATTATAAATAGATCATTTAAATTGACACAAAACTTTGATTTGCACATAGATAGAGTAAGTAATATCTAAAAATGGACTAATATATCGATATTTTTTTGTAGGAGACGTAAAATCCAATACTTTTGCATCCCGTGTTCAGTCATCTCGAGTAATAAAGGAAGAATTAGACAGTTCTTTGACTCAAGGTGATGGTTTTTTGGCAGATACTGTTAGGTCAGAAGAAAATCTTTACAAGATTCAAACTGGGGACCTGTTTCCAGAAATTTTCCAATTTTCGATTGTCCTGTGAACTTTGGCATTCCTGAACATTTAAAAAACAAAATAGCTGGTAAGAATGAACGGTTATTCTTTGAACTGTTTGTCTCTGAAGATGTTATAAATATGATTGTCATCGAAACAAATAGGCATTTAGAGCAACAAATTTTTACTGAAATAGTAAATAAAACAATTACAAGTCACGTTTTAATCATTAGAAAGATTTTGGATGGGACTAGACTCATAGCCGTCATTAGCTGATTACTGGAGCAACATTTTATTATGTAAAATTGATATTGCTAAATACATGCCCCGAAATCGGTTCGAATTGCTCTTGCGCATGTTTCACCTAGCAAACAATGACGAGTGTTCTGAAAATGACAGATTTCCTAAAATTTAATGTCTGGTCAATGAAATGAACGCTAATTTTCAACGATGTGTCAGTCCAGACTCAACTGTTGGCATTGATGAAACTATGATTCCATTTAGAGGCAAGTTATCTTTTCGACAGTACGTGAAAGGAGAACGTCATAAGTTTGGAATAAAGCTGTTTAAAATTTGCTTGTTAGAAGGCTATACCCCTACAATTAAAATATATTGCGGTAAAGAAAAAATTAATGGACAACCGGTTAGGGTAGGTAGTAACTATTATTACGGACAACTGGTATACATACATTAACCTTGCTGGAATTTAAAAAACTAGATCCACTTATCTTATTGGAACGTTGAAAAAAAAAACGGAAACAATCTTCCCAAAGATGTTGTAGAAGCCAAACTCAAGAAAAAGTAGATCATTACCTAACAAAACAAAAATAATATTGTAGTTATGAAAAGGCATGACAAGAGAGACCTACTTTTTCTGTCTATAAATCATCGAGATAATATGATAGAGGTAACGCATAGGGAAGGTCTTAAAAGAAAACCTGGAGCCATTTTCGAGTACAATAATGCAAAAGCGTTTGTGGACATGCCAGATCAAAAGACAGCTTACTCAAACTGCTTACAAAAGTATGTCAAATGATACAGAAATTGGCATTTTAGATGATTACTGGTACTTTTGTGGTGAATGGTCTAATTAATTTTAATAACATCAACCAAAGCAAAATGCCAGTTACAAAATTCTAAGAAAATATGTGCATGCAACTTCTTCAATTTAGTAATCTACCCCTTCTTGTACAAGTTCAAACCAAACATGAGCTTACTCAAAATGCTTTGAATAAAAGAGGCAGATGCACGATTAGCTTTATTTTGTGTTCAAAAACTTTAAACTACATGGTCGAATTTCTGCTGTAAAAAACACAAAACAACTAACATGTGTATGCAACGGGTGTTTAGAATGTTTCTTTGTCACCCATGTTTTCACAGAAAAATAAAACTAAAACTAAAACGTGTACAACAAAACTGACTTTCAGTACTTAATTTTCTAGTTAAAAAATACTACTACTCTAGTTAAAAAATACTACTACTCTAGTTAAAAAATACTTTGGATTATATAATATACTGTTATAATAATAATATGCTGTTATAATATACTGCCTAAGTCCCCATCATTTATTTAGAAGGCACGTTCAAACCCAACGACAATGATGGTGAAGAACTGAGATGGGAAGAACCATTCCAAACGAAGAAAGAAAAACGTTGACATCATTTAGAGAAGTATCAACAGAGATAAAAGGGAGTACAAATCCTAAAAAAGCTCCAGGATGTGATGTCATAACAGGAAAACTATTAAAAAATCTACTAAGAAAAATCATAGTTATGCTGACAGACCTAATAAATGCTTTTTAGAGTGAGATATGTTCACAGACTCTGAAAAGTAGCCGAAGTCATTATGATCGCCAAACCAGGTAAACCTCCTAATGAAATGACATCTTGTCGACCAATATCACTCCTTCCGGTGATATCAAAACTATTTGTAAACCTATTTATAAAACCTATTAAAAAGATTAAAACCAATAATAGAAAGAAAAAATCTTATACCAAATCATCAATTTGGTTTCAGAAATAAACATTACACTATAGATCAAGTTACAGAATAACGAATATAATAGAAAAAACATTGGAAGAAAAGAAAGTCTGCTCTACAATCTTCTTGGACGTAGCACAGGTGTTTAATAAATTCTGGCATGAGGTTTTAAACTATAAACTAAGAACATTAATGCCTAAAATGATTTAGAAATCTTAGAATCATACATTGCGAATAGATATTTCAGAGTAAAACAAGAACAAGTGTACACCGATTTAAGGGAGATCAAAGCTGGCGTGCCACAAGGGAGTGTATTAGGTCCGGTCCTGTACCTATTATATACGTGTGACATTCCAGAGCTAGAACAAAACACTATTGTCATGTTAAAAGTACATGTTAAAAAGAAAAGAGGGGAGCTTGATATTAGATATAAGAAATTGTATTAACTGATTGGAAAAAACGTAACATGCACTCATAATAAATGATTTATTACAAGCAAGTACTTGGGCCAGTATGGGTATATAGGTGCTAACTCTGGGGCTGTACCAAAGCTAGTAATCTACATATTATCCAGAGATTTCGAAGCAAAGCACTAAGAAATATTGGTATGCTCCTTGGTATATCCTTAACAGCTACTTCCACCAGGACCTGGGTATGGATATTATGACCGAAGTAATCAAGATAACAGCAACAAGCCACGAGCAGAGGCTATATAGTTACATTGTTATGTAAATGGTCGAGGCAATCCAGCTTCTTGAACACTGAACTAAAAAGAAGACTCATAAGCACAAAACCATTGGAATTAGTGTAAGTGTGTAACAGTTTAGTGTAAAAAGCAGAGTATGGTGCTGTGATGTTATTGCATGTAAGCTGTAGTGCATCTGGTACTATTTCCAACTCTGGGTGTATATAAATTATGTCTGCAGATTTGATCCCGGTATTCGTTTTCCCTGCTTTCTTCTCAATTTATAGTCTTATAACTTAATAATATTTTTTTAATTAAAAATCTTTCTCTCGGCCATCTGTAAGATTTCAAGACCCTAGATCCCACATCATTTAACAATATTCATCCATGTTATAAAGTGCACATAGAAAATTTATAATTCTAAAAATATTTTGAGTACTCAAATTTTAGCTAAACTTAAATCCAATACTTGTTGAGTTTCTTAGTTTGTTAGATGTCTTCTCCATCATCCTGAATGTATAATATGTAAATTATATAAACTAAAATCTAAATTTCTAGCTATACGTTGCCGCATCATATGGCTTATAACGTTTTTCCCCACTGAAACATAAAACACCTTTGGTCGAAAAGGAATCTTTGCACTTTTACGATTGCCGGTAAAAGTTGTTTTATTTTGTGAGCGCCAGAGTATTGTAACGTCGATTCATTTAGATTTATAGCACTTCAGTTCGATAGTATTACTCATCGTCGCTTCATGGCCCATTCTATAAAAAGGAGCTATCGAACAGAACAGAAAATACAGACACAAACTTAAAAGTTGAAACACGTCCAGACACTCCCTTTTTACGTTTTAAAAGAATTAGACAGATAGAGGATAGGAGAGTCAAAAAGAATTAAATAATATAATTATTATTATTTCTTTGGTATTTCCCAACGGTACTAAGAAGACATTATTTTTGTTAGTTTATTGTAGTTTATTTAGTTTTTGTAGTTGACACTTAGAGATTTAATGAACAATTACAAGATTCGAAATCACTATTGTTAAAAATTATTAAAAATTTTTAAACTTTTTAAATTAAAAAATTTGTTCATGCATTTGTATTGTCACCCATTTTACTTACTGTCACCCAACTTAGGATGGTAATATGATTATGATGATATAGGTAATGTGACTATTTTAACCCTCCATCACTCGCACCGTTAGGAAAACTCTAACATTTTTAAATATTTCGCAATAATTTTCGAAATATTGCTTCTTTTGGGTTCTTCAACCAGGAATACTCCTATGAAGACTAGTATAAGACTATGTTAAATAGTGGTGGGAGTATCTATTATCTTATAGCCAACAGCAGTTGTTGTTAGTTCAAGTCTAACACGCGAGCGATCGCGTTCGTCGGAGCGTTAGAAAAAATCTAACTACGCAAGTGTTGGCGTGTGTTGATTTTTAGAGAGATCACTTAATAAAAAATATAATATTATTATAAAAGGTTAGATTTTTAGTTTAATTTGAATAAGTCACTCAAATAGATGCAAAATAATGACATTAGATATCTTTTCACCTTTAATTTTTATAAAAATGTTACAATACAAATGAAATCACTGTTGACAGTGTCTCAGATTTAGATACCATGCTGAAAAAGTTGCCAAGGGTCGTATAATTAGACGATATGGTTATGATGATCAAATGCTTCAGAAAAGTTTGCTACCGAGAGAAACAGATGGAGAAAGAATATTTACAATGCCGATTTACAAACCTAAAGACTCATGGTCAGAAAAGAGGGCATTGTTTGGTCAGAATGATTATGTAGGTAAGATTTTTAGTGAAATACCTATAGATTGTTGAACATCCGTTATTATAAGTGCTATTTTGGTTTATTGCAGGTAAATATGGACAAGAAAATGGAAAACCAGTTACTAAAATGGTATCAAGAGATAGACAGCGATGTGGAATTACTAGATTCTGATAAGGACTTAAGTGATGTTCGTTCTGAACACAGTATCCACAATACAGATTCTGAGCAGTCCACACAAGATCTACTCAGTGATCCTGAAGATGCCATGGAAGAAAGCGGCCAAGATGATGGTTATCCAAAATTTTATGGTAAAGATAAAACACCATGGTTGAAACAGAAGAAACACACTCCCAAAGGTAAGACCAAAGCTTGTAATATTGTTACGAACTTACGTGGGGTAAAAGTAAAAGCAAAAGGCACCAAAACCATATTAGAATGCTGGAAATTGTTTTTTTTTTGGATGCTATGATCAATAATATTGTAAAATATATAAATCAAAAACTGGATATAATGAGAGTGTTTTATACTCGCCCTAGGGATTGTCCTGCTGTTGACTACGAGGAAATGCAAATCATTTATCGAACTTTTGTTCCTTGCTGGGGTAAAGAGAGCGCAGCATTTAAATACTGATGAACTCTGAAAATTAGATGGCACAACTCCAGATATTTTGGCAGCTACTATGTCCAAGAAAAGATTTTACCAAATAATTCAAGCTGTAAGATTTGACGACGCCACTAAGAGGCAGGAAAATTCGGCAGTTGATAATCTTGCAACTATTCGATAAATATATGAAATGTTTGTCACTAATTGTTTATCTTCATACACTCCTGGATTCTATGTGACCATAGATGAAATGTTGGAAGCGTTCCGTGCTCGATGCAAATTTAGGCATAAATAGCCAATAAGCCAGCGAGATACGGAATCAAGATTTATGCCTTGGTGGACGCTAGAACATTTTTCACACAAAATTTCGAAATTTACCCCGGCAAACAACCTAAAGAACCATATCAACTACCCAACGATGCATCTAGTGTAGTAAAAATATTTATACGACCCATAAGTGGAACCGGTCGAAATGTAACTACGGATACTTACTTTTCCTCTGTAACCTTAGCCAACTCTTTATTGAACGATCATTGCTTCACAACGATAGGTACTTTGCGTAAGAACAAAAAACAAATTCCCCCTGAGTTGACAAACGTAAAAGGAAGACCTTTATGTAGTAGCATGTTTGCATATGGTGACGATGGAAACAAGTGTGTACTTGTATCATATGTGACAAAAAAATATAAGAATGTACTACTACTTTCAACACTACACAGCGATGGTTTTATTGATGAAAACACCAAAGAGCATACCATGAAGCCAGAGATTATTACTGACTACAACCTCACAAAAGGAGTGAATGTTGTTGATAAAATGAAGGCAGAATACTCGATTACTCGATTTAGCAATCGCTGGCCGTTTACTGTTTTCTGCAGCCTACTAGATATTTCAACTATAAACAGCCAAATAATTTACAACAAAATAACACTAATATTGTAACACCCCGAAGAAGCTACATTGCCGAGCTTGGCAATCAACTTTTAATGTCCCATCTTCAACGACGTTCCAATATCCCAAATCTGCCTTTTCAGTTGAGACACGGGATCCGAAATATAACCGGAGAAAAGCCATCAGTTTCCCAAGGGGCAACTCCAACTATAAAACCAAGATGTTCTTTTTACCCTGTAAGAAAGAACAGGTTTACCCAACATTATTGTACTAACTGTAAGTTGCCGATATGTAAAGAGTACACTGGTTTAACAAATTTTACTTGCCACCACTGCCTAGAAGAGGAAGAAATCTAATTTTATGCGTAATGCGTATATTTTTGAAGTTATACTTCTATACGCACGGTCGGCGTTGGAAATTTGCATGAGAGTGAATCTGTGAAACCATTACATATGTAAGATACTGAGTAAGAGAGAGACAGAAAATATATTTTCTCTCTCTTTCTCTCTCGAGAATAAAAATGTTCCTTTTGTATATATATTTAATATTATATATATTAATAATATTGTATATATATATATATATATAATATTATATATAATATAATATGTATTAATATTATTATTTATGTGATATGTTTTGTATTATTTAAAATTAAACGTTTATAATTATTTTAGGCTTTTGTATTTCAAAATAATCACTGTTTTACCGAGAACTGTCAATTTTGAAATCCGTTAGTGTCATTTCTAATTGGCAAATCCTTTACGTGTTTGGTTCATACGCTGGTGGTTGTGAGTTTCAATCCCAATTATGAATTTCCTTTTTTATTTTTAAAATATTTAAAAACCTCACGTTAATCTTATTAAATATATGTAATATACGCAAAAAACATAAATTTTAAAATAAAATGAAAATTTACAACATAATCCGAGTTGTTGGTTTTTTATTTTTATCTTCGTAAAGTAAGTTATGTATATTGGCAGTTTTAAATACTTATGAATATTACATTTTAATTTATATTGTATTATTATATCGAATTATGTTGCAGTGTATTTATTGTATTGTAATTTTTATATTAATAGCAAAATAAACAATGAATTTTACTGCAGAGTATGTGTAAAATTTTTTTTTGCATTCAACTCCTTTTATACATATATAAAAATAAAAATATATATTTTCATTAAAATATTGATACAATCCTTTATTTACTATACTCCTATTACAGGTCAAATGTTTATATACAGCAAACGATGCACCATATACCTATATAACTAATTCTTTTTCTCTTTCTGCTCTCTCTTACCTATAGCATTACATATGTAATGATTGTGCAGATTGACTCCTACATAAATTTTTAACGGCGAACGCGTGTATAGAAGTATAACTTCTACCGGCAGTCCCACTGGACTGCCACACCCGTTTTTTTTTTGAATAAATCCCCTTATTTGTGTTGTTCTAGGATAATGTGTATATTGTTTTAGTTTACCTAGTAGTTTTTTTTGCAGTTTTGTTTTAAAAAAATATAAGTTTATCGTTTTTTGTAAGTTAATAGCCAATAAACTTAACCAATAAGTACTAATGACTCATTTATTTGAGCTATACCCATATGTTAGATAAAATCTAACACGCGAGTGATGGCGTAATTTTTTGGAGGTGCGAGTGATGAAGGGTTAAAAAAGAAAAAAAATTCGTTTTATGATGAAAAACGAAATATATGCACTAATTTGCACTAGTGCAATGCAAAATAATATGTAATTTACATAAAATACCAAATTTAATCATAACATTTCAATTTTCACTTCATAGCACTTTTGGTATAATATAATAAATTTTCAATTTTAATTTTAACTTTTGAACACCTTGTATCTAATCTTTGGAATAGGTTATGTTCTCATATCAAAAGTTATCATATACGAAGGTAAAGTATGAATATTAATTTAAAGATGACATCTATTGTCTTATCACTTTTCACAAGGAAGTATTGTTGTTTATGATTATTATATAAATAGACAATGCAACACCCACGTAGGTTTTTAAAAAACAAGCCCTAAATAGCATGCAACGACAATAACAACACATGCTTTATAAATAAACCTGACCTTTGGAATCTTTTAAAGGAACTTTTCATTTCAAGATTGACAAATGGGGTGTTAAACGCTGATAAATTTACAAGGCAAAGAAAATTAAATTACACTATTTAATTTGGGACTGGTCCTGACAATACCCTGCTATGTGTTAGAATAAATAACAGGTTAAATTAAAAGGGAACACCGCAATACTTGCTGTTTAGTTTTTAAAACAAATTAAGGCAGTGTTTTTATTAAATTTGTTTTTGTCTCCATTGTTGTCTTTTATTTAAAGCAATTTCACATTTTATTTTTAAGTATTCCGCAATTACCAAATTGTGCGGAATTATTTCTAGAAAGAAATTAGATAGTATTTATCATCATCGACCTGTATGCTTCACCTGTTGGTAATAGGTCTCCTTCAGCTATTTTCATCTGTCTCTGTCTTGTGCAGCTTGCATTCAGTTATTTCTAACACGTTTCAGATCGTTCGTCTATCTAGTTGGTGGACGTCCTCTGCTCCGTATTGGTTTTTGTCTTAGTCTCTACTCGACAATACGTTTTGTTCATCGGTTGTCTGATAATCTGGCGACGGGGCTGCCCAGATCAATTTTAGCGACGCGATTTTTTAGATGACATCTGTTGTTACTGTTCTACGACGTATTTCTTCGTTTGTGATTCGGTGTCTAAGAGAGAGACCCAATATCTCACGCTTCATAGCCCTCTGAGTCACGCGAATCTTATTCACTACCTTTTTTGTGAGTGTTAATGTTTCTGTTCTATAAGTGAGTACAGGTAACACACATTGGACAAAGATTTTCCTTTTGGCATATGGGTAGATCCGATTTAAATACATAGTAGTTTAATTTATCAAACGCTGCCCAGGCTAATTCTATGCTACGTGGGAGTTGGCATGTCTAGTTATCTCTGCCTAACCGAATTTTATGTTCTTTCAAGTACTTATACGATGTAGTCTGCACAATATCCTTTCCATCAACAGCAATATTTCGATTAAGCACCAGATTAATCATTATTTGGGTATTGTTCATATTAATTTTTAGTCCGACCGTCAAGGAAGCGTGATAAAAAATTTAAAACATTATTATTGCATCATCCATACGATCGGCTATAAGGACGATGCTATCATTAAATCTCAAATGACCGAGTGATTATATATATATATATATATATATATATATATATATATATATATATATATATATATATTGAAATGATATTTTATATAGGAGAAAGAAAAATAGTGACTAAAAATAATTTATAAGTTATACACTAGATAATATTAGATATAAAAAGTATTTGGTTATTTTAATAATAAGTTATATACTATAAAAATTATTTATATGAGGGTATTTTTAAGAAATTAGCATATAATAAGTGTAAACAGTTTTTTTTTAATAATTATAATATTGTAAATATATTTAAGTGAGCCATGTGCATAGGCAACCAAAAATACCTACTCTGAATAAGTGACAGATAAAAATAGTTGCGAATGTAAAAGTGGGGTTATTTGTTAATTTAAAATGTTTAATTTACATATAAGTTTATATTCTGATCTGAAAAGCCTAAATGTCAATAAAATTCTCGATAGAAAAGTAAAGAATTCTCTAGAATACAGAATTTAACCTTTGTTTACGGTAGAACCTTCGCGAATATGATTATTTCTGTGGATCGAAGATATACTTTTTCGAGAACATTCATATATAGAACAATTCGAATATGATTTCTTGCCAGATGGTTCTGGAACATTGAAAAGGTATAAATACTCGGTGATTTGGATTCAAAATGGCCAGTCAGTTAGTAAGCAATCAGAACAGTTACTATGAAGTCAGTATAAGGTCGGTCAGACAGTTAGTTACAGTTAGTGAAGTCAGTTGTTCAGTCAGTTCAAGATTAGTCAGTCAGAATTAGGAAGAAAGTATAAAGTATGCAATAATCAGTGATTTAGTATTAAAATTTGATAGTATTGGAAAGTATATTAGAAGAATATTATTGAAGATTAAAAATTATGTTATGTATAATTGGTGATTGGAAAATGGAAGAAAGTATTAATTGAAAATAAAATTATATAATATATTTGGTGATTGGATATTGGTATATTAAAAAGAAGAATAAATATAAATGCTATTAAGAAGAAAAATATTTTAAATTGGTGGAAGCTGATAATTGTAAAAAGGAATTTCACAAAAACAAGGATAACCGAGGCTGAGAACGAAGACATTGAGTGGTAATTAAAATCTATATAGTGGAGAACAGTTCATTTAGGCATTCAGTGACAGAAAGGTACACAATTTTGTTAATATAATTTAATTAGTGTCATAGGAATTTCAATTTTAATGATAGTTTGTTTAAAATTTACATTGTCTATATAATTTAATTAGTTTCATAAGAATTTCAATTTAAAGATAGTTTATTTTAAATTTTACATTGGTTATGTTAGATATATATGTGTGTTTCATAATAGATACAATAAAGATAATTGAAAAAGGGGTTACAAACGAATTCTTTGAGAACCGCGATAAAATCCCTATATATATATATTATTAAAAAACACTCATTGCTCATTAAAACATCATTCACAAATAATACATCATCACAATATATATATATATATATATATATATATATATATATATATATATATATTTATATACTGGGTGAGTCACCACTAACGAGACGGAAGATTACAGCGAAACGGTAAAAGATTTTGAAAATTTTTTAAATGTATAGTATGTAGTTTGATAAAGACTTCCCTATACCTATGTAGGTACAGGTGTTCTGAGTTATGTCGAATTTTCTTAAAATGTTAAACTTTAAACGAGGACTCATTCTTAATTTATTCAAGCAATTCTAAGAAAATTACTGATACATCTAAATAGCTGGATATTGGTCGAATGTATTTCATGATTAATTATTATTTATTTACAGGGTGTTCAAAATTTGTAGTTTCATTATTGGATTATTCAATGTGTAATATAAGGCTTATTTTAAATAGAACATCCTGCATATTAATGAATTATTAAATTAAAAAAATTTTTCTCTTTCGAATGATATAGGGATGTCCCATAACTAGGACTGATAGTTTTGCCGTAATTTAAAATTTTCTTAAACGGAAATCGATTTCAAATGTTTATAATTGTTACTTTCGATTTTTAAACCCATCATATTAACATATTGTTATAAACGAAACAAGTGTAGTTGTAAATACATGTTTTGTAAATAAATTAAAATTTTTATGTCTTTGGATTTGTATTCGTTGGGAATAGGATAATTAGTATTAAAATATGATGACAAGAAAATAAAAAAATATTGTTGAAAATCTGATGTTTTTTAGATTTTCTAAGATTCATCAATTGAAAGGCAACTGCGCAGAGGTTACAGTTTTCAAAAATGACGTAGATATTAACGTTATGTTTACTTTTTTGTATTATTTTAAGTATTAAAATAAGTTTAATATTTAAATAAAAATAAAACTGAAAAATATATTTATTTCTTTGAAGTCATAATAATAGATGTACCTATAACTTTTTACGGGCTTACGAGCACACACTCTTTTTTTGAAAACAATTAAATACAAAACGAAACAGAAAGAATTTTAATAAAACAAATAATACAAAATAATACAAACTGAATAATGAACATAAATAATACAAAATAATCCAAAACTTACTATAAGAAAAAATGTCCAGGTATATAACAGATGTTCAAATTGCTTGCCATCTGGTGCAATACAACAAGCGATTCTACCTTCGAATGATTTATTTACAGTATTTAACATAGCAGGAGTTATTGAAGCAAACTCGTTGGTAATTCTTAATTTCATGTCATCTCTAGTGGTAGGAGGTGTAGCATATACAATATTTTTAATATAACCCCATTTAAAAAAATCCATCTTGGTTAGTCCTGGTGACCTAGGGGGCCAATTATATGAACCACCTCTACCTATCCATCTGTTTGTAAATTTTCTGTTCAGGTAGTTCCTAACATCACGTGAGAAATGAGCAGGAGCTCCGTCCAACTGGAGCCACATTTTTGTTTGTAGGTTAAGTGGAAGGTTCTTAAGCAGTGTCCAAAAATCTTGTTTTAAAAAATTTATGAAATTTGTCCCATTGAGATGTCCGTCAAAAAAATACGGGCCGATAACGTACTCGCCCATAATGCCACCTCAAACATTAACACTCTATCGGTGTTGGCGATCAACAGTATGAAATAAATGTTTATTTTCTGTGTCATAATAATGAAAATTATGTCTATTTACTAGACCATTATTATGAAAAGTCGATTCGTCTGTAAATAATACACTTTAAAAAAAAATCAGGATCTTCTCCAACTTTATCTAAAGTCCATACACAAAAATTTAAACGGTTACCATAATCTTGTTCTGTCAAATGCTGGTGAAGTTTAGTGTGATACGGATGAAAGTGGTTGGTCTTAAGTATTCTACATACACTAGTTTGACTAATTTCTAATTCACCCGAAATTTTTCTTGTACTAATATTTGGGTTTTCCGTAACAGAAAGCAGGACATTAAGTTCGTTAACGTTATCACCAATAACTGGTTTATTTTTATTTACCTTTTCGTATGCAACATTACCAGTAGCACGGAATCTATTAAGCAATCTCTCAAAAACTTCCTTTTGTGGGTGTCTTCTATCAAGATACTTTTGAGTATAAACTTTAGAAGCTAAGAAACAATTTTATACATTCTCCAATGCAAAGTACCATGTCGACTCTTTCATGGATAGCGTAATTCTTTATTTTTAGGAACAATGAAAGTTAAATATTACACACGAATGTCATGTAATGACATAAACTAACTACTGTATCTTTTGTTTTAAAATCAATATGTATACCAATGAAGAGTTTAAATAATTGTAAATTACGCAAAAACTATGAGACTTAAGTATAGGACATCTTTAAACCATTCAAAAGAGGAAACTTTTTTTAGTATTACGATTAATTAATATCCATGGTGTTCCATTTAAAATAAGCCTTCATAATAAGCCATAATAATACAATTTTATTAGAATTGCCTAAATAAATTAGGAATGAGTCCTCGTTTAAAGTTTTATATTTTAAGAAAAATCGACATAACTCAGAACACTCTGTACATAGGTATAGGGAAGTCTTTTGAAACTATACCTTATTTTTTGCAGGCAATTAGAAAATTTAATAAATATAGGGTGTTCCATAAGAAAAAATATAACTTTGAAACACCGCGCTTTATTGTGACCCCCTGTATATTTCAGAATAATTTTAAAATGTAGCCTTTATCAACCTACATATTATACATTTAAAATGTTTTCAAAATCTTTTACCATTTCGCTGTAATTTTCCGCATCGTTAGTGGTGACTCACCCTGTATATATATATATATATATATATATATATATATATATATATATATATATAAATGATCGAGGGTGTTAGTAGTCCTTCAACTCAATTCAACTAAAATACCAGTGACGGACGGACAAAAGAGAAATCCTTAACGACTTTCATCAAACTGGAAAAATCATGCCCAAAGATTAAACGGTTTAAAGGAAAGTGATTTATATAAATGAAAAGCCAAAACAAAATCCAATCCAATCATGGAAAAACCTAATTCTAAATAAATGGTATTTATGCACGCTATTAATTTAAATTTTAAAATTATATTGATACTATATTGTTATTCTTATTAAAAAAACTTTTTGCCAATTTAATAAGAGATATTAGCAAAATGTTTCTTGTATGTTTGTTTAAAGGTACAAACATTTGGAACATATTTAAAAACTAAGAATTTTCCCAATTTTGTTAATTGTCATATTTTCTTCAAACGATATTTGTTTTGCTACATAGATAACATTTCTCGTGATATTTTGAATTTCTATTCTACTTTTTCAAATCTTGATTCTGATTTATTTAAAGCATTCCCCATTATATAGTTCAAGAGCTTAGTATATTTTTAATATGTATAGAAACATGAGTTATTTATATCTTATTTTAGAAACAATTTGTGATAACCCGGACCTAAATACGACCAGAGAAGTTGGAGTTGTAATATTGAAGCCTCTATAGTTTTTGTTTTAATATAAATAAGTAAAGATTCATAATGTAAGATGCATCGTCTTTTGTTTTCAGAAAATGAATGAACGAACACAGTTAACGAAAATTTTGAAGTCGATACTGAAGACCTTTTTCATGCAAGCTCAGATAGTGACCCAGATTATTTACCTTTAAAAGATGAAAATTCCATATAATAATATAAAGGAAAATGAGGAACAAATAAGTAAGACTAAGAAGAACAAGAATAGTAATACTAGAGTTAAAGTGGGTAGAAAACGAGAAAGAAAAGAAGAAGAATGGATTGATGTAAAATCTAAAACTGGTCTAGATCGTGGGTTGGAACATGCAAATCGACAGGGAAAACTCGTTAAGTCAAGAAAAATAGGCGAACATTGCCAACAAACATGCAGGCTTAAGTATACCACAAAAATGAGACAAAGGATTTTTAAAGACTTTTGGAACTTGCAAGATCACACAAGGTAATTTGACTTTATTGTACCGCATGTGATACAGATAGAGAAAAAACAAAGAAGGGGCACACCCAAAATGGGGGATACAGCATGTATACTGTAATTAAAAACGCGAAAAAATGGTAAGTCGGTCTTGTATGTTCCTGAATAATGGAATATTTTGATAAAAATGGCCAAAACTATCAAAAAAAAAGAATATAATGTAACAGAAATGCCACAAGAAGACTTCCTAGATTTCAAAAGCCTTGTTGGCAACAAAAATTGGAAAACTGACAATGGAAAAGGAATGATGAAAATCAGTCAAATAAAGGAAATCAGTACTTCATATAACACAGCAAATGTTGATTTTTTTAAGTCTGATTTAGGTTCCGATTCTAACAGGTGTGATCTAACAAAAGCAAAAAGGGAACGTCCTTCTCGTATTGACAAATTTTCGTCTAAAGTATACATAAATATTTTGCCAATAGATAAGAAGTTAACTGGGTTATTATGACTTTGCGAAACTGGAAAAATTCCTACTATGTACCATGGCTTCTATAGAACTCTACATTCTGATACATCATAAAAATATGAAATCACTGACTTTAATAATTAATACAGTTTCACAACACGATGGTATGTATTATTTATATTCCCAATTTTTTTCAAGCGAATATTGTACTAACTCATTCAAAAACCAGATAAAGAAACAAAATTGACATATTTAAAAGCACAAATGGAGCAATACTTTAAACGCAATGGATAAAAATATAAAAACAATTTAATAAATATTCCTCAACACTAGCATGCCCTATCAATAGCATATCAATAGATACCACTGATACACTTGAAATAACTAATACACCTAGTAAAGAAGTAAACACAGCTAAGCGCAGCCTTGATGAAATTTTATCCCCACCTTTACAAGAACCTAAAGAAAATTTTACAAAACCAATACAAAAACTTAAAAAATCCAAAACTATTGATAATTCTGAGACTATTGCTAACAGTATGGAACCCGTAAAAGATTTTATTACTAATAAACTTATAACACCGATAGTAAATTTTGAACAACTAACTGATTTTTTTGAAAATGCTTTAGGATCTCCAGATAAATTGAGTCTATCTAAAACTTATACAGAAGACACATTACGCTTACTTAATCTGTTAAAAGAGATCTATCCTCACATTATATCAAAAAAAAATGAAATCGCGATGTACTAAAATAATTAATTCAATTACTCGACAACTAAAACCTCAGCTCGATAGCGACTCCTCCATAAAACCTTCTACATAAGGTCACGTTCAAGTCTATTTTACAGTGGAGTTTGAACGGTTATTATACCCGTTTAGAAATGTTACAATTAATAATTGCTCAAAATTTACCTTCTATAATTTGTCTACAAGAAACTCATTTTAAAAATAACAAAATTCATAATTTGAGAAATTATACAAGCGTATCTAAAATTAGGCAAAATCAAGAACATGCCAGTGGTGGAGTTTCAATTTTTATCAAGAATTCCTATGAATATTGCAGTATTCCTCTAATAACAAATCTAGAGGCTGTAGCGGTGTGCTTAGTAGGTCCACTAAAAGTTAACATCTGCAGTCTTTACATCGCACCTAATTCTGATCCAAGTATAGCAGATATTTCTAATCTTTTATGTCAGATTCCTACACCTCGAATTATACTGGGAGATTTTAATGCACATAATTCATTATGGGGCTCAAAAAAATTGACAAAAATGGGAAGAAAAATAGAAAATATCCTAAATAATCTCAATTTAAATCTACTTAATGACGGCAGGAATACTCGATATAATGCAGCATCAGGAGAGTTTTCAGTAATTGATTTGTCAATTTGTGAACCAAACTTGCAACCTAGTTTATCGTGGGACACTTTACCTGATCTATATGGAAGTGATCACTTTCCCATCTTAGTTAACAATCTGTTGTACCATAAGCACAATACGCACATCACCAAATGGTCCTTAAATAAAGCCAACTGGACACTGTTCTCAACATTGATTTCTTCATCAGCTATGAATCTTAGAGAAATGTTAGACTCAGAACAAGATATTAACGAGAAAACATTATTTTTCAATAAAGTCATCATTGATGCAGCGAATCAATCTATTGGAAAAACAGCTTTTCATCCAAAACATTCACCTGTTCCGTGGTGGAACGATGCGTGCAAACAGGCAATAAGGGAATCTAAATCGGCTTTTAATAGATATAAACGATATAAAACTAATGAAAATCATTTGGAATTTAAAAGAATAAGAGCTAAATGTAGATTTATTATTAAAAAAAGCAAGCAAGAGTCATGGCAAAAGTTTGTTTTAGAAATCAATAGATCTACTCCAATTGGTCAAATCTGGAACATGATTAGAACTATATCTGGAAAAAACTCACAACACTCTATAAAATACTTAATAAAAGACAATCAGACATTTACGTACGAATGCAATATATCTGAAATAATGGCAAATCAATATTGTACCGCTTCTAGTGATGAAAGCTATTCAGTAAAATTCTTAAATAAGAAACGATTTGAAGAAAATAAAGGAATACCAATAATCAATGACACTTCACCAATAAACAATCCTATAAGCTTAACTGAACTTATTGAAACTCTTAACTCCGTTAGAAATACTAGTCCAAGACCAGATAATATACCTGTGCTTTTTCTACAGAACCTACCACTAGTAGGCCAAGAACTATTATTGCAACTATTCAATTTTATATGGATCAATAAGGTATTCCCACACATATGGTACTCGTCAATCATAGTTTCAATACACAAACCAGGTAAACCTAAATTTGAAGCAGAATCCTATAGTCCAATCTCTCTCACGAATGCAATGTGTAAGTTGCTAGAAAAGATCATTGCCAATCGACTCATGTGGTATATTGAACATAAACATCTTATTATACCCGAACAAAGTGGATTTAGGAAAAATAGATCAACATTAGATAACTTAATATCATTGGAATCAAAAATTCACGAAGCATTTATATGTAATCAAGAATGTTTAGCCATATTCTTTGATGTAAAAAAGGCTTTTGATACAGTATGGCGCTACGATATTTTAACCACACTCCACAATTGGAAGATTCACGGTAACATGTTTGCTTTTATTTCAAAGTTTCTACGGCAACGATATTTCCAAGTTCGAATCAATAACCATTTGTCTGAATCTAAATTACAGAAAAATGGAATTCCACAGGGCTCGAATCTAAGCGTAGCACTATTTTTAATTGCTATTAACAATGTTGTATCGGATTGCAATGGCACAATTAAAACTTTTTTGTATGCTGATGATCTGGTAATTCTAGCAAGAAATAAAAACATATTATCGGCTCATAATCGTATTTCTGCAGCTCTTAAGTCGACAGAATCGTGGTCTAACAATATTGGGCTCCAGTTTCCCAATACAAAAACAAAAGCTATACATTTTTCACGAAAATCAAATCCACAAAAGCTTCCCAATCTATTTTTAAACAATTCTCCTATAGAATATACAAAAGAAATAAAATTCCTAGGGATGCAACTGGACTCAAAATTAAGTTGGACAAGTCATATACACTCGCTAAGAGTATCGTGCCAAGCTGGACTAAACATTATGAAATTTGTATCACATAAAAATTGGGGAGCAGATTTTCCAACTCTAATAAATTTATATAGATCTTTAATTAGATCAAAACTGGACTACGGATGTGTTGTGTATAACACCGCAAACCAAGCATTGCTTAAAACTTTGGATACTCTACAGAGTTCAGCCATTAGACTTGCTATAGGAGCATATTGCACCAGTCCTGTGGACAGGCTACTCTGTGAAGCTGGAGAGCCACCCTTAAACCTAAGAAGAAAATACTTAACTCTATCGTATGTCTCGAGTATAAAATCTAACCCAAAAAATCCAGCTCTTCATCATGCTGTTGCTAACAGGTTCCAGGAGGTCTATCGAAAAAGAAATAGGGGTCCTGTACCTTTCTACGAACGAGCTAATAGATACTTATTCGATTTTAATATTGAACTACCTCCCATTTATCCTATCTGTGAAATAAACTTATGTTTTCCTTGGGTTGTTCCCTCTCCGCTTTGTAACCTTAAACTTACAGCATATGATAAAAATAACGTGATACCAAATTTTTTTAAAACTCACTTTCTCCATGTTCTCACACAGTACAAAAATTACCATTTTATATACACGGACGCATCTAAGACCATAAATGGAGTAGAAGCATGCTTTGTGACATCCCATGAACATTCCATCTATAAATTGTCTCCTAAGACAAGTATTTTTACAGCAGAACTATTTGCTATCAATAAGGCCCTAACCTATATTCTAGAAAAAAAACTTTCCAAATCTCTTATAATATCTGATTCACTTAGTTGTCTGACATCAATTTCTCAGATTTATCCCTCTCATCCAACATTACAGCAGATTAAGTTAATTTTATACCGTATATACCAAAACAATTTGACAGTAGAGTTCCTCTGGGTACCGTCACACGTTGGAATAGATGGTAACGAAAAGGCAGATAGTCTAGCTAGGTCCGCAGTAACCAATACAGCCGCATCAGTGGAAAATCTAACGGTGCATTTGGATTTAAAACCTTACTTAAAATCAAAATTGCACGATGTTTGGCAAAACCAATGGAATAGAAGCACCACTAAATTGATGGAAATAAAATCTTCCGTTCTTCCATGGAACTTCTGGCCTTCAAAGCGACAACATCAAGTCCTAATAACACGTCTCAGATTAGGACACACTTCTACAACACATGAATACTTGTTGAAGAAAGAAGAGGAACCAGCGTGTTTTGTTTGTGAATGTAAAGTGACAGTGAAGCACATTTTGATTGAGTGTCCAATATACTCAGTGGAAAGACTATATCATCACTTTCCAAAAACATTAAAAGAACTTTTAGGAGAATCTAAATACGTAGCTGACTTGATAGAATTCTTGAAAACTATAAACCTTTTCAATAAAATTTAATACAATACATCAATAATTAAAATATATATTGTATACATTATTATGTAATTGATATTTTGTATATGCCTATGTATGTCTTTATCATTTTTGTATTTTTCTTATGCTAATAACCCTAAGTGGTTGAAGCAAAATAAATAAATAAAAAAAAAAATTTAATAAATAAAAACCCCCGATTTTTTGTAGGAATTAAAACTTTATCTTGCTTTATTCGAAAACTTAAAAACATGACTTCATACAGTCTTCGCTGGATGAGTTGAGATAGAGAAGCGGCTTAGGAACAAAATAGAGGTGTTTAAATTTAAATCAGTATATATATATATATATATATATATATATATATATATATATATATATATATATATATATAGGTTTAATTATGAGACAACAACAAAGACTTTATCACTATACAGCATAATTCAATACGCTTATAATTCGCTAAACATTATATTTTAAGCAGCAATGAAAAATGTGTAAATCTTATTTAATAATTCTTCCTAAAACGTAAAAAAAAACAGAAAGTATACATATATGTTTGTTTCTGAGGCTACAACAAAGACTTTATCACTATACAGCATAATTCATTAATACACACCATTAAAAATAGAAATATTGACTTAATAGATATGAGAATAATAAATAATTTATACCATAAACTAGAAGTCATAATACTCGTTAAAAAATTAAAATCAGACTAGGTGGTAGACAGGTATGTGTTTTATTATAAAGTATAACGAAACATTTGGTATAAAAATCAATGGAGTACCCTATGTGATATCCGATATGCTGATGACACAACACTGATAGTAGAAAACATAACTGATCTTTAAAGAAGTGTGGATTTAAGATTGCGGAGTTGCTGCAACAAGTAATGAGTTCGGGATCTGTCATTAAATATAAAGGGCAACGAGGATATGCAGTTGACGATTTAAGGCAAATAAGAATAAGAATGGAAAAGACATGAAACGCATTTAAAAATGTTAAACAAAAACTATGTAGCAGAGATCTAAGCCTGAAATTATTATGTATTTTGGATTCTGTTGTATGGTGCAGAGTCATGGACTGTTAATAAACGTTACCTGAATAAATTGGAAACTTTTGAAATGTGGACATACCGAAGAATTTTAAAAATATCTTGGACAGATAGAGTGACCAATAAAGTTAATCAAAATTAGTTAGATTAAAGAAGTTATGTCCAAAATTAACAAAGACAATGAAATATTGTATATAATTAAAGTAAGAAAACTTCATTATTTGGCACATATATAACCCGTAGTGAAAAATACAACAGCCTTTAATTGATAATGCAGAACAAGATTTAACACCAACAAAATAGGACGAAGAAGAATCTTCTGGTTGAGAAATCTAATAAAATGGTTCTTATGGAACTCGATACCATTGTTCCCTGCAGCGACTTCAAAGACAAAAATAGCAAAGATGACTCTCAGCCTTATTGGCGAAGAAGACACGTGAAGAAAAAGAAAAAAAAAACGAAACATATTGCGCTTAACCATTTGTGTCAACACCTTTCTTAAAGTATGTAAGTATGTCACTTTGTCACCAAAACAGGTGTCGTGCGTTTGGATCATAAAAATTGTGATAATTTAAACCCAACTATAAAAATTTTATTTATAAATTGAAAAATATTGGAGAAAATACACAAAAACAAATATGGAGATTCATAAGAAACCAACGGAAAGAAATGGTAGAATTAAAGGAATACAATAACATACCAGCAAACGAATGGGACAGATACCTGATGGAACTGTTCAAAGGAAAGAAACATAATAATCAACACAATAACGTACTTGAATTAAGACATGAAATAGAAATCGGTTTTCAGGAAGTAGAGGTAGCCATAAATCCACTTAAAAATAGAAAGTCACTAGGACCAGACGGAATAACCAACAAGTTTCTAAAATACGGAGAAGAAAGTATAACACTTGAGATAACAAAACTTATACAAAAACTAATATTGCAATGCCAGATACCAGACGCATGGAGAAACAGCATAATGATACCAATATTCAAGAAAGCAGGTAAAGAAGACCCAAACAATTAAAGAGGTATAAATCTACTGAATACCGCACTAAATCTTACCACAAAAATCCGAACCAACAAAATCATTAAACTAACAACTAACAATTAGATGAACAACAAGGATTCAGATCCGGAAGATCCTGCTTAGACGCCGTATTTGTACTAAGACAAATCACAGAAAAGGCCATCGAGTACAATAAACCAGCATATCTATGTTTTATAGAACTGACCTTAAGGCTTTCGATCGCATTCAAGTCAAAGACATCTTACACCTACTTATAAAAGAAACATACCAATCAGTAATATACAAACCATCGGAAACATCTACTTCATTAATCGAATACAATCCAAGAAAAATGGAAAACTAACACAGTGTATATTAGTACAAAGCGGAGTCAGATTCGTTAAGTCCACTTCTTTTTAATATAATAATAGATGAAACAATACAAGCAGTACATAAAGGTCATGGTTACAGAATGGGGAACAAAGAAATCTAAGTGTTATGTTATGCAGACGACGCCGCATTAATCGCTGAGACATAAGACGAGCTGCAAAGATTAACACACATCTTCAATACAACAGCCAAGAATTTCAATATGATAATATTAGCAGAAAAAACCAAATGTACGACAACATCTAAATACCCACTACGATATAAAATCAAAATTGATGGGAAAATAATAAAGCAGGAAGCAGGGTTTAGATATCTGGGAATAGATATAATTAGTTACGGAGATGTTGAAGAAGAAGTACGACAATAAAGCTTAAAAGCAAGTAAAGCGACCAGATCTCTTAATGACACAATCTGAAAGAACAAACACCTAAGACAAGACACAAAAACAAGAATCTATAAAGCAGCAATTAGACCTATATTAACATACACGGCGGAGACAAAACCTGAAACGTCTAAAACAAGGCGACTACTAGAAACAACAGAGATGAAAATACTAGACAGAAGACAGGAGTGAAACGAACACATAAGTAGAATGACAGAGGATAGGTTAGTACAAATAGCACGAGATAAATCACCAAATGAACCAAGAAGTATTTGCAGACCAAGAAAAAGATGGTGCGATAATTTAAACAATTTATTAGGTAAATATTAAAGAGAAAACAGGATTTAGAGCCAACATAAAAGAAGGAAGAAGAAGAAAAAAGAATAATTTATTTACATGAAAAATATAACAACAATGTGTTGACACCTTTCTTAAATTATGTAAGTATGTCACTTTGTCACCAAAAAGAGGTGTCGTGAGTTTAGTTAATAAAAATTGTGATAATTTAAACTTATTTTATTTGTAAATTAAAAAATATTGGCCAATAACAATAATAGATCACATAAGTGCTCATCCTATAAACACATAAGCAATTAGATGGTTCGGCAATATACACAGAATGCGCATATTGTATCAATATCTCTAATTACAGTAAGAACAAAAAAAAGTTGCGAAAACATCAACAAATCAAACCTCATTTAATTACAAAAAACCATTAACGGCAGAGATTTATGAAAAACCTAAACAGGATTCAATCAAAACCTATAATTTCTAACATTAATAAGATAATAAGATCTACCGAATCAAATTTTATATTTAAAAACTTGAACCATAAATTTCATATCTACCATATAAATTTAATTGTCAATCAAAATATAAATGTTGAAGTCATCTAATAACTTTATTTTAACCAGCAATGAAAAATGTGTAAATCTTATTTAATAATTCTTCCGAAAATGTAAAAAAAACAGGAAGTTTATCTTTTACAACTTTTGTTTTTGAATAAGATATTGTTTTTTGTTTTAGTATTTTGTTAACCATTTAATTATTTCAATTTATTTTTCAAAAAAAATGTCGCCTTAAATTTTTTGTAAATTTACAAAATTCTCTAACCAGAAAGTCGAAAGTCCCCGATGTAAAGTGCTAATTTGCAAAGGTCTCGTGCAGTGTCATAAAACTTAATGATCTTCGTCGAATTGAAGCCAAAAATCCACTTACCCGATTTTTCGAGTGAGCCCGTTAACCACAAAATTCGTTCTTAAGCGAGAGCGTCAGATCCTGCGTCATGTTATACCGTCCAAAAGTATGTTAACACCTGACAGGTAAACGTACGTATACGATCGGAGTAGAGGACGCGTCAGGCAAGTTTCTCACGTCTGACTGCCGCATCGCGTCTCCCGGGCTGGTCCAGGATGCCAGGATGCTGTGGACGTGAACCAACGTCCTGTCTCATCCTTAGACTTGCGCACAGCTTCAATCGATAATATTTAGAGCTTTAGATCCAGTGAATATATTCATTTTTTTTCAAGATTCCTTCAAGAGTTGGTATTCACTTTTTGTATGGGGATCCGCTCTTGATCATAGCACTACACATGTAGGGTGGTGTGGGGCAAATTATTCCGCTGCGCTTCCGGCTTGGGACTAATCGCTCCATACAGAGAATTTATGCGGCATATATTCATATACAGAGTGTTTAGGAAGCTTATATACTTTAATAAAACCTGTACAAAAAAAATTTTTTGTTACAAAAATTGTATAAAAGTAAGCTTTTGAAATTTTTCAAACAAACCATTTTAACAAATAAATATTAAAATCCGTAGACTAATTTTTGAAACTAAATTCAGAGAAAGACAGAAAAGATTTATTTTCACGTTCAGAGCGACTGTGAAAGCCGTTCTGATGAGGCCTATTAGGCCGAAATACGTATAAGCGGATAAATAGACGCGTTGTACGTGAAATCAAATCTTAACTATTTTTTCCTTTTTCTTTTTAAATAAATATTAAATTAATAATTAAAATATTATTTCCTTGAACTGATATTTTGTATAGTATTGCTCCCACACGTGTTGTGAAAATATAAAGAAAATCCCTAAGGGTGATATTTTTTTTTATTTAATGAAACTCCAACAGGAATCTTATGATTATTGCTATCTGATCATTCACTATGATCAATAAGCAAGTTAGTTCTATATACAAATATTACGAAAAACTTATCTAAGGTTACATTCAGCAATATTCCTTAGGCTCTAATACATTATAGTACTACTAGCTAACGTGTACACTTTAGCCGCACTTTGCTCTGCTTTTTCACTTTCACTCACTTACAGCACTAACTCAAACGGCTTCATTGTCCTAAGTCTTCTTATCTGGTTGGCGTTGTCTAGGAGTTTGATGGCCTCGAAATTCACGTGGTTGGAGAGCCTTTGTTCATGACTCTCGGCAAACTTACTTGTCGTACTTACTTACGTCTCGATGAAGATCACAGTTTCTAAAGTACCATGGAGCGTTAACGATGTTCCTTAATAATTTATTCTGATATCGTTGTATAATTTGGATGTTACTTTCTTTTGTATAGCCCCATAGCTGTATCCCATATGTCCATATCGATTTAAAGACTTGATAATACAATAACAATTTGTTATAAGTAAGCAGAGTGGATTTTTTTCCATCAACCAGTACATCTTTCTAAACTTAATTTCTAATTTCTCCTTTTTTTTTTCTTAATATGTGCTTTTCGACGTAGCTTGGAATCTAATGCCATACCCAAATATTTTGCAGTATTTGCATAAGGTATTTGGTTTCTATTTATACTAACTGGGATATGTTGTTCTCATTTGTTAGTACAATTGACATGAACAGATTTTGTTTCATTCAATTTGATGCGCGATTGCCTGGTCCAGATGTTAAGTTGTTCAACAGAGTTCTGTAGCTTGGTTGCTGCATCCTCGTGGTTTTGTCCAACTGCTAGAATGCATGTCTCGTTTGCAAATGTCGCTATTGTGTTAGGTTCTAATGATGGAATATCACTCGAAAACCACTGGCCTTCTCTTAATTCTTAATATGTTTCCTCATATTTAACTCGAAAATATCTGTCGGACATATATAATTCTAGTAGTAGTTCAGAACATTGTTTTGTTAATTAGCATCTTATTTTATGATATAATCCGTCATGCCATTCTTTGTCAAAAGCCTGCGCTACATCGAGGAAAATTTCGGAATAGACTTTTTCTTCTTCTAAAGCTTTTTCCACTATATCTTTTATTTTATGCACCTAATCTATCGTTGAGTGGCTTGCTCTAAACCCAAACTAATGATTAGGAATTAGATTTTTTTCCTCTATAATCGGTTTTAGTCTCCTCAAGAGTAATTTTTCGTATAATTTTTAGACATGAGATAACAGTGGAATAGGCCTATATAAAGAAGCTTCTTGTAGAGGTTTCCTGGTTTTAGTGTCAATATAATTTCTGTCACCTTTCATATCTTTGGTACGTACCTGAGCCTAAAGGAAGCATTTATGAGATGTGTTAATTTTATTATAGCTTTCCTTGGAAGTTGCTTTAACAATTCCCCAGTAATTAGATCAAATTCAGGAGCTTTCTTTGGATTTATATTTTCTTTTATTTCCAAATATACTTCTTTTGTAGTTACAGGGCTAATCTCCATTTCATCTTGATCAGGGCTCCCAGTGAATTATTTCTTGTTCTTCATTTGGTTGAAAAGTATTTTCTAGGTGGTCAGCAAACCTGTTGGTCTTTTGTATATTGCTTCTTGCCCAGCTACCATTAGTATGTCTAATTGGTGGATTCTGTAAGATTGGCCTTTTTAATCATTTGGTAAATTAAATGAGTAATCAATAGCACTATCATTTGATAGGTAGATGCTAACTGATTCGTTTTTAATTTTTTAAATTTCTCTTTTTAATTTTTGTGTGGCAATATTTAATCTAGTTTTATCAAATGGGGCTCTAGACTGATGCATCTCAGTTTTATTTTTTCGTTTATCATTTCTCTGATTTCTTTCGCGTAGTTATTTCCCTTTATTCTTTCGACACTGTTCGTGCTGTTGTTCCAAGCAGCTTGTTGTACATTTTTATTAAGTAATTCTACTTCTGCCTCTAGTTGATCAATGGTTCTTAATGGAACTGAGAGGTTAATCTTCTTTTCAAGGTCTATCTGGAAACTTTTCCAGTCAGTATTTTTGTTAACAAGTCTAAGGGGGCTTTCTTTTTTAATAACAGTGTCACTGAATGTGAGAATAATTGAAGAATGGTCCGAGTTCATATCCAATGCCTCTTCTATCTCTGTGTAATTTGTTAAAATATTTCTGACTACAAAGAAGCCGATAAGGTCTGTAATTTTGTTTGTGTCAGTAGACCAGCATGTTGGCTTTTCTGTTAAGATTGCTTCGCATTTCGTATATTTCATTGCTTCTAAAAATTCTTTCTCTTTGGTGGTAGTCAGTCGTGACCCCCAATGCGTATGTTTTGCATTCAAGTCTCCTCCAAGGATAAATAGATTAAATATATTATTTTTTAAACGATGGTATACAGCCAACTACGGGGTTTTTCCCATTAATTTTTTAATTTGATAAATATATGTCCTTGACTGGACAGGAAATCTACATATTGATTTTTCTTGATGGCATGTCTCAGCGGACTGTAAACCGCTGTGAGGATTACCTCATAGTTTTTACATTTAATTTTTACTGATATAGCCTGAAATTCTTTAGTTCTGTATCCCATTTTCTGATCATCATAAGTGACTCGACAATCCGTTGTGGATCTTGGCCTGCTCACAAAGAAGTCGGCACTCCCGTCGATTCCTGGCAACTTCCCACCATCTTCTGACCCTTAGAATCTGTAGGTCTTCTTCCACATCATCAATCCATCTCATTCGTGGTCGACCTCTGCTTCTTGTGCCCTCTGGTTTTGAAAATGTTAATCTCATCCCATTTCCTCATAGTGCATAATATTTTCTTTGATTATGACTGCATTACCTCCTTTGGCTGCGTTATCAGGGTGAGTAGTATAATAAGTTTTATAACGCCTAAATCTAATATATGACTCATTCGTAAAATGGTTTTCAGAAATGAGGCATATGTCTATTTTTTCTATATCTTGTATCGCTTGTAGCTCTTGCTGATGATGTTGGAGAATGGAATGCTGTATTCCATTCTGGTTATACGCTCGTCCAGATTAGTTAATCTCTCTAATATTTCCCGTAGTGTTTGTTTCATTTTCAGATTTCATTAAATACTATAGTTTTCTTCGTTACTTTTACCAGCTGCTACATTGCTACAAGTTCTTGTTTTGTTTTCTTCTTGTTTTGGATTTTTTACAGGTTTTGGATGTATTCTTTGTGGTTGTCTGGGTACGGTCTGTTTCTTGTTATATTTATTTTTTATTTTTTGTATTTTCTTTGCCACGATACATTCTCTATAGTTAACCAGATGCCCTTCTCCACAGTGGACACATTTAGGTTTTGCGTCCTTGGGTTTCTCACATTTGGCTGTTAGGTGTTTTTCTGTGCAGCGGACATATCTTGGACATCTTGGTTCTTTCGCACAGTAACCTTATGTGTGTTCATATGCCTGACATCTCTTACATTGAGGTACCAATTTTGATTTTCTTAGCGGAAGTATTTGTACTTTTACGCTCATGATATCTGAGATCTCATAGATTCTATTGATATTTTCGTCATTTCTGAATACCAACATAAACATATTTAGTGGTTGCTTTGTTTTGTATTTTAATTTCGGTATGACTTCTATTATCTTGAATCCTTTGTTAATTAAATAGTACATGATCGAGTCTTTACTGACTGAATGATGTAACTTATTGACCATAACTTTAATGGGTCGGCTTTGCTTATTTTCATACGTATGCCATGGATAATTTACTTCTCTCAACTTTTTCGTTAATTTTCTGAAGTCTTCTTCACTATCGACATTTATTTTAGCGCCTTTGTCTCCAAGTACTTTTATCTGGAATTTAGCAGTATGTAATCTGACTAATTCATGTAATTGGCCAAATTCGGCAATACTCTCCACAATTATTGGAGGTGGAATTTGTGTTTTTCTAGTTTTTTCTTCTCTTTGTTGGACATATGACTCTTTTTGTGGTAAGGTCAATGATGTATGCATTTTACGTTTTTTAAAGTTTTTGACACGTATCTACTCTGTCTTCTTAGCTAATTCCTCCTCGTCAGTCTGAAATTCCTCACTCTTAGGTTCTTTCTCGTTGGACAATTTTTTCTCTAGATCTGCAAATTTTAATTGTAAGCTTTCGTTTAATTTTTGTAAGTTATCTAACTGGAGTTGGAGCTGATTTACTTTATTCGTAGCGTAAATCTTCTCCATTTCCGTCTGTTTCCAAGCCGTGTACAGCATCTGTTCATTCTAGGACCTTGCATAATTTTCCTGAAAGAGGGTACTATTTTGTTGTATTAACAGTACCTCGTTAGGTGTTTGCGGACCCCATTTTGTTGGATCATTTTAGCGAAAACCAATAATCATAGCAATCACTAGGTGCCCTTCAATATTTCTAACCAAGCGCCCGGACTATAAATAATTTATAAGTAATTTAAATTTATCTTACCAGTTTTTGTCACTTATCTATTTTCGACTTAATTATCGACGTTCCAACTACTGATTCGAATTATATTTAGTATTTAGCATATCCTACCGAATTGGCGCAATCAGAGTTTGCGCTGATGTTTTTGTCCGCTTTATCCTATATAAATAAACGACAGCATCAATGCCAGCACGGATTGTTTATTTGAAATAATAGATTAATCGTGACAATAAATATGGAAATTGCACAATAATCTACAATTTTTAAGCGTTTAAATGATACGTAGCTTTTATTTTTAATTTATCGGAGTTGAAATACATCTCTATTTAAATTTGTGGGATGATGTCGGTGTACAACTGTAACTTGGCTTAAATTTATATCTCGTCGCAGTACGGTACGCAAAAAATGACCCACTTCCGGTAAATTGCTATAGCAAACATAATTTACGTTTTACACGACTAATTTTAATCGGTTTTAACAATAATAAAGTAACCACTATTTTCTAATTTTCTGCAAAATTTATGTAATATTTCAAGGCAGACTTGGTGTAATTTTACGTTGTACCCACAGTTTCCACATTTTAATAAGCACAGTGTTAGTGTTTCGATTAGACTTGTGGTACATTATATCGGGTGTGCCGAAAGAAACGGGACGGTTTGAAGACCAACAAAAAACATGAAAAAAAAGTGTTTAATTTCTTTCAAAAATCTATCGAATATCATAACACGACTCCCTAGCCTCACCGTCTGTGTATTAGGCATTGTCAATTTTAAATTCCTCAATGAACATCGTATTTTTTATTACATATTTGAATTTCCCATTAAAAATAAGTAACTTTTATTCAAAACATTTTTGTCAAATTATTGATAGATGGCACTATAACCGGAAAAAACAATTTATCATAATATCTTCTTCTTCTTCCTCTTCGTGCGACTAGGATTACTCCTGTTTGTCTGCCTCTTATTCTGTTTCAGTCGTTGTTGACTGTACATTATCTTTCCACCTTTTTGGCGGCGTTTCAACGGGTCTTCTGCTATACGGCTTGTTTGTTTTTACAGATGTTCGCTAATCTATCTGGTCCCATCCGGTTTACATGTTCGTTCCAGTTTTTTTTTCTTGTTTTTATCCTCCTGTTAGTATTTTGAATTTTGCATTGTTCGTGTATACTTCTGTTGGTTGGTCTGTCTCTTAATGATATCCCCGCTATTAAGCTTAATACTTTTATTTCGATATTGTTGATTTGTTGTTTCGTCTTTCTTGTATCTGTTCTTGTCTCCGCTGCATATGGTAGGATTGGTCTTACTGTTATCTTGTATACTTTCATTTTGCTTTCCGTGGTCAGATATTTGTTTCTCTATATGGTTTCTTGGAGGCAACCACTTACTCTTGCTGCTTTTGATGCTTGCCTTGTGGTATCTGTCCTTATATTCCTGTCACTAGTGATCTCTACTCCTAGGTAATTGAATTTCATTACTTGTTCTATAATTATGCCGTCTATTTCTAGTTTGCATCGACGCGGCTCTTTACTGATCACTATACAAATAGTTTTTTTCTACTGATATTCTTATATTAAGTTTGTTTGCTGTGATATCGAAGGTATGGAGCTGCCTTTGTAGGTCATCTTCGTTATAAGCAATTAGTACTGCATCATCGGCATAGTATCGTGATTTTATGCGCTCCCATGTGGTATCCGTGTCGTTTTCTTACTTCGTGAATTATTTGATTCATCACCATATTGAATAACAATGGGCTAAGCGAGTCTCCTTGGCGGATTCCTCCTTTTAGTTCTATGCATTTTGTTTTTCTTGTTGGCAATATAACTCTGATCTTGTTGTTCTTGTTAATTTCATTAATTGTCCTTATTATCTGATGGTCTATTTGTTCAGTCTGTAATAAATTTAAGATGGCATTTCGCTTCATCCTGTTAATAGCACTTTTTAAATCTACAAAGCACATGTATGTTGGTTTGCCATATTCAATAGACTTCTCTATTATTTGTCTGATAATAAAATTTGCGTCTATTGTGCTGTGGTTCTTCCGGAAGCCTTGTTGTTCATCTGCCATGTTTGCTTTTTCCTCGATTTTATCTTTTATGACTGCCGTTGACAATTTAATGTGCTATTTATCAGACTAATGAGTCTATAATTTTTAGGATTTCTCGAGTCTCCCTTTTTAAAAAAATTTTTGAATAAAATCCTTTATAAAAAGGTATATAAAAAACCCAGTTGGGCTATGTTGAATTGACAAAACGTTTTCGAGATAAATATTCCATCATCAGTGTCTAGTTAATACATGGATGTAGCCACTAAATATGTGGGTAAAAACCCTTTAAAAATTATTAAATAAAATTTAGTTTACATTATGTCTAATTTACAGTTAAGATGTTAAAGTTACCGTTGGATTGGTAACATGGCGAAATATGACTCTACATTAGTTGCGAGTCCTGAGACGGTATGTCTACGAGGACTTTGTCAAAGCAACTGTTGCTTTGTTGCATTTTAATATATGGTATACAGCCAAATACAGGAACTTTGTTTCCTTGTGGATCTCCCTTTTTAAGTTTCGCTAGCAGGAGACTTTCCTTTCATTCCGCTGGTACTACTCCGGTATTTATTATATCGACGAATAATTTTAGGAGCCATTTGCGTAGTGTTGTTCATCATAATATCCTAGAAATATTATTAAAACAGCCTAATATCTTAAGCAATCCACTTCTAAATCTTCTTCTACTTCTTGGAGATCTTTCGATCTGTTTAATTCTGAAGCTGTCTGGTTAAGTTCCTGGGAGGTAGATTGCCAACTATCCCTCCATCTTTTAGGTGGTCGTCCGGGAGGTCTTGAACCGGGCCGGTTATTTTCTAGGGCAATTTTTGGGAGTCTATTCTCATCCATTCGTCTTACATGATTGTACCATATCCTCTTACGCTGCCTTCCCCATCTTACAATATCTTGAATTTTGTACTGCTCTCTGACGTTTGTATATCTCACCCTGTCTCTTCTTGTTTTGCCCACTACTGTTGTTAGGGTTTTCATTTCGGCAACCCTTAGCATCTGTTTCGTTTTGTTAGTATCTTCGCGCACTACTATGCCATATGTCATGATCGGTCGTATGCAAGTCTTGTAGATTATAATTTTACTATCTGTGCGCATATACAGATTTGACCAGACTATATCCCGCAGACATCCCGACAATGCGGATGCTTTGTAGATCTGACTCCTAAGGTCCTTTACTGGATCGTGTGTGCTTAATATATCTATGCCCAGATATCTGATTTGCATCACCTGTTCTATGGGTTTGTTTTCAACCACTAACTTACATCTGAGCGGATCCTATGCTATTGTCATACATTTAGTTTTGTTGGTAGAAATGGTCACTTTTAGTTGGCGGCTTATTTGAAAGAACTGAAAGAGCTATCTCTAAAGGTCATCTTCTGATTTGGCAATAATTGCTGCATCATCTGCGTAACAAACCATACCAATTCTTTTGTTGCCCATTCTGTGTCAGAGATTGAGGGATATTACTTTGTTTATAATTTTGCTCATGAGTAGGTTAAACAAGAAGGGGCTTAAACTGTCTCCTTGTCTAATTTTTTCCAGTGTTGAAATATTTTCAGTGAATTGGTCTCCTGCTCTAACTTTGGTTACATTGTTGTTATTTAGGTTATGGACTATCTTTGTTATGTTGGTCGGTGTTTTATTTTCTATTATTATATTAAGAATGTCTTTCAGGCGAACCCTGTCAAACGCTTTCGTCAGATCAATGAAGCAAATATACGCTGGCATGCCGAACCCTATAGCTGAGTTCATTTATTTGAGCATTCAACCTTATATCAAAATAAAATATGTAATTTACGATACCATTTGTATTCGGTGATTTTTATAATATTACCCGAATTATAAAATTTTGAAGAATTAATTGATAAATAAAGACATTACTGAACTTTATGTTGAAGATGTTTGAGATAACCTTATATAATATTTTAGTGTTTTGGAAAAACCTGAGAAGAATCATTAAACATGTATTATTTTTTTATTTGTTATTAAATTTTTCTTAACATAATTTGGCAGGCAAAAAATAATTAAGTGCTCTGTTTGGTCCGTACTTTTGTATAGTGCAGAAATGTGGACGCTAAAAGTATCGATCATGAACATAATTAAAGCATTGGAAATGTGGATTTATAGACGAATGCTGAAGATACCTAAGAAGCGTCAACAAAAATATCTTATCTGGGACATATGGTAAGGGGAAGTCGATATAAAATATTACAACTGATCCTTAAAGGCAAAATAGAGGGCCGTAGAGGTGTAGGAAGAAAACAAGTTTCTTGGTTAAAAAACATTCGTGAATGGACACAGATATCAAATGCAGGACAATTATTCCATATTGCAGAAGATCGAGAAGCCTTCACAATGGTGACCGCCAACGTCGGATAATTCTGATATGGCACGCGAAGAAGAAGAATTATATAATTTAATTTATTCCTGCCACCACAAATTGTACAATCAAAAGGGATATTAAAACATTATTGTGATTTCTTTGACAATTAATTAAATATTGGTGTGTTCCGAAATAAATTTTACATTTATCTACAGATAAGTAACCGCAACATAATTTGACGTGAAAAGACGGGTACATTTTATTTTATAAATAAAAGTCTATCCTTCCGATAACTATTTGTCAGATAGGGCATTATCTGGAGGTAAAAAAACTGCCCTTTTACACAAGAAGTTTATTATTTTTTATAATTCTTTTGAAAATTTTGTTGATCCTAAAAAATTGGCTGCGAATTTGGTGATCGGTAACAAATATAATATAAAACTTTCCCAACAAATAAACTGCCAAACTAGATTTTATAAGACGACTTTACGCAAAAAGTTCTGCGACTCACCAAAAGTGACTTATTTTGTTATAAAAGTTTGAACAGATTAAAATATTATTCTGTTGTCGTCATAGCCTTAAATAGGATAAATACAGAAAAAAAAAATCGGTTGCCTGTAAAGTCGGTTTTACGGGCGAAGATTTTACGTGACAACGTCTTTTTCTCGGTAGAATATTTATTGATATGAATATTATTAAATTGCACAATAGGAACAAGGAATTGAATGAAAATAAGAATTGCACAAATTTTAACTATAGAAATATATTTTGTTTACTAAAACATTGTACATGTAAACTTAAACTTAACTAATTTCTATTTGAGTGATTTTGTTGAGGATAGGACGATGATAGGAGAAATATGAAATGAAAGGAAGTGTTTCTGCTGTAATGTGTCTTGAACGCCAAGAACGCTCGAGAAAGACAGACACAAGCACGGAAGCACGCACCGATTCAACGCACCTAATTCTCTACCGCGGACTCTCTCTCTGTCGCGGACCGACATATTTGAGTGGGAGAGAGACGCAAGGCATTCGCCGGTCCGGCGGGCCTCTATCTCGTTCGGTGACTCACTGTAACAGACGTGAGCGGGCGTTACACTTTTTCATGAATGACTCCGAGCCACAACCTAATTTAAGACGTTGTCACGTCAAAATTAGGTAGAGTAATTGTAGATGTAATTAATTGGATCCCTCGTCACATGGTGATGGGCAAAATCAGTAGTGTCAAAATAAATGTGCTTTTATTAAAGGATGACATAAAATACGTCTTTAATAACAGTTTATTTAATTTGTTAATCACAACTTCCTTTGCTACTCATAGTATCGCGCCATCTATTAATTATATTGCAATTTAAAATGACAGAAAAACTCTTTTCCATAAAATTTTTTAAAAATTATCTTTTACACAAACCTTCTACTGATAATAACAAACACAACAAAAAAATAATTATCTAATTTGGCGCAGTCGTTTTAAAGTGATGCCCGTACAAACATTTTGGCGATTCATTTTTATTTATATACCTAGTTAAAAAAAAATAATTCAATAAATTTGATGATCACAAAAGCCGAATGAAGCCGAATTCAAAGTTTTCGGCGAAGTAAAGGAGACTGACCACAGCTACACCTGACCATATAGTGAAGCAGGAAACTAACCACACTAAATTTAGTTTTCAACTAGTCAAAGCAAGTTTATTATGTTGGCAAACAAAGCCAAACGTGTAAAACACGATATTGTCAATACCATAATTCCAAAGATTAAATATATATATATATATATATATATATATATATATATATATATATATATATATATATATATAGTTTGATTTACATATTTATACTCCACAAAGCATATATTTTTTTTCTTTATACGAGCTTATTTTTAGTTACCTTAAATGCCCAAATTTTGGTTTCTGTCACTTTCCTGCCACAGGAGCAATAAAAAACACATTTTCATCAGTTTTCAATTTTTCTACACCCTCTGTTCTTTGAAAGATTAGATAGCGACGTAAGATCGGAACCGTATAATTATGGTTATACAGCTGGTCAATGACGGGAAAACAAAGTTTTGGGGAGAGTCTTATATAACCGTCGTGTTTTCAAACTTTCAATCGTTACTTTTTGAATTCACAAATTGCATTAAAAAGTTTTCTGTTTACTTAATTCTTTTCGACGGCGTTCTTTAGTACTCTCGGCGTATTCTTACTTTCTAATATATTAACATACTTTAATTTTTTTTTCTGTTTCAAGAATAATTGGCAGATTTCAATGGATAAAATTTGAAAATTTTATAAAAAAAAATAATAAGTTATTTAAATTTTTCAAAATTAATGTTACTACAATCAATATTGTTTAATTTTTTTGCACTATTTATCCACTTTATTACACTGGCACTATATACCAAATAATTATTTAGAGAATAAGAACTTACTATTTGGAAAAACTCAGTCAAGATTGCCTGAATATGAAAATTGAAAATTTTGTTCGTGAAAAACTTTAAATCTTGTTCACAAAAAAGACCAATTAAGAAGAATTTCACTAAAGGGCGGCATAGCGCTGCAATATTGACAATATTCTAGCAATGCATTCTTCCAAGCAAAGCAATAGAGTCCATTTCGAGAAAGTAAAGAAGAGTATGATTTCAGCAACCCATCTAGTGGAAAGTTCTTAAACACAATAAAGCATCGCATTACAATGTCCCTTGTCAATAACGTTAATTGGGTATCACATTATTTTTGTTATATTCTGTAAGTTTAAGGTTACAAAGTGGAGAGGGAACAACCCAAGGAAAACATAAGTTTATTTAACAGGTAGGAAAAATGTGAGGTAGTTCAATATTAAAATCTAATAAGTATCTATTAGCTCGTTCATAGAAAGGTACAGGATTTCTATTTCTTTTTTAATAGACTTTCTGGAACTTCTTAGTAACAGCATGATGGAGAGCTGGATTTTTTGTAGACTGTCCACAGAACTGGTGCAATATGCTCCAAGAGCAAGTCTAACGGCTGAACTCTAAAGAATATCCATAGTTTTGAGCAATGCTTAGTTTGCGGAGTTATACACAACACATCCGTATTCCAGTTTTGATCTGATTAAAGCTCTATATAAATTTATTAGAGTTGGAAAATCTGCTCCCCAATTTTTATGTGATACAGATTTCATAATGTTTAGTCCAGCTTGGCACGATAGTCTAAGCGAGTATATATGACCTGTCCAATTTAATTTTAAGTCCAGTTGCATCCCTAGGAATTTTATTTCTTTTGTATATTCTATAGGAGAATTGTATAAAAATAGATTTGGGAGCTTTTATGGATTTGATCTTTGTAAAAAATGTATAGCTTTTGTTTTTGTGGTGGAAAACTGAAGCCCAATATTGTTAAACCACGATTCTATCGACTTAAGAGCTGCAGCAATACGATTATGAGCAGATAATATGTTTTTATTTCTTGCTAGAATTACCAAATCATCAGCGTACAAAAAAGTTTTAATTGTGCCATTGCAGTACGACACAACATTGTTAAAAGTAATTAAAAATGGCGCTACACTTATAATCGAGCCCTGTGGAATACTATTTTTCTGTAATTTAGATTCAGACAAATGGTTATTGATTCGAACTTGGAAATATCGTTGCCGTAGAAAGTTTAAAATAAAAACAAACATGTTACCGTGAATCTTAAAATTTAGAGTGTACTTAAAATATCATACCATACTGTATCAAAAGCCTTTTCACATCAAAGACTACGGCTAAATATTCTTGTTTGCATATAAATGCTTCGTGAATTTCTGATTCCAATGATATTAAGTTATCTACTGTTGATCTTTTTTTCCTAAATCCACTTTGTTCGGGTATAATAACATGTTTATATTTAATATACCACTTGAGTCGATTGGCAATGACCTTTTCTAGCCACTTACACTTTGCATTCGTGAGAGAGATTGGTCCCTATAAGAATCTGCTTCAAATTTAGGTTTACGTGGTTTGTATATAGGAACTATGATTGACGAGTGCCATATTTGTGGGAATAGCTTATTGATCCTTATAAAATTAAAAAGTTGCAATAATAGTTCTTGGCCTACTAGTGGTAGGTTATGTAGAAAAAGCACAGATATATTATCTGGTCCTGGACTAGTATATCTAATGGAGATAAGAGTTTCAATAAGTTCAGTAAGGCTTAGAGGATTGCTTATTGGTGAAGTGTCATTGATTAATGGTATTCCTTTATTTTCTTTGAATCGTTTCTTATTTAAGAATTTTATTGAATAGCTTTCATCACTAGAAGCGGTACAATATTGATTTGCCATTATTTCAGATATATTGCATTCGGACGTAAATGTTTGATTGTTTTTTTATTAAGTACTTTATAGAGTGATCTGAATTTTTTCCAGATATATTTCTAATTATGTTCCAGATTTGACCAATTAAAGAAGATCTATTGATTTCTGAAACAAACTTTTGCCATGACTCTTGCTTGCTTTTTTTGATAATACATCTACATTTAGCTCTTATTCTTTTAAATTCCAAATGATTTTCGGTAGTTTGATATCGTTTATATCTTCAAAAGTCGATTTAGATTTTCTTATTGCCTATTTGAACTTCAACTCGGTAAAGGTGAATGTTTTGGATGAAAAGCTGTTTTTCCAATGAATTTATTCGCTGCATCAATGATGACTTTATTTAAAAAGGATGTTTTCTCGTTAATATCTTGTTCTGAATCTAAAAAATGTGAAACGCTTTACGATTTTGCGTGTCATCCTTGCGCATGCTAATCATCTTTGTATCGTTCCAATTTTAGTATATCTACCACCGAAGAGAGTACGAAAGCAATTGTTTAAAATTTCAAAAGCCACAGAGGATTGTAGCGTTAGAAAAAGAAAAAGAAGAAGATGTCAGCTAAGAAATCTTAAAAAAAATTAGGAAAAGATGAATTTAACTTAACTGTAGAGGTCAATCCTATGACAATGGGGCAAGTATGGCAAGGAAGTATAAAGGAGATGTCGAGATAACGCCAGGAGAACGAGCTAGCGTATTTTGTCTCATGTGCTGCTTACAGAAGAAGACAGAAATTCTGGGAAAATATGTGCCACTGACATTAATACCTGAAAAAAAGACAAAATAGTCTGCAAGATAAGATGTGGTCGAGGATGAGTATGAACATTACGGTAAAGTTGGGTAGGTCTAGAGGATCTTAAAAACCATGATCCTTCAGCACCTTAAACGATGAGTTAGGCCGGCTTCCTGTAAAAAAATATTGGGAACATTTAATCCATGACTTTCGCGTGTTTTGGCATGCTCTATTGAAAAAAATTAGTCATAAGAATAAGTTTTTGGAAAGAAAAGATCTGCAAGTAGATTTAGCTGTACGAAACCTTCCAGTTCTTTTAACGTTCTTAAAGTCTTCTTGTGGGTGTACCGACGCATTCTTCGTATATCCTGGACCGAACATGTCACCAACACAGAGGTAATCCAAAGAATCGGAAAGGAGAAAGAAATCGTGAATACAATTAAACAAAGAAAGCTTGAATATCTAGGCCACATATTGAGACACGATAAGTACCGTCTACTGCAATTGATTGTCCAGGGAAAAATAGACAGTAAGCGAGGGCCAGGCAGGAGAAGACACTCGTGGCTCCAAAATCTGAGGAAGTGGTTCGGGCTCACATCGGTCGAACTATTCAGAAGCGCCGCAAATAAGATCAGAATTGCCATGTTAATAGCCAACGTTCGCAACGGACAGGGCACTTGAAGAAGAAGAAAGTCTTGCAACAAGTTTGCTCCAAGGCCACCACTAAAGATAAATTACTATTAAGTATAAATGATTTACCATCTTGGTTCTCAAAAAAGATAAAGAAAAAAGAAATAAATGCCTGCTGAGTTGTGTGGCGATAAAGCTCTGACAAGTGCTGAGATTGTGTACCAAGTGCCACGTTAGAGGTTATTTACCAGATAATTTTGAAACTTAATGACAAGTTTAAGGATTTGGACAGTATAAAAAGCAGATTTGGATTTTGCAATGCAAATGCAGGCAATACGCTTTAACAGCTAATGAATATATATATATATATATATATATATATATATATATATATATATATATATATATATATATGTATATATAAATATATAATCAATAACCCTTCTACCCTAAGGTGTTGGGTGTAAAGTCTCTTTTTAGGTTTCATATACAAACTTCCTCCAATTCTTCTTGTTGCTTGCCAATTTCTTCGCTTGCTCCTTGGTGACTCCTCTCCTGTCTAGGATGGCGGCAATTTCATCGTCCCAGGTCTTCATGGGTCTGCCCCTCGGTCTTTTCAAGGTTCTTCTCGCTTCCCACACTTATTTCACTTGGCTTTTTTTATCCATCCTTACCATGTGGCCGTACCATCTCAGTTGGGCTTCTTCGATTTTCTTCTCTATTGATTGGACTTTAAGGCGTTCTCTTATTTCATCGTTCCGTATCCTGTCCATTCTGGTCACCCCTAGTACTCTTCGTAGATACTTCATTGAAATACTTTGCAGTTTATTTTTTAGTCTGGTGGTGAGCGTCTAGCTTTCACATCCAAATGTTAAGATAGGTACAAAAACTGTGTTGTAGATAGCTATCTTTGCTTTTTGGGATACTTCTTTTTTCGATAGGAATGTGCTCTTAAAAAGATTTAATTGTGTCAATACGCTTTAACAACTAATGAAAATATACAGGAATATATATCAAGAGGAATGTTAAATTTTATTTAAAAAATAAACTAGGGGAGAGCTACAATAACATTACTACTGCACTGATAATGTTTCGTACGCTGCCAGTTATAGAGTCATCTGGAGAACGAAGTTTTGGCTCAAAATTATCACAATCTACATGAGAAGTAATCTGGAACAGCAGAGAATCTCTAATCTAATCAATTGAATACATACGAGCATCACTTAACAAGTTTGACGACATCATTAGTATATTTGCAGATAACAAGGCTCGAAGATTTCAATTTTAAGGTAAAATGCATAACAAATTTTTATATAGTTCCCATTGAGTTACAATATAAAAAATAACTATTTTCAATATTAGTGTAATCGATGCATTAGTATTTATAACTAATTGTATGTGTGTAATTGTATAATAGTCCAGTCGTCAGAGATTTGACCCAAAAAAATTATACGAACAACCTGAATTGCGTCGAGAATATTAATTTTGACACCTTAAGAAAGATGCAAAAAAGTTTACCACTTTTACTCCAAGGCATCCCTCCAAAATGCCCCCTCGTAGGGGGGTAAAAACGAAAAAAATCGATATACCAAGAATCAGAACATCATCATCATCACGTAACGCTACAATCCTGGGTGGGTCTTGGCTGACTGTACAACTTTTTTCCAACTTGTTCGTTCTTCCATCAACCTAGGGTCAAATGGAATGTTCATTTTTCAGAGATCTGCTTGGATGTTATCTCTCCATCGCATTCTGGGACGTCCGAGTGGTCTTTTGCCTGTGGGAATCTCCTCCCATACCAGTTTTACAAGTCTCTCGTTATGCAGTCTGTGCACTAGTATGTATCCCATGCCCAGTATGTGCCCATCTTAGTCGCCGTGATTTAATTTCTTGGATAATATCGGCGTCATTGTAGAGTGCTTTTAATTCGATATTGGTTTTGATCTTATACTGGTTTGTGGTGATGTCATGGTGAGGTCCGAAAATTTTTAGTAGTAAAAGTATTTTTCGTTCAAAGCGTCTGAGCTTTTCTTCGTTTACTTTGGTCATGGTCCACGTTTCGCATCCGTATGTTACTACAGATCTGACGACGGATTTATAGATTTTGATAGTATAGATTTGATAGTATAGATTTTAAAGAATTAGTACGCCGTAGAAAAAAATGTTTTTAACAAAAAATGTAGCTGAGATAATTTTAAACAAAAATGTTTATCAGCACTTTTTATATAGGGTTAACCGTTCTCTCAGAAACAACGCTTGAAGCGACCGGTGGTTGTGAATGTTCATTTTGAATGAACCAAATTTGGTGTCTTTACACAATAACTTAAAAATGGTTAGATATTACGGTCACCATTATCAAAAACAGTTTATTAAAGAAAAGCTGTCAGTTTTGGGTGCAAACAATGGACTTTATGTTGTTGTGTATCAGGCTATTGCTTTTAAATGAATGTACTTATATGAAGGCAAATTAATTAATATTTAAATGGGAATAAGCCACAATTAAAGGTTAAAATACATTTATTGACGTTTCAATTTCCACTTCGGAAATCGTTCTCAAAATACAAACATTAGTAAATTAAACAAATTTTGTTTTTGTTACTTAGTGAAAAATTCTTCTAATAATTTAATTTTATCTGACTCATCTATATTGACAATTCAGACATACATTATACATTTTAAAGTAGACGACTTTAAAATGATATTGCCAATATTGTTGAGTTGCGTTCCTGGGACGACTTTACTTATAAGATAGTTCATTCGATTACATGAAATCAACTTTAACGTGAGAATATCCGTCAGAAAAAATCATAACATGTAATTCGTCTTTAAAAAGACAAATACATGCCATGATGACAGTAAAATTCTCCCGTTAGTGATTCCATAGTAAATTATGAGGGAAAAACCAGGAAAAAACCTCATAATACTATCCCGACATGGTAAGTATTTGATCTTGCATTTAGTTTACCTTCAATAAATACCAAATTCCGATTTTATATGTTTGTTATTTAAAAAATATAAATGATGTATTCTCCATATGTTACTGACTTACCAATACTGGTATTTTCCTTTTAATAACTTCCTCTTTCAATATGGGTAACCAGATCCTACTACTCTCTGCCGAGGAATTCGCGACACAATTGGTCTCATTTAGCATAATTAGAGCCGCTTCTTTGATTTTTCTCTTTTTACCATCAGTTTCTTTTAGGACTATATTTGAATCATTCCATTGAACCCTATGTTCATTATCCCATGCATGTTTACATATTTGAGATCTATCAAATTCTCTATTTTTAATATAGGATTGATGTTCACTTATTCTAACATTTAATGGCCTTGATGTTTCACCTAAATAAAACTGATCGCATTCACAAGGTATTTTATAAATGCAATTCTTTGTCCTTTCTTGTTCATTGTTAGGTTTGGTTTTGGACAAAATAGATCTCAACGTGTTTGTTGTTTTGAATGTTGTTGAAATATACCACTTAGACCCATTTGTAGTACCATGAATTCTCCTTGTAGTGAACTATCAAAATTTTTATTAAATATTTTAAAACCAATTGCAAATAAAAATGACACATTTATAAAAAATACACAACATTTTTTAAATAAATTATCAAATATTGAATTTAATTCAAATAATACTTTAGTAAGTTTTGACATAAATAGTTTATTTACGAATGTGCCATTAGATAAGACTTTAAATATAGTCAAGACAAAATTAGAGAGTGATGATACATTGGCAACTAGAACAGGACTAAATATATCAGCTATAATGGAGTTAATAACAGTATGTACTGATAATACATATTTTCAACTAAATAATGAATTCTATAAACAAAGTTTTGGACTAGCAATGGGCTCTAGTTTATCTCCATTATTAGCCGATATATTTATGGAAGATTTTGAAACAAATATTATTTCTAAACAAAATTTAAAACCCTCAGTATGGTGGAGATATGTAGATGATGTATTCTCAATATGGCCTCATGGATCAGAGTTGTTGGACACATTCCTAAATGATATAAACGATAAAGAAGAGACAATAACATTTACCATGGAAAAGGAATATAATAACACATTACCTTTTCTGGATGTTTTAATCTCTAAGAACGATACTGGATACGAAACTCAGGTGTATAGAAAACCAACACACACCAACAGATATTTAAATTTCAAATCAAATCACAATATTAATATTAAAAAGGGAATCATTAAATCCTTATACGATAGAGCCAAAATTACTTGTTCTAACGAAAATTCGTTCTTGGAGGAGAAACATTTGTTAACAACTGTTTTATTAAAAAATGATTATCCTTTATCGTTTATAAATAAGGAATTTTCAACAATGGATCGAATAGAACAAAACAACTTAGAACGAGATCCTACAGCATATACAAGGAATAATACGAGGAAAATAACAATACCATACATAAAAGGATTATCGGAAAAGCTTAAAAGGATAGGAAATAAATTCAACATTTCAACAACATTCAAAACAACAAACACGTTGAGATCTATTTTGTCCAAAACCAAACCTAACAATGAACAAGAAAGGACAAAGAATTGCATTTATAAAATACCTTGTGAATGCGATCAGTTTTATTTAGGTGAAACATCAAGGCCATTAAATGTTAGAATAAGTGAACATCAATCCTATATTAAAAATAGAGAATTTGATAGATCTCAAATATGTAAACATGCATGGGATAATGAACATAGGGTTCAATGGAATGATTCAAATATAGTCCTAAAAGAAACTGATGGTAAAAAGAGAAAAATCAAAGAAGCGGCTCTAATTATGCTAAATGAGACCAATTGCGTCGCGAATTCCTCAGCAGAATGTAGTAGGATCTGGTTACCCATATTGAAAGAGGAAGTTATTAAAAGGAAAATACCAGTATTGGTAAGTCAGTAACATATGGAGAATACATCATTTATATTTTTTAAATAACAAACATATAAAATCGGAATTTGGTATTTATTGAAGGTAAACTAAATGCAAGATCAAATACTTACCATGTCGGGATAGTATTATGAGGTTTTTTCCTGGTTTTTCCCTCATAATTTACTATGGAATCACTAACGGGAGAATTTTACTGTCATCATGGCATGTATTTGTCTTTTTAAAGACGAATTACATGTTATGATTTTTTCTGACGGATATTCTCACGTTAAAGTTGATTTCATGTAATCGAATGAACTATCTTATAAGTAAAGTCGTCCCAGGAACGCAACTCAACAATATTGGCAATATCATTTTAAAGTCGTCTACTTTAAAATGTATAATGTATGTCTGAATTGTCAATATAGATGAGTCAGATAAAATTAAATTATTAGAAGAATTTTTCACTAAGTAACAAAAACAAAATTTGTTTAATTTACTAATGTTTGTATTTTGAGAACGATTTCCGAAGTGGAAATTGAAACGTCAATAAATGTATTTTAACCTTTAATTGTGGCTTATTCCCATTTAAATATTAATTAATTTAAAATGCCACAAGAAAATAGCTTCAGAACAATATGAAGGCAAACATTCAAAGACAGACAAATCATCTCCTAATAGTATTGGGAGCTTTTGTTGTGACTGCGTTTAATACCAAATTTTATTTCAATAACTTTTTTTCAAGTTTCAATCCAATGCTAAGGCTGAGGAAAAATAGAGTAAGAGCAACTGGTACTACTCTATACAACAGATTTAACAACTTTTCAATGTCAAATGTCAAGAATATGCACAAAAAAGCAGCGATATGAATTAGACTGCAAATTTGACACTTTTCCAGCAACGTGGAAGGATAACAACATTGTGAAGGTTTTATTAAAAGCATGTAAAGATTGAACCACTATGTTAAGTGAATAGATATAGCCACGCAGAAAAAAAAATTTTTCTTACTTCAACTCTTCAACTTTTGGCAAAATACAACAAAGGGATGGGAGGTGTGAAGAAATTAGATTGGAACATTCAAAAGTATAGGATTCAAATAAGGGAAAATAGTGATAATTCCCGCTTTTGGTATGGATATTGCACTCACAAATAAGTATGCGCTTTACAATACATGAAATGCAATTGTCTCTACTTGAGTATAGATAAAAAGTAGCAACAGATTATCTGTCTATTTCTTCGGAATTTTCCAATCCGAAAAATACAGGACATCCATCATTTCCTAAGTCATCCACATCACTTGTGCCTGATGACGGTATAACTTCGATAACCGGACAAAAAATTATGCAATTTGTAAGACATATGTTTGAAACTAATATATAAAGTGCAATATAGGGCTTCATATTGAATGTTTTGTGCAAAGGCATAATAATTAACCACTTATAGGTCTGTGATCGATATTTCGATACTGCAATTTATAATACTTATGGGCTAGTAATTGACATGAAAATTTACCGAAGTGAAAATTCAGTGTTTGTAAATGAATTGTATCCAAAATAAACACCACAGAGCAAAACCCAGTAAAGTGACAGCAATGTGGTCGATTATCCAACCATAATCCCTCATATACGTATTTAACGTAATCCCCCGTTTAATGTGATCACAGCTATAATATATTTACCTTCTATAAAGTAACACATCTCAGTATTCTAGTCTTTTATTATCTATTATCTATTCTATTGGCGCTAAGATAATAAATATGTCTTAATTCACTGAACATAACCTCAAAGTAGCACCTGTTGATTTTACAATTATTCTATTGAAATGTATTTTTGCTCTTGTTTATTTTAAATCTATACAAATATATTCTTTTTTACGTTAATCTGACTAGCTTAATTAATATTTCTAAGAATTAGATTGCTGTGAGGCAGTTAAGTCATTAAATTTTTCAAAGTATTGGTATGCAACAATTACTTGTACCTTTGCAATAAAATCGAACACTGCAATATACTAGAAAATTTACAAAAGATGACTCAGGATTACATAGATGGTATTTTATCTTAACAAGCTATTAATTCAGACTCTGAGGGTGATTCTGATGCAAAGGGTGAACTTCCTATTTTCATCCGAACATCGGTTTCATTTAACGCGACTATTACTTCATTATGCAATGATAATAAGGCTGAATTTCTTAATAATAATTCAGATAACTACATGGATGATAAAACTTTCCAACCCCAAGTAAGAACAAATCGAATTTTTAACAACGTCGAAGACCACGTTGAAACTTTCTCAGGCGAAGACGAAATAGAAGAGAACCGAGAGAACCTAGTAAAGTGCAATGAATCATAGAAATGGTGAAAGAAGGCTTTTGATACACAAAAATTTTCGAATGCACGTTTACCATACTATATGGCCTAGCAAAACCGTCAATATAAATTCATCATTCGACGTATTTCCTTTGTTCATGAGCAAAGATATAGCTAATATAATTACACAGTCAAACCTTTATGCCCAACAAGACAATAATCTCGACTTAACTGAGGAAGAAATAAAAGGATTTCTGGGGGTTCTTATAATCATGGGGTTTCTTAAATTTTTAAGCAAAAACGACTCTTAAGAATTGTTTGTTTTCTTCATCTAAACAATAATACAAATATGAAAAAAGAGATCAAAATAGCCCCAATTTTAACAAACTGTTCACAGTAAGGTATTTGATAACACAACTGCAGCAACACTTTCAAAAGAAGTTTTATACACGTAGAAATGTTGCGGTAGATAAAAGTATGGTTACTTTCAAGGGGCAAAGTCCGCTCGAACAATATAATCCGAAGAAGCTTATAAAAAGAAGCTTCAAAGTGGATCATTGCATGCTCCGAAACTGGATAGTGCACAAATTTAGCATATCTGAAAGCAAATCTCAATCACAACATGCCGAATATGGTTCAGGGGCTAAAACGGTATTAGACATTACCGAGTCTTAGAGATAGTAACTACTACTTTCAAGTACAAATAAGTAGCGAAACAGATAGAACACAATTGTTTTATGTCCAAGGATATGTATGTGGTTAAATGGAAAGATTAGGAGCGCAAATGCGTTTTAGTCGTGCGCAGTGCTATGCATAATCCACTTGAAATTACTTCAGTTTTGCGAAGAAAAGCGAATGGTGAAGTCATTACGAGCTCTATTTGGGTAAAGTCGATCTATTCTATAAATTTCATGCTTCTTATCCTTAAAGAAGGTATTTGGAGATTATATTCTATGTGATTGATACAGCAGTAGTGAAGTATTCAATGTATAAGACTATAATGAAAATGAGGTCTAATAAATCGAAATCAATGAGTCATCTGTTGGAACAAACAAATACCACCAAAAGGAACATCAAGACTTTTTGCACTCTTTTCAAATAGATCAAAACCAAAATGTGAGCATTATGTATTTAATATTTTTCATTATTTTATAATAAAAATGTTTTTTAATGTGTTTTTACTGTGGTCGATTATGGAACCACAACTACATTTACCAAAATCAGCATACCTAATCAGGGTGTGGTTGAAATTTCAACCACCCAAAAAAACCAACAAGGAGTAAAAATTAAATAATCAGACGAATTAAAGTACAATAATGTATTATTTTTTAATTAAAATCTGCAAAAAATTTGTTTATATTATCAAAATATAAATCTTCCCCATAAAGTGTTAAATTGTAGGTACTATGATTCCCAAATGGAGATCGGCTACCTCAATGAACAGTTATAATATAAAAAATATTGTATTTTAATTTAAAATCTTATTAAATCCTGGGTTGACAGAGTTACTTATGTGGAGGTCCTGCGTAGAATGGGGAAAGAATGTGAAATTCTCATGACCGTCAAAGCTAAAAAGTTGGAATATCTAGGACATGTAATGAGAAATCAAGAACGTTACGGCCTTCTCCAGCTGATTCTCCAAGGGAAAGTAAATGGTAAGAGAGGACCGGGAAGAAGACGCATTTCCTGGCTTCAAAATTTACGAAAGTGGTATAACACGACTACCACTGAACTGTTCCGCGCTGCAATAAATAAAGTAAAGATAGCCGTGATGATCGCCAACATCCGGAACGGATAGACACTTTAAGAAGAAGAAGAAGATTAAATCCTGTTTATGTAAGTAGTAACGCACATGTTTCAACATAAATTACAAAAATAAAACAATTGGCACTTACGGGTTAACTAATTAACCTATAAAATAGTAGTTAATTTGTGTCTTTCTTAAATATTTCTGTACACTATCCTAATTACACACCTTGCTCTAATTATTTTTAACTAACTAAAAAATTTTGTTCGATAACTCTATTTTTCATCTTAAACATCTTAATAAATTTACTAACAATAGGAACCAACCTTCCCATTTTTATGACAAAGAATAAACTCATTTTATTCGTCTTCTATATTATCTAATAAATTTCGATGGTCACAAAAAAGTCCAAACAGACAAGATGCAGACGTATATGTAAGTTTAATAGGTCAAACAGGAGTTAATCGATCTTCAGGTTTTTCCAGTAACATGAAAGTCACTCGAAAACTTTTGCCACATGTTCTTACTCAATAAAGTCCCGTATCTTTCGTAATTAATTTTATAGGTTATCCGATATACTGGAGATTACATAATATAAACTGCGACCGATCGTCGATTTATCGTTATTGGCTACAGAAACCATATAAAAAGTATAAAAACATATTATTTTGGGATTTGTCGTGATATAAAGAGTTAAAAAAGTTATAAACTTATGGAAAAAGGCTTTTAGTGACTCCTAAATGGTCAGTATTAATACCACTTGATTGGGCAATAATTTATTTTTTGCAATAATACTGAAAGCTGTTAATAATATAAATATTTCGGAAAACTTGGTTAAAAAAAATCTTTTGCCAACATTAGCGTTAGAGTTTCTCAGCACGACAATAAATTCTTGTTTTGTAGTGTGCTTTAGAGATTCTTTTTGTTGTTCCCATATTAATTCTACTTAAAATTTTGCTGCTTCCTAGTATATCAATTTTCTTTCGAGTCGTAGCATATTGTTAATTATATATTTCGCCTTTTCCTCGAATGGAGATTAAGCATCCTAGCAGGACTCTCTTCAAAAAAGGATTAATTTATTAAACACAAAACTCAAATTAATAATCAAAGTGATAACAAATAAACTGAATGAAATTATGACACTAGCAGAAGAACAACAAGGTTTTAGGTCTGGAAGATCATGCACCGACGCTATATTTATAATGAGGCAAGTGCAAGAGAAATCATTAGAATACAAGAAACCGGCATATCTATGTTTCGTGGACCTTAAGAATTCATTTAATTGGGTCAAATTAAAGGACGCTATCCACTTCTTTTACACAAGAGAGATACCGCTAGGAAGAATCAAAACAATCTAAAATATCTTTCAAAACAACACAATAAACGTAAAAGTAGAACAAGAACTGAGTGACTCTATTGAAGCTGGCAATACGATAAGACAGGGAGACTCCCTGAGTCCTCTATTGCTCAACCTGATTATGGATGAAATAATAAAAAAAGTAAGAACTAAAAAAGAATACCAAATGGAAGAAAAACAACTTAAAAAAACGGGTGTGGCAGTCCAGTGGGACTGCCGGTAGAAGTTATACTTCTATACACGCGTTCGTCGTTACAAATTTATAAGGGAGTCAATCTGCACAATCATTACATATGTAATGCTATAGGTAAGACAGAGCAGAAAGAAAAAGAATTAGGAATACAGGTATATGGTGCATCGTTTGCTGTATGTAAACATTTGACCTGTAATAGGAGTAAAGTAAGTAAATGAAGGATTGAATCAATATTTTAATGAAAACATATATTTTTATTTTCATATATGTATAAAAGGAGTTGAACGCAAACAAAAATTTTTACACATACTCTGCAGTAAAATTCATTGTTAATTTTGTTATTAATATAAAAATAATATACAATACACTGCCACATAATTCAATATTATAATACAATACAAATTAAAATGCAATATTCATAAGTATTTAAAAATGACAATATTCATAACTTACGCATATGTTTAATTTACCATGATAATAATATTAATAAAAAAATAATAATATTAATAAATATTAAATATATTTACAAAAGGAACATTTTTATTCTCGAAAGAGAAAGAGAGAGAAAATATATCTTCTGTCTCTCTCTTACATATATTTTACATATGTAATGATTTTGCCGATTCACTCAATATATACGAATACACACAAATTTCCAACGTCGAACGTGCGTATAGAAGTATAACTTCAAAAAATGTTTGTGGAAGATAAAAATAAAAAACCAACAACTCGGATTGTGTTGTAAATTTTTATTTTATTTTAAAATTCAGCATTTTTGCGTATATTACATAAATATATTTAATAAGACTAACGTGGGGTTTTTAAATATTTCAAAAATAAAAAAGGGAAATTCATATTGGGATTCGAACTCACATATACCAGCGTATAAACCAAACACGTAAGAAATTTACCAATTAGACATGACACTAACGTGTTTCAAAATTGACAGTTCTCGGTCATACAGTGATTTATTGTAATTATTATTTTGAAATACAAAAGCCTAAAATAATTATGAACATTTAATAAATAATACAAAACGTATCACATAAATAATAATATTAATATATACTATATTATATATATAATATTATATGTATCATATATATAATATTAAATATGTATATATAATATTATATGTATAATATATATAATATTAAATATATATACAAAAGGAACATTTTTTTTCCCGATAGAGAAAGAGAGAAAAAATATATCTTCTGTCTCTCTCTTACTCATATCTTACATATGTAATGATTTCACCGATTCACTCCCGTGCAAATTTCCAACGTCGACCGCGCGTATAGAAGTATAACTTCAATAATCTGCTATGCAGAACGACACAATAGAATACTACACTCTCAAAGTGAAGACGATTTACAACGTATGCTGCACCAATTTAATATAACCGCCAGAAAATTTAACACGTTCATTTATCCAAAAAAGACAAAACGCTTGGTTTTAATAGCAAATTTACTAAGGTGTAAATTGGAGCTAGCAGGTCAGATAATAGAACAATTAATGGCATTTAAATATCTAGACATCACATTATCTAGCTACGGAAAGCTCGAAACTGAAGTGAAAGATCAAGTGAATACAACAAACAGAGCCGCAGGCTGCCTGAATGACATAATAATACATTTTAAAAGTTTACAGTGCAGATGTTTAAAATAAATTTGGAGGAAGTTTCAAAACTTGATTCCAATGAGATTTTTGATTGGCTTAAAGGCATTTAATGATGAGCAAGCCGAAAATTTGGATGTGGGTGGCGACAGTGACGGGAAGGAATAAGTAGAATTTTATAGGAGAACATTGTCTCTTTAGGTATTATAGTGATCAATAAAAGAGGTTTTTTATTTTACAATTTTTAGTTTTTTTTTTTATAGGAAGTAGATGATCACACTTCGTTGCCATTAACAAGTTTAGAAACTCAAAACGACTCTAATAATTTTAATAACACAGATTTAATACGGTTTAAACTAGTACAAAAGATAGTAAGTTACTCAAAAAAAAAGAATGGTTTCATGATTTTCATGATTTTAATAATTTCATTCAAGATTCAGATTAAGTATTTCATTAAGAAACTATTCTCTTGAATACAGAACTAGAAAAACCAGACAGCGACTCAGGCCAATTATTAAGAATCGTGTACAAGCTCTCAATCTCTTAAATTTTATTAGGTTTTCCTCTGTTTTGTGTCTCTTAAGAACGTTGAAGGCGTGCTTGCTAGCAGCCAAGGCCCGAGAGATTTCTTGATTCCACCAAGGTACCGGTTGCCTTTTACACGGTTTAGTTTTTCCTACAGATGTAGATGCACAATTTAAAATAATGTTGTGGAAGTCCGTGACAGTTTTGTGAATGTCATTTGTTATCTCATAATTTTCCATCTCGTCTTCCAAGTCTTTTTGAAAAAGTTCCCAGTTTGCTGATTTTATTTTCCATCTTTGATATGCATTCGGATTAAGAGGATGGTTTGTCTCAATTGAGATAAGTAAGGGGAAGTGGTCACTGTCTTGCAGAGTTTTTGCTGTGTTCCACTGAAACATGTGTGCTACTGATGGGCTACACAGGGTCAGGTCAATTGCAGAGAACGATCCGTTATATGAATTGAATCTTGTTGGCTTTCTAGTGTTTAATAAAATTAAATTTGATTTATTTATCAGACTGTGTAGAAGTGATGTGGGTGATGGCAGTTAAAATCGACTAGAATTATTTTGGGATGGGGTAATTTTTCTATGAGTGCTGTTAGTTCATTTATGTCGTCTTGGTTAGGATGCGGTAAGTATATATTGCAGACATTGATGTTTTTACTGTAGGTAATTGAAACAGCCACAGCTTTCAGGTTTGTAGTAAGTGGAATTATTTTTGCTTCAGTGTTATTTCGAATGATAGTAGCTACTTTACCACTAGCATGCATTCCATTTCTGTTTTTAAGCAATGGCACATAATTTCTAAGTGTTACAGAATTGTTTTTAAAGTGAGATTCTTCCAGACAAATTACAATGGGGGAGACATTGTTTATAAGAAGTTTTAATTGCTCAACGTGGGTGTAGAATCCGTTTAGGTTCCATTGAATTAAAAATGTATCAGACATTATTTATCCTGACTAATTGTGTCGTTGTCAGATTCTTCTGGAGACGAATAATAATTTTAGGATAATTTTTTCTTAATAGTTGTAATTGTTCTTTTTAAAGAGGGATTTTGAATATTTGAGTAAATAAAAGTGAAGATGTCAATAATTTCGGATATTTCATTGGTGTAATCTTTTGCTATAAGTTCAGGGTTTTTAGAATTAGTGGCATTTTCTAAAAATAGGCATATTTCTGAATAACCTATAGGAAAGGGCGGATTTTTTTGTTCTATTAAGTTTTTAATAGAGTCGAGGACAGCAAATGTGTTTTCAGTAGACTTGGCTCTTTTTTGGTTTAGATGTTTTGGGAACAGAGAAGACGTCTTGTGATGTAGGAATATCAGAAACATCTGGAGAACTTGATCTTTGTCTTTTGGCCTTATCTTTATTTAAAGGTGGGTTATCGTTATTAGTTATAGATAGGGTAGGAGCTGGAGGGTTATAAGGAATGTTTACTTCAGAAGGAGTTTTATTGGTGGTTTCAGTTAGCTGTATATTGGTTTGGTTATTTGAATTAGGATTTTCAGGTACTTTTAATTTCTCGGTGTCCTATTGTTCGACATTTAGAACAATTAAATTCATCTATAGAAAGGTATATTCGATATTTTGTGAAATCAAAACAAATGTTGAAAGAGTCTGTTATGGATAAGTTTTCTAATGAATTGATGTAGATTTGCCGCCGAAAACTCAGAACATGGTTATATTCTGTCTCAGACATGCCCACTCGAAGAAATGTCATTTTTGATATGGCTATAAGTCCCATTTTCTTGAGTTCGTCTTCTATAACTTCGTTTGGAATGGTTGGACAAACATTCGAGATGACTAATCTTAATGCTGGAGTTATTAATCTACGGACTTCTACTTGCACGTTGCTAATTTTAACGTGCTTCTATGAATCAGTGAGTTGGTATACTATTCTTTTAGAAGATAAATAAATGCAAATGCGGTTGTTTGCAATTTTCGAGGCAAAAACTATGTTCTTTGGAAGGACAAATGATCCAATGGCAACTATATAATCATAAATTTTAATTCCTTCTATGGCAGATAGTACAATAGTTTTGTTTTTTGTCGGATATTTGAAGGTAGTTAGTATGTTTGAGTATGTAGACGGTGTGGTGTTCTGTGAAGGATTATTTTCCTTTGAATTCATTTTTAGTTAATTATTTTTGTCTTAAATAAAAGTTGCTCTGGTAACCGGTTGAAGCGGCCTTTGTAATAATTTTGTTGACTTTCAGAATATGTTGTATTTTGTATTATTGAAAATATTAATTGTACTCACTGCAATTTCAGGCCAATCGATGAAAAGCACTGTAAATTTTCTAGTAAACACTTTCAACTATTTTTGTTCACTTTCTTCTTCTTCTTCCTATGCCGTCCCCATTAACGGAGGTTGGCGACCACATTTTTAAAAACTTCTCCGTCTTTTGCAACGTGGAATAATTGGTCTACAGTCATGTTTGTCCAGTCTCGAATATTTCGCAGCCATGACTTCCTCTTTCTACCTATTCCCTTTTTGCCATCGACTCTACCCTGCATGATGACCTGCAGAAGACTATATTTATTATTTCTTAGTATGTGTCCAAGGTATGCAGTCTTGCGTACTTTTATCGTTCTCAACAATTTTTTGTCTCGACCCATTCTTCTAAGCACTTCCTCATTGGTGACCCTGGCAGTCCATGGGATTCTCAACATTCTCCGGTATATCCAAAGTTCAAAGGCTTCAATCTTTTTAACTATTTGCGCTTTTAGTGTCCATGTTTCTACCCCGTACAATAGTTGCGACCAGACGTAACATTCAACAAACCTCAGTCTCAGCGCAATATTCAGATTTTTGTCACAGGACAATTGTTTGAATTTTAAGAACGCTGCCCTTGCCATTTCTATTCGTACCCGGATCTTTTGGTCTGGATCTAATTCTGTGTTGATGTAAGCTCCCAGATATTTATATTTTGTCACTCTCTCTATTTGCTGTCCACCAAGAGTTAGTTGTTCATTATTTATTGGACTCCTTGATACTATCATAAATTTGGTCTTATCTGTGTTGATGTCAAGTCCCATTTGAATGCATTCACTATTTATTGCATCTAGTAAAGTTTGTAGATCTTCTATACTCTCAGCCATAATTACCGTGTCATCTGCAAATCTCATGGTGTTTATGATTTCTCCACCAATTCTTATTCCCTCTTTTCTTTCCCATAAGGCTTTTCTGAATATGACCTGTGAGTACACGTTGAAAAGCGTCGGAGACAAGACGCATCCTTGCCTAACCTCTCTCGCAATCGGTATATTATTTGTTTCTATATAGTTCACCTTTACTACTGCTTTCTGGTTCCAGTATATAGCCTTAATAAACTAAATGTCTTTTTTGTCTAAATTGATGTTTTTTTAATTCATCTATTAACTTCATATGCTGCACTCGGTCAAAGGCCTTCCTAAAGTCTGTTCACTTTAATCTATTAGATTTAAACGATATTATCGGAGCTAACCTAAATGTGGTTTGTTAAACCTAGGTCAGAGCCGTTCTCGAAGTGGAAATTGTCAATAAACGTCAATAAACGTACTTTAACCTTTAATTGTGGCTTATTCCCATTTGAATAGTAATTACTTTAAAATGTCACAAGAAAATAACTTCAGAACAATACTAATAAGAAAATAGTTTTAAAACCCTTTAAATATTTAACTTAATATTTAAAATACTCAAATATAACCAACGCAAATATATAAAAACTGAAATGCATTCAATTTTTCAAACCCTTTTAAAAACGCCCGTATCCACGATACATCCAAATACAAAATCGTAATTGGTTTTGCTGATATACAAACATCGAAAAATATTTGATCCGTTTAGTTTAAAAAACGTTATTTTCGTAAAAAAGCTGTAAAAAATCTACAATGCACAACATATTTTGTTTATTTTATCACATAGAGGCGAGTATAATTAAATAGAAAATGCTGACGCTGATTTTAAACTGAAATTTAAAATTTACAATCTCATTCACATAACTCTTCTTGTTCTTTTTAAATGTTGTGCATTTAGCCACACTAATTACTACCTAAATTTTGTAGTTTGTCTCATTATATAAAGGGTGTTTTAAAACAAGGTAACACTGTCTTTAGGTTAGGGAAAAACTGAAAAATAATTGAGGTCTGCTTAGTAAAAATTTTGCCATAGTTTTCAAGATAAAAGGCATTTAAAAAAAAATGTTACACATTTTTTACGATTTTTCTGAACTACTGGCAACATTGTAATGAAATTTTATACGAATATGTTTTGGATGTTCCATGAATTTTACACGTTTTACAGGCGCTAGAATGTCAGTTTTGACTTTACAGTCAACAAGAATGTTCTGTATATTATAATAATATTCCATTGGGCCTCTTAATCGTTCAAAAAAAAAGCATGACACTTGGATGAGTTCAGAGCCATGGCATTCAGACCGATCAAGATCGTGTTGAAGAATAACACAATCTTCTGTATTATTGATAATTGTGTATAACTTTAGATCGTCCGCAAAAATAGATGAGCTGTGCTGAAAGCAGTGGTGTATATCATTGATGAATATGTAAAATAACAGGGGCCCCAAATAAGAACCCTGGAGTACTCCTGAATGAACCTTAATCACACTGGAAACAAAATCCTTAAAACGCACCATTTGAACTCGGGCAATCAAGTATGTTCTCAGTCATCTAAAAAGTTGGCCATTAACACCCATTTTTTTAGGTTTACCTATTAAAATATTATGGTTGACCCTATTAAAGGCTATGGTGAAATTATTGTATAGTGCATGTACCCTTCAGCCCCTCTCCAAGGCCTTCCTCAGAAAGTCCACAAACACTAGTATAGCCTCTTAGGTTGTGCGATTTTAATACTTTAGACTACACTTTGGTCTTATGTTACGGAAAAATTCCATGCTACAACCATTTAGAAGAATAATGGATTCTTTAGTGAGAGACATTGGAGGACATTTTGAACATTAAATCCAATTGAATTTTATTTTATGTTCTTGGTTTTTATTTTAATGTTTTTCTTGTAATTGTTTTTAATTAATAACTTTATCATTACCTTATACCAGTATTAGTTATTACTTAATAATTTTCAAATCAAAACATTCCGAAAACCGTACAGTGTATCGAAGTTTACAGTACCTTTTTGGTGTAAAATTGTACGATGTTTAAGTTCACTTGGTATTTTGATTAAGAATTTCAACCTTAAAAAAAGTTATCTTGATTATTTCTTGGTACGAACCTTCTAACCAGCGCCTTCTATAGCAGTCAGAAATAAAAATAAATCCGTGTGATTTATTATAAAATTTTATTACAACGTTGCCATTAGTTTCGGCAAAATCGTAAAAAATGTGTACATTTTTTTTAACGCCTTTATCTCCAAAACGATTGGTATTACAAAAAAATTTTACTAAGCAAACCCCAATTATTTTTCAGTGTTTTTATCTATCCTAAAGATGGTGTTACCTTTTTTTTGAAACACCCTGTAATAATATAATTTAGGACTTTAGGATGGAAACCTTTTAAAAACCAAATTTAAAATTGTACAAGTAAATACAAAAAATTAATACTAGTAAAAAACATTAAAATTCGTTATTGTTATTGTGTTTTTCGGGGGAATTTCTCGTGTAACCCCGAGGGGCGCGTCCGCAAGTACCGGATAGGGGATGCCTTTACCAGCCTAGACTGGCGCGTAGATGGGAAATAAAATACCACCGACTGAGCATTAAGCGGGGCTGATGATGCTCTTAAGCTGCAGTGAAAACAAATTGTTTATCACAAGGAAAATTCCAAAATTAAAGCTTAATTTTCCATGTTGGGAATATATAACATAATTTAAATTTATTCTTAAGACTTTTCTGTTTTACTTATTATTAACCAATGTTTTATGCTATTCTTTATATGTTTATTCGTAGTATGTACTCAAAAAGATTCTGCGTATTCTTTTTTTAATAGATCTGAAGCCAACAACTAAGTTTAACAAGTGATCCAACTGCACAAAGCCAACAGTACATTAATCAACAATGCCATATGTATCATTTTAAAATCTTTCTGAATAATCGAGAGAGTGGTCACTACGTTAATGATAGCTAGACGGATTTATGGACAAATGAGGGTTTTAAAACCAGAAATGTTATTGGATTCGGTACACAAATTGGATTTATAACACGATATTAAAACCAACAATTACATATGTGTTAGTCTTATAGTAGCCAAAAGTACAAGTAATATTTTTAGACCAAGCAAAGTTAAATGAGATGTTTTCCTTGAAATTAAAATGACTGTGACAAACATACCAACAATAGATAGGGAGACCCTAATAGATCTTTTTTCTATGCCTATTTCTTCTAAGGCCCATAATCTTCACTAGCTTTCATAATTACATTAACAACCACGTATAGATTTTGAACTGATTCGCCTATCAGTACAAGTATTAAAGGCGAATACAACTTTATTTATGTTTGTTTGCCCTGTGACTATTTACTGTTCAAATATTGTCAAGATCCCTCCACAAGTCCCCATTTTTAATTTCCAAAGTTTGTATATATAATATTTGTTCTGTATATACGCCTCTCCAACAGATAACAATATCTAGAAAATATGAAAGAGATTTAGTAATAAGGGTAATACACTTTTACCGCAGCCAGCACAATCGCCAGATCTTAATCAGAGACGAATCGATCTTCATCTGTTCATAGTAGGTAAGGTTTTCAAGATCTTTTTACATAGGAATGGATCCTATTGCCTCAAAACAAAATTGATAATTTAATTTTCAGCAGACCAAGGAGGACTCAAGCTGTAATTAATGCTTCTGGAGGAAACACAAATTATTAAACAGAGTTGTTGTTAGATTTTTATGCTTTATATAAACTTTCCATTAAAATTTGCATTAAATTAGTTTATTTCTTTACTTCTGTTTGATTCTTCCATCATAGAGACCATACTACACTAAAATTAAGATAAATTCATTGCTGACTACTCAGGTATTATAATGGTATGTTACTTTTTAAAACTCAATAAAAATTGATGTATATATAAAAAAAACTTTTTGTTCCTTAGACATTTTTGTTGTGTTTATTATTAATTGTTGTAAACAATCCTCAAATTATTCAAAGAAAATTGTACACAAACATTTCTAAAGGTCTATTATATCACCATCATTCTGGCTTTACAACCCTGTGAGGGTCCTAGCCTCTTCAATGAATCTGACTCGTTGTTATTCCATCAGGAAGGGCCCAGGTTATCTTGTGTATGTTCTTGTGTTCAAAATAGGTACTAGCGACTGTCATATTTAGTGCTGCTGCTAAGTTTATCAGTCCTAATCCATTATTGCTACTGATGTTGTGTAGGCTATTCTTTCCTATCGTGGGCATGAAAACTTGCTCTCGCCCTATTTTTGCATCCATAAGTAGATGTCTATTCTAAGTGTACTAAAAAAGAGAAATATCATTCATATACAATATATATCATTCTGATACAGAGTGTTGTTTACCGAACATGTTGGAGTAAAAGGTTATTCCTAGTATCGTTCAGTAGCCTCCAGTAAGAGGCTTTGAATTTACAGTTCACCTAATAGGCTATCGAATAGAGGTCCCCTGATTTCTTGCTGCTTTGTATAGATGTCGCTGCTAGCTTACTCTGGCATTTATTTTTACTATAATGGCCAAATAACAGACTGCATTTCATTTCAGTTTAAACTTCCACAAGTGTTCCTGGTGAGAGTTAAAAAACTCGAAACACGTGTAGAACAATGGTGGAATTCGAACTGATATGGAATGCAATATGTTAACGTCTCTTCTCTACGTAAAGAGTGAAAAAGGTATTGTTTTCAAGGGCGAAATATAGATGCATATCGGAGTAAAAGGTTATTTCTAGCATCGTTCAATAACCAGTAGGTTCATGATTTAAGAAAGTGTTCGTCGGACTGTTTATTAAAACCACGGATAATATGTTTTAATTAAACAAAGGAGAGACCATTAAGTTTTCGAGATATGCGGGTAGGGAACTCATTAGCCCATACGGTACATAATAGATAGTTAAAATCTATCTTTGTATTAAGATTCTCAAATATAGATAAAAACGTGATTAGTTGTAGAAAAAGGATACGGAATTTTATTTCTTTCTTGGAACTCCATAAAGACAAAAAGATACGTAAATTTGAAAATTTGTTTAGATTAAGGAGAAAGGTAGTTTTGGATAAATAATGCGACATGATTAAAAGTTGGTTTTGATTGGATGGAAAATTAATTGTGGGGGGAACGATTTGGAAGTCGGAGAATGAATGAGGAGAGTGGAGCAGTGTGTTTTGTTCGATCGAAAGGATAAGTCCAGTTTGGAGTGCAGTGTACTAAAAAAGAAAAAGACCGGTTTGTGTTTGAAAAGTAACAAGCATCATCAAAAAAATCGTAGAACGAGTAGCATCAGGAGAAAACCGGAACGAGTACGGTACGAAGCAGTGAAAGAAAAGGAGAACAAAATTTAGCAGATGAGCAGAGACATTTTTGGGGGACGTGGACGAGTTTTCGTTTGATCGAAACACCAGCAAGTAAGGAAACGTGTTATGGGTGAAGACAGTGTATAATCATCAACAAAGGTCAGTCGTTTTCTGTTATGATATGAATGTATTGTTTTTCGTGTTAAATACCACAGGGCATATGGAACTGCACATTTCACTATTATATAATCGTCAAATTTCAATCAGTTTTGTTTATTATAAATCACTGTAGTTGACTTTTGTTATGATACAATAATATTGATAAATAAAAGTTGTTTTTATATCAAGAAAATTGAACATCGAGAACATTCTGTAAAGCAGAAGTAGAGAGATTCACAGTTATTGATTTAAAACATTTTGGAGACAAAAAGAAATAACATTTTTTTTTGTAATTGTTATATGAAATAAAGATTGGAGAATAAATAATATTTGCAATATTGAATATCGATTTCCGTTTTATTAAAATAAAAGATTTTTATAATTTCTAATTGAAATCCATAATGTGTATTATTTTGATTCTCTTTTGTCTATCCCTATAAGGAAACCACTGAGAAATATGTGAAGCCACAAAAGTAAGTATTGATAGGATCATTCAGTCCTGAGATTTATATTTTATTTATATTTTGATTAGTTTAATTAACGAAATAGTTAATTGATTAATTAATTGAAGTAGATTACATCTATAAAGATCAATAGAGTCAAAGTAGATCAATATATATATATATATATATATATATATATATATATATATATATATATATATATATATATATAACGAGTGTATTACAGCTGCTGCCTCATATCTCGCATTCTGACTTCCAATGCCTGTGATCTTCCAGTTATCTGCTTGTAGACCTCTATCTTTCATTGCACCGTTTACTTCTTGTCTTGACCATCCTCTTGGTTTACTTTTAGTGTAGTGCTCTTGATAAGGATCCACTTTAAACATTGGCTTTGCCTATCTATCTATCTATCTAATTAGCCTTCTTCAGTCCATCTTTGGACATAGGCCTCCCCAATCCTTTTCCATTCTTCTCTGTCTGTTGCTACACAGTCATCCACCTAGAACCCACGTGCTTCTTGATATCATCTGCTTACCTTATTTGGGGCCTTCCTCTGCTTCGTTTATATATTCCCACGGTCTCCAACTTATAAGAATTTGGTTCCATCGGTCTTCTTTTTGTCGTATATTGTGTCCGGCAAATCTCTATTTCAATTTTGCAATTTCTTGTCTAACAGCCCTCACTTTTGTTTTTTCTCTTCTGGCTTTGCCTATCATTGATTATTTATTCTTTCGATATTACTATACCATTGCAGCCATGCGTTCTATAGTTTTCAGGATATCGATGTCTTCCAAAAATGTCCATACACACTTTGATTTTAATATTCTTTATTTTATCTTTTCAGTGAGTTTTATAATGACAGCTGTCAATTTTTTGTTATATGTCATATCAATAGGTGTTCCACTCTATCCCAAAAAAATATTGAACCGTTTTCTAAAACAAATAAGCCTTTTTGTTGGTTTATATAAAATACCGGGCAAATATGTCTCGAAAGAGAATGTAAACTACGCATTTAGAAAACACAGAGTAAGCACGGTACTTAAAAATCCAATCAACTTCTTTTGTAAAGAATATTTAAAAACCCCTTTTCAATTCAAACACCATTAATATTAGATGAAACCATTACCACTTGGAAATGCTAAGTCAACACTTATTAGAAAGTTGCATTTTTTGATGAAAATGAGTTTTTGCCGGAAGTATGCATAGGTGTTCAAAGAAGTGATATACGGTCGTATGATTTTAGAATTCCACTTGGAATATGAAATGAGCGTATTAAAACTTGTGTTGAGCCCACAAATGCTTCTATTTTACAAAAGGAAATAATTACTTCTGCCCTACATTGTAGGGATAGTCTCGCGTTTCATTTATATTTAAATCATCTACTGAACTTTTTTTAAAGTTGAAATTGTTGAGTTTTGTTCGTCCAGATTGAAACTTCAAATGTAATTTTTCGTATGTATATGCTGATATTTAACAAAAAAAAAATATATTCATACATTAAATGCAGAGAAATATCAAAATAAATTATATTTTGTATACTCTCATATTAATTTGAGTATTACATCCATATTATTTTACTTTTTCTCCTTCTTTTTCTCAGAGTAATATGTTTTTTTAGCAATCTGAAACAGTTACACACTATTTCTTATGTTTTGAATCGTTTGTAATTAATTAGATAGAATTTCAATAGTCGGCTCGCCGGACCAGGGGATATACCCGGAGAAAAGTACGGAACGAACAAATTGTACGAATGTTTTCGACAATTATTTTAATAATGCATAAACACAAGCGAAAGAATGGAAGATATCATACCTCAGTACTAAACATAAAAAGGGTGATAAAATAATTGTAAAAATTACCGAGGAATAGCTGTAACCAGATATATGAGTCGAATATATGGAAAGGTTTTAAAGAACCGAATCGAGAGAGAATACTTAGATTAGCAGAAGAACAAGCAGGATTTCGTACGGGTCGAGCCACTATTGACCACATTTTCTTCTTAAGGCTGTTTTATCGGTGCACCAAAACCTAGGGACAGTGTTTTCTCTGTTATTTACCGACAAAATATCTCGAAATTTGGACACGTTATTCAAAATTATGTTGCCTTTAAAATGATGGTTTTACTTTTTTTATTTTTTTGAAACTTCTGTTGAAAAATTGGATTATACTGTTTAACGTTCTATTATAACCAAACTTTTTACGCCCATCACTTGAAAGAGTTTTTTTTTTGTAATCGTTGATTTTTGTTTCACCTTTCTGTGTCCAGTACTAATCGAGAAAAGCGTGTTCCAACTTTAAAGAAAATTGCTAAAAAATACTAAAATCTAATAGTGAAACGTGATACTCATCATTGGCGCTTAGTTTCATCGTTATCGCCTTCGTGACGTCAAATCTCATGAACGTAAGGTCAGTTAGTTCGTGTTAAAACTAATTTGAATGGAGAATAATGTATTTGTTGTCATTAAACTACCCGTCGGCCGGCGGCACTGAGTAAAGATGGTCTGGCGTAAGCAGTGTAGAAAAGTAAGTGATACGCCCATTTCAAATCGCAGTGTGCTTGAACTGCTAAAACAGCCTTAACCCAGATAATAGAAAAAAAGATGGCACGGAATCAAGAGATTCATATGTTGTTCGTCGACCTACGGAAAGCCTACGACAGCGTTTCACTGAAGAAGCTGTGGCAATCAATGAAAAGCACGAATATTAATATAGAATTAATAAAAGCCGCCAAAGTGCTATACAACCAACCAATAACAAAAATATAAGCAGGGACACAAATACCAACAGGATTTATAACATCAAAAGGTTTAAAGCAAGGATATTGTCCATAAGTAATAATGGCTCAAGATTATGACGATTTAAACTATATGGCATGAAAATTAATTGAAGAGTAAGATATATGGGGTAAGTAAATTAAAAGAAAACCAAATACCTGTGCATTGAAGTAGAACAAAAAGATGTCATATTAGACGATAACACCACGATAAAGCACTGCTGTGACTACAAATATCTAGGTATCACTATTTCACAAGATGGAATATTAGAAAAAGCCATAAGAGAGAGAAATATGACAGTGGGAAAAGCCATTACAATGTTAAACAGCATTTTATGGGACTAATCCATCAGCAAAGAAAATAGAAAGGGGATATATGAAAACAGTAAAAAGTATCACTTTATACAGCTGTGAGGTATGGCCACTGAAAGAAAGAACACTGGCAACACTGAAAGTGACGGAAATGGATTTTTGAAAAAGAGCCTCAGGAAGAGCTAGAAGAGAAAGGATTGCCAACGAACGCATTAGAGAAATAAGGGGAATCAAACGAACAATCACAGATGACCTAACAACAAAACAAGTTATCTGGTTTGGACACATACAAAAAATAGATGAACAACGAATACCAAAAGAAATATTAAAATGGCAACCAGAAAATAAGAGAAAACGAGGTAAACCGAGAAAAAGTTGGAGCGACGGAATAAATAAAGAACAGAAAGGGAGGGCTATAGAAGAAGACCTATGGAACAACCGGACTAAGTGGCGATTGGAAGTCGGAAAACGGCGGAGAACGTTATAAATCGACAAGTAGTAGTAGTAGTAGTGTAATTAATTTCATTCTCTCTAAAAACTCTTTTGCTTAATTTTCGTAAATCTTCCATACGCTTTGATTTATTATTATTTTATGTTGCTGATTTTGAACCCTTACAGTCATAGAACTACAAGAAGCAGAAACCATCCTTATATCCCAGATATTGATATTATAGAGATAATACTTTTTTAATGATAAGAAGACCCTATAAACATTTTTTAATACATTTTAAACAATTTAATTTTCATAATTGATGTTGTGTTGTTACTAAAACAATATGATACTGAAAAGTACCGCTGGGATAAATTTAGAGTGGAAATAAATATTAAGGCATAATATAGTAACTATATATTTTAATTATTTATTTCATAATATACTACGAAACAGTTCTTATTTTAATTATTACATATAAAAACTTTGACTGTATTTTGTTCATACTACAAACTTTATATCTTTCCCTTCAATCAACAAATTTTGGCTAGTGATTTACTCTATTGAACAATCTTATTTTCGAAGAAATGCTAAATTGTGCCGTGTAACGAATATTTTACCTACCACGTAGGGTATTATAATAGGGGGTTGAAAATTGGGGACAGAAATTATTGGGATAGAGATAGGGCAAGCAAAATAAATCGAAACTTATCCGAACGGCTCTCAGGGTTTATTTGGAGTAGCTGGGTCGTGGATAAGTGAATGGTAAGGGGGTTGAATTGAGGTACAAAAAATGAAACAAACAGGTACTTACATGAATCTCCTGGACAAACGGACAAACAAAACAACAAGAAGGACATCTAGCTATTTAAAATGGACGCCGCTTCGAGGAAACTTCCTGCTGGACGAAAGAAAAGGTTCTTCCGTCCTAAAAAACACAAAAGAGATGTTAGGATTTTTTTTTAATAAATAGACAAAATGGTTTAGAGAAATAAATTAAACATTTATTGTTGTCTCACCACAAACAGTTACAAATATCAATGGCACAAAAATACTAAAAATATATTAATAGTTACAAAAATTTTTACCAAAATAACAAATTGTAGCAGAAGTGAATCATTACAAATAAAAAGATATCTTTAAGTAAAATTATTCATAGAGGTTAACCTTTTTCTAAAAACAAAACAAAATCTCAACTATGATTAGATGTTTACCAGATGTCAAAAAACAATAAAGCTAGCTGTCATATGTCAATACTGAATTTTAAAACAGAGAACAATTAAAATGACAGCTAGGTACACCCTAAGATTTAAAATATTAATTACTACAATTTAAATTGTTATGAAAGCAAATTATTATAAAAAATGTATATTTTTACTTTGAAAGTTCAAACAAAAAAGTTACCTGAATTTCACTAAAATGCACTTTTGTGCATTTGTTGTAAACTAAACTTAGTAAAATTTCTGGGGGTAGGAACTGGACTGGGAATCTCTGACACACGAACAAAAAAACTGCATTTATAGTCTGGAACGATGACCAGGGACAAACAAAAGTGAGGTTGAAGTGGCACTAAACGCAAACCTTGGACTTGGCTTCTTAAAAAAAACTGGAACAATGTGGGTATTTTTCAAATTTGTTGAAATCGTCGTGTTGCAAATATTTCATACAACAAAAGCCAGTGATTACTCTTATTTAAACAGACACATTACTTTGAGTAAAAATCACTTTTTCCCACAACTTTGCCGGTTTTTTTTCGACTCAACTAAACACGACTGCTTCATCGCCCATCTTTTCAAACCTCTATTAACTGCATATAAAACTGCTACTATACTACACAATTTCCCAAGAAAAAATGCGAAAAACACAATTACAAATTTGATGCTAAATTCGGACTCCAATAAAACTAAACACGCCTTTAACAGCGGCCGGCCTTACCGAGAGAGAACTTGGTATAAACAAAACATATACGGTTAAGTTCCTATCTATATGACACGCATAATATCTAAACGCGGCTTTCGATCAAAAGAATGCCGAGAAAATACACATCTGTGAAATATAAACAAACTCTAAACTGGCTTATATTAACTCGGCGACGCAAAGAGGACTAAAAAATTATTCTTCGGTGTTTACATACATATACGAGAGGATTTCAATATATACCAAGGAATTTTAAAATGCTACAGAAGTCGTTTTTTTCCTCTTGGAGTCTTGCTTGTTCTGTGGGGGAAAGCAAAACAAAGGCTACTACTAAGATCTCTACGAAAATCCAACAATTTTTTGGAGGTGGCTCTAATACTTTTTTAGCTATAACGAAACTATTTACAAAGTTTATTTCAAGGCATGCCCAAAAAAGTCGATGTCCCATTTATTAGATCTTTTGTTGCCATATCAAACCGTAACATTGCCATAGTTGGTCGTGATGGTCTACACCGCCCATAGAGTCGTTATAATCTTTTACTATTTGGGGTGCTGGGATGTTGATATTTTTGCCATCACGTTAATAAAATTATTTATATTGAATTAAATTGAAATCTCTTAAATTTTTTCGTTTTTGCCCTGATGTACTTAAATTTTTTTTATAAAGCCATTGACGTCAGAGTAACACCAGAGCTTGTACCCCATTTTTATCGGTTTCATCGGATTTAATTGTTTAATAAATGACGAGCCTTTAAATTTTACAATTGACTCGTCGACACACATTTTCTGTCTACCACAATAATAACCAAATTGAGAATTTAGACAATCCAGCAAAGGTGTAATTTTATATAACCCATCGGTATTATTTTTTGGTATTAGTGAGTTGTCGTTTACATACAAAAATCTTAAAATGGTCTGAAACCTATTCCTTGGCGTAGTTTCTGTAATAAATGAAACAAATAGATCTTCTTGACTTGACCGACAATTTCGGACTCCAGGAACTATATGGTAGCCCATTAAAAAGTTTATTCCGATAAATGCTAAGAGTTCTTCCTTGGACATATTCAGTTGTTTTCCCTTTTGTTTGACAGAAGGGTTACTCTAATTAGTTATATCTTCTATGTTTTTATCTAAAGCTAAATCTAAAAAAAAATATCTAAAAGCCGTCTCACATTCTCTAAACTGAACTTTTTCCCGAATACAGGCAGCTTCTGTATATTGAGGAATTTCTGTGGGTTTTTCCAATTTACTCCATTTTCTTACTGGAAGGTTCCATGTAGTTATAGGCTCTTGATCTTGATGTTCATTAGGTTCCTGAATTTGTCGTTCGTTAAATTGGTCATCAGGAACTAATTTGGAGTCTTCATTATTTGTCTTTTCTTCTCAATTTATTTGTAAATCTCTTCGTAGTAAAAATATCCAGCTTATCATCGACATCTGATTCAACATCAGTATCTTCGCATTATCTAATGGAGGCAAAAAATCATCAAAATTATCATTTTCTATAAGTTCTAACAATTCAGCATTAGTCAAACCCTTTTTTTCCACCGCTGTGGACAATGTCTGAAAAGAAATAGTTATTTATTGTACAAAACGATAAAATTGTACTTTATCTTCGAGAAGATAATGCGATTTTATCGTCGTGTGCAATACAACATTTTTTCTTTAGCAAGACTTCAAGTTCAGGTGAAAAATATAATTTCAATGAATTACTGATGATATGAATTACTCTGTCAACAAATGTCAAACAAATGTTACGTTTTGGTTTTTGCAGAGAATATTGTTGCGTTTTGTGTACAAAGTGAATAAATACGAAATGGACAAAAAAGAATTGACACAAGAAAAGGAAAACCTGCCATCAGATGTAGAAAATGCAGCGTTGGAAGCAGAAAGTTTATTGTTGCCACAAAAATCTAGGATGATGTATGAGAAAGAATACCAGTCTTTTAAAAAGTGGAAAAGCATTAAGAATATCAATGGCGTGAGTGAAAAAATACTTCTGGCGTATTTTTCTGAAAAGTCGAAGAAAGCGATGCCATCGTCATTATGGTCGTATTATTCGATGCTGAAGCGTACGTTGTTGGTGAATGAAAATTGTGACATTTCTAAATTCAGCAAGTTAACCACCTTACTAAAAAACCTGAGTGGAGAATACAAAGCTAAAAAGTCCAAAATCCTGGAGTCAGATGACATTATTAAATTTCTGACAGAAGCTCCTGATGACGTCTATTTGTTGATGAAGGTTATTGCTATTATTGGTGTGCATGGAGCGACTAGGTCCGATGAATTGTACAAGTTAGAAGTGTGTAACGTTTTTTTTTTATTTAACATCCAATGTTTATTGCAATCTGTCTCATTATAAACAATAAGCAATATGTATAATATATGTACAATAACATAGTGGGAAGCTGCCCAGTGGCGAGCACCCAGGTAAAAGATAACATAAATATAATCTATGATATATCAGCTAATTTGAACTTAACAAACAGAGTTTAATACAGGTAAACATCACTGACACACATATGAGAATTACAAGGCAAAAACACAAATTAAGGAAAGATTTAGAAAACACCTGAATAGAAACTTGTTATTTCACCGCACCATGACATTATGTTCTATTTTTCCTGATTTACTAGAGGTCCAAAGGGTCTGGTCGTTTTAATCTTCTTACGTGTGAAATGTTGAGCAGATCCGTGGCCAGCGGATTTGGATGGCAGGATAGTCTGTTCTTGTATACAGAGTTTACAGCAGATATTGCTTCGCAAACTGTTTGTAGCTGTAAATCGTGATGTAATCTGTGGTTCGTGATATACCAAGGGGCATTACAGATCTGGCGCAGTACTTTCGATTGGAAACGTTGAAGTTTTTGTATGTTGGTATTACTTGCTGTACCCCAGATTTGTGCTGCATATTGCCATACCGGTTTTAAAATACATTTATATATCAGAAGTTTGTTCTCCAGGCTAAGATTTGATTTTCGACTCATGTACCAATACATTTTCCTGTAGATTAAGCTGAGTTGAAGGCGTTTCTTCCAGATGTGGATGCCCCAATTAAGTTTGCTATCCAAATGGATTCCTAAGTATTTAACGACGTTATTAACTGGTAGTGGAGTGTTGTTTATAGAAACTGGTGGCGCGACACCTTTTTTTAAAGTAAACGTTATTTGTGTTGATTTTAAACTGTTAACTTGGACTCGCCACAGCTTAAGCCAGCTCTCTAGTTTAAGTAGGTGATTTTGTAATACCTGGGCTGCTTCAGTTGCTGTAGAATTTGAAGCCATGATAACTGTGTCATCGGCATATGTAGCGATTGTTGTATTGGTCGTCGTTGGGAGATCTGATGTGAATATTAAGTAGAGGGTGGGTCCTAGTATGCTTCCTTGTGGAACTCCGGAACAAATTGGAAACAGGTTAGTGATTTCCCCACCTCTTTTGACTTGAAAGAATCGATCTGTCAGGTAGGATCTTAAAAGTGAACTTATGGGATGAGGAAATATAGATTTAATTTTGGAGATAAGACCTACATGCCAAACTTTGTCGAATGCTTGAGAGACATCTAGAAATGCAGCAGTACAGTAATTTTTTTGTTCAAGCGAATTTCTGATAGTCTTTACTACCCTATGAATTTGTTCGATAGTACCATGTTGTTTCCTAAACCCAAACTGATAATTCGGTAAAACATTACTGTCATATAAAATAAGCTCCAGTCTTCTCAGAAAAAGCCGTTCAAATACTTTAGATATAATAGGCAACAAGCTAATAGGACGGTATGAAGATACTTCCGTGTGATCCTTATTAGGTTTTGGAATCAGAACAATTTGAGCAACTTTCCATTGGAGTGGAAAATAACCTGTTTTTAATATTGAATTAAATATATAAGTAATTAAACTTACGCCTTCGTTGGGTAGATTTTTTAGTACTAAACTAGATATTAAGTCATATCCAGGTGACTTTTTAATTTCCAGATTATCAATTATTTCTTTGATTTCAGATTTCTTAACAGGTTTAATAGGTGGAGCCATTTGATATGGTGCATTTACGACTTCATGGATAGCTTGTTCTTCTTCAACTGAGACTTCCCTCTGATGCGGTTGAAATACCTCGCATAGATGATTTGCAAAAGTATATGCTTTATCTATGTCAGTTTTAGCCCAAATGCCATTTTGTTTCCTGATTGGCATATTCATTTGTTCGTTGTGTTTAAGTTTTTTTGTTAGTTTCCACAGCGAATAGTTTGTATCATCTGCAGGTGAGAGGTTCTTTAAATATTTGTTGATTCCACTGTCTTTATGTTGGATCAGTTTTCTTTTGAGTAGTCTGCAAGCTCTATTCAGATTTGTTTTATCTTCTGGATGCCTAGTGAGCTGCCATATCTTTCGCAGTTTTCTTTTTTCCAATATGAGTGTATTTATGTGTGCAGGATAGGACTCGGAATTGTGTTTGTAATAAATTTCTGGGGTGGACGTCCAAGCAGCTTGCTGAATAACTGTAGTTAAGTGAGCAACTGCGTTTTCTATGTCACTATCACTTTTAAGAGGCAAGTTTAGATTGATGGATGTTTTTATTTCTTCTCTATATCTGTTCCAGTTTGTTCTTTTATTAGAGAGTGTTAAATGTTTCGAACAGTTATGAATTTGGCTTTGTAGATCTATGAAGAAAGGGGAATGATCTGATGAGAGGTCAAATGAAGGAGAAATTTGGAGGTAGGTATGTGATATTCCTTTTACTATAGCAAAATCAATAAGATCAGGAATTTTTTGTCTATCAGTAGGCCAATACGTAGGCTCTCCAGTAGAGAAAGGAATTAAATGATTCTCATTAATACTTTTTAATAATTCTCGTCCACGTGAGGTTACGATTCTGGAACTCCATTTATGATGTTTGGCATTATAATCTCCAGCAGAAATGAAACGGTGTCCTAGCATCTTAAAGTATTCAGTAAAATGATCAGCTTTAATTATTTTATTCGGTGGACAGTAAACAGCAGATAGAATAATCGAGCCTTGTGAATCTTCGACCGACATTGATGTGGCTTGGATGTTAACTTTACTAATTTTATTTGTTTCATGATGCTTAATGTTATTTCTTATAATAATTGCCGTACCTCCGTGGGCTTTACCTAATGGATGTTGAGTTACATAGGTTGAATATTTGGGAATATGGAAATGGCTCTTATCAGTCATGTGTGCTTCGGAAATAAACATAACATCTAGATTATGATAGTAAATAAATGCTTTAACTTCGTGGAAATGAGAGGTTAAACCATTGGCATTCCAACAGCACATCTTTAGTTTAGTGTTGAAGGTTAAGCTTAGATATCAGAGAAATTATGAGATCAAACATCTTATCCATTCTTTCCATTAACTTATGTACAAGTAGTTCTAGATTATTTTGTATATGTTGAGGAGTTGTTGTTTCTATTATATGAGAAGTCTCATCTATGGTAGATGTATTTCTATTATCTCTTCCTGCAACAATTTTCGCATAGCTTGTAGTTGGTTGAGTGTTTGAAGGAAATTCTGCACGAGGTGGTTGACTTGCGTTTTTATCTCTAAGTGTTGGAAATTTTTTTTTCTGTAGCTCTTTGTATATTGAGCATCCCTTATAGCTGGCAGGATGATTTTCTAGACAATTTACACATTGAACATCTTTTATATTTTTTGGTTTTGGGCATTGAGATGATAGGTGATCGCCCACACATTTTACACAGCGCGGACTCCTGTGGCAATAATTGTGGGTGTGGCCAAAATTTTGACATCTTTGACATTGGGGTAGTTCCCTTTTCGGATGCGGTGGCTCAACTGTGACAATAGAGTTTAGTAATTTTGTAATATTATATATATCTTTATTGTTACTTTGAATAGCCAGTTCTATATTAAATAGTGGCAGATCTTTCTTTGTGCCTCTTTGCTTAATGTTGGAGATGTTCAGTGCTGTATGTCCTTGCGCTAGCAACGCTTTTTTAATGTCATCTGGATCTGTTGAAGGATGTAAATTACGTATAACAACTCGGAATCTACGGTTTTGTTTCAGTTGGTATGTATGGTACTGAGTATTTTTTTCTGCTAAAGATTTTACAATTAATGAATAGTTTTTGGATGAGTCAGCTTGAACTTTAATTTGGTTGTTAGCAAGACATTTTAAAGTATATTTACCTGGAGTTATCTGCTGTAGTAATTCCTGTAGTGGTTTGATACACTCAACATTTTGGATAAATATAGGTGGTGGCTGTTCATCTTTTTTTTCTTCCAGCATTTCATCCTCTTCATTAGATTTATCATTTTCAAGTGCCTCGTATCTGTTAGATGTAAGAACAGTTTTACTTAGCCAATAATCTTTGAGTGTAGCTTGTTTGGTGTTTTTCAATTCAGGACTATCATCGTTGCGTTGACGTTTCTTGTGGTGGACTGATACCCATTCACTACCACTTTTTACCTCTTCTGCATCTGTGAGATTTTTTTGTGGTTTCTCTATTTGAAAGTTTGATAATTTTGTTTGTAGATCGATGTTGCGTATTTTAGATTTTTTCTGCTGTTCATCTAGAGAGTTGTAACTGTCTTTTCGATTTCTTCCAGGTGGAGGAGTGCGGGCTAGGCAGGATTTTCTAATGGCTGGATTTATGTCCTCAATGCATTGGTAGCTAGTTGGTTCTTGGTTATCTAGTTGGTGATCCATAGTTTTCCACTAATTACAACTAGGAATTGTTAAGACATTCCGGCATATTTTGTTAATATACCGGACTATTTTATTTGTATTTATGTTAATAAATGTAGTAATTAAACTTGTATTAGTTCTTTGTTGGATAATTATAATAACATTGAACACAATCACTTTTTCGGTTGTTTTTAACTTTCTTGATAACAAATGGCTTATACTAATTATAGGTACTAATTACAAAAAGATAAGATAATTGTACACAAGTACTTCTTCGATGCTTGTTTCCAACACGAAGGTTCGAACGAGACAAGTGTGTAACGTGGACGACAGAAAATCGGTGATAATCGTTTCATTATCTGATACTAAAACCAAGCAGGAAAGGTCATTTTGTATTACTGACAAGAAAAGTAGACTGAGTTTCTTGGAAATTGTGAGAAAGTATATTGCCTTGCGCCCCAAAAACGTACCTCACAGTAAGTTTTTTGTACATTACTGACAGCAAAAGTGCACTACTCAACCGGTGGGGATTAACACTATATATAATATCCCCAACAAGATTGCAGATTTTTTGAAACTTGCAAATTCAGAAATGTACACGGGGCATTGTTTCCGTCGTTCTTCAGCTACTATGTTTGCTGAAGCGAAGTGTAGCTACTAATTATGGAGCTGATCTAGTAAAAGTTAAACGTTTAGGTGGATGAAAATCGTCATGTGTTGCAGAATCTTACATTGAAGAGTCAATAAGCAATAAGATTGCCGTATCCAAGTGTATACTTGGCGGACCAGAAAATCAATCCAGTACCTCGAATCAAGTGTTTAAGCAAACGAGTACAAGTTGTGATGCTCCAAAAATAGATATCTCTAATATTGTTAATTGTTAAATTTCAGTTGTTTTTAATCCCTAATGTGTTTGAATTTGTAAATTTTATTGAATAAAAAAAAACTTAAAACATTTTATCCACTCTTGCTGTTAAAGTGTCACTTTATCTACCCTTGCGGTTAAAGTGATACTTTATCTACTCAAAACAGTTGTAATAGCAACACTTTAACATTAACGGTACTCTCAAGTATCAATGAAACAAATATCATTTTTAGCAACTAAACATTTAAAACCATTTAAAAATATTAATTAGTTCAACAAAAAACTTACTTACCCTACAATTTTTTTATAAACAACACACTGTAGACGTTATTTCAACAAAAAAAATATACTTACTACTAAAGAAGCACCGTATGACAAGAGAAAAAAAATGTAGCACCTATGTTGTCTATATTTTAATTTTGAATTTAAATTATGTGTCCAGAAGTACTTGAATAGTTCGATGAAAGCTATTCTTGCTTTTTAAATCTTATTTTTATTTCTTGAGTAAAGCTTGGATTACAGAATGTCGTTTTTAACTATTTTGCGGATTATCCACCAATATCGCACAAAAAATTCACTCTTTATATGTATATATGTATATTAATATCATATTTTCAATAAAAACATAAAAAAATTACTAAATATACCACGTGAAATGACTAAACGAGAGTCGCTAAAAGAAAGAAATCGCTAAAATTCTATTCGTACTTCCATAAATTAAACCTATATTTTTCCGTTTTTAAGCAAATCAAAATCGAAACCGAAAACTAATTGGTATATAAATGCTGGTCCATTGATGAAAAATTTAAAATTTTATTCAAAAGCGTGCGTTTATTCGGTATGTTCAGTCGCTACACTGTTTACTTTCGCTTAATTTTTCAGCCCGAGTCTGCTTTCCAAGTCTAAATATTTAATGCTTTTATTCCGCGCGTTCGTAAATTCGGTAAATCACCATTAAAGAGGCTACAACGTGATACTTACTCTTGTTGTTCTCCTCCTGTCACAGTAGTTTCACAACATGTGTGGCGAAAAAGAAAATTTATGATTATGGTAATTTTACCCTGAGGTGGGTTTTTAATTTCGGCGAAATATCTTTATTTGCAGGTTGTTGCGGGAGTACAAAGCGCGAAGTGTTGGGATTGCTTGTTACTTTCACTCTGCAAACAGATATAATGCAACAGTGTTGTTTTTTAATACGAGGATTTAGATTATAACAAAACTTTGAAATAATGGAAAAAATTAAAAAAGAAAAAAACTAGAAACCTAACAACACAAACAGCAAGAACAATTAGACACAAATAAAACTAGAAATTATATTGACAGGTTAACAGAACGTTAGAGGAATTTTGAATAGAGGTTTTGGAGTAGAGAAACTTTAGTCTATACTTTAGACGAAAAAAGGTTGCACATAAACAATATAAGAAAGATTAATACTATCACAAGACCCTAAACTCAACAGGCTTCCGGGATAAACCAGCCAACATATTGTTGGCTGTGTAAAATGGTGTTATTTTATTTAACAGCAGTATTTTCCTAAGTGACAGTAAGTATCGTGCATATGTTTTACAAAAGCTTTACTGAAATCTGATAAATTAATTTTGTTTTTCTTCTTAAGTTTTTATATGTCATTCTTAAATCTGTATTTATTCGTAGTATTTTGTAGATCAATATTTGAACATTGGTAATCTTTTATATCTTTCAGATTAATTACTTATTACTTTAAATATTTTTTATATATTTTCGTGAGATTCTACAACTGGATTTCTGCTTCTTGGCTATATTTTCCTAGATTATACTTTACTTTAAAACTATATTGCGATAAGTCGAATGTCAAGTCTCCGAATTCTTTATCAGTTCTAGCTTTTATGTTTAAATTTTATAAAGGTTTGTAATCTGAGTATAGTAAGAGCTCTTGTCCAAGAAACACATGTTGCCAATATTTTACAGCTTATTTTATGGCTAAACATTCTAGATATATTGTCTATGTTCTTTTTTCCTTTCACCCTTTGGTTAATTTTGACTGACTTACTAGCTTACTATATCAATTTTCATTATTTTTTGTCAATAGAGCTTCTACTCCTTTGATGCTAGCATCTGTATATATATATATATATATATATATATATATATATATATATATATATATATATATATATATATATATATATATATATATATATATATATATATATTGTTATATTGTATTGTTTGTGAATGATGAGCAATGAGTGTTTTTTTTATAATATAGGGTTTTTATCGCGGTTCTCAAAGAATTAGTTTGTAAGTACTTTTTTAAATTATCTTTATTAGATCTACTATGAAACACAAATATATATCTAAACTAGCCAATGTAAATTTAAAATAAACTATCTTTAAATTGAAATTCTTATGAAACTAATTAAATTCTATAGACAATGTAAAATTTAAACAAACTATCTACAAAATTAAAATTGTTATGACCCTAACTAAATTATATTAACAAAATTTTGTACCTTTCTGTCACTGAATGCCTAAATGAACTATTTTCCACTATATAGATTATAATTACCACTCAAATGTCTTCTTCTCAGCTTCGGTTATCCTTGTTTTTATGAAATTACTTTTTCCAATTATCAGCTTCCACCAATTTAAGATATTTTTCTTCACAGCATTTATAAACCACCAAGGAAACCAGCAAACAGCATTTATATTTATTCTTCTTTTCTATATACCAATATCCAATCACCAAATGTATTAATACATATAAATATATATACATATATATATACATATATATATATATATATATATATATATATATACATATATATATATATATATATATATATATACATATATATATATATATATATATATATATATATATATATATATATATATATATATATATATATATATATATATATATATATATATATATTAAACTTAGAGCTAAGATTAATACTATTATAAAAATTAATATTAAACTCACTAGTCTTCCGGGTTGAACCGCGTCGATATCCATTTTGCCGAGCTTTCGACATCCTCTCTGATGTCTTCTTCAGGGCTTCAAAGGTCTCAGTCTCCCTCGGGGAGACTGAGACCTCGGAAGCCCTGCTTAATGGGCAAAATGGATATCGACGCGGTTCAACCCGGAAGACTGGTGAGTTTAATATTAATTTTTATAATAGTATTAATCTTAGCTCTAAGTTTAATTGTACTAACCGCGGAAATCTTTTCGGACATTTTATATATATATATATATATATATATATATATATATATATATATATATATATATATATATATATATATATATATACAGATGCCAGCTTGGTTCTAAATTTAGTCTAATACCTAAAACTAGAGAAGTAGACGTTAACACAATATTAGCAGATCTGGAAAATATCATAATTAATGTAGAAGAGGGCAAAAGAGGGCGGTTCTCAAAGAATTAGTTTGTAAGTACTTTTTTAAATTATCTTTATTAGATCTACTATGAAACACAAATATATATCTAAACTAGCCAATGTAAATTTAAAATAAACTATCTTTAAATTGAAATTCTTATGAAACTAATTAAATTCTATAGACAATGTAAAATTTAAACAAACTATCTACAAAATTAAAATTGTTATGACCCTAACTAAATTATATTAACAAAATTTTGTACCTTTCTGTCACTGAATGCCTAAATGAACTATTTTCCACTATATAGATTATAATTACCACTCAAATGTCTTCTTCTCAGCTTCGGTTATCCTTGTTTTTATGAAATTACTTTTTCCAATTATCAGCTTCCACCAATTTAAGATATTTTTCTTCACAGCATTTATAAACCACCAAGGAAACCAGCAAACAGCATTTATATTTATTCTTCTTTTCTATATACCAATATCCAATCACCAAATGTATTAATACATATAAATATATATACATATATATATACATATATATATATATATATATATATATATATATATATATATATATATATATATATATATATATATATATATCTACGGCATAAAGTGGACTCCGCCCATGTTAAAATTCAGGTTCGATTGAGCTCCGTGGTCAAGTGGATACCGATATACGGAGCTCACTTGACCATTCCATAATATTGGTTCTGTCGATTCGTCAACATGTAGAGTTTAATAATTTATAAAAATTTTTTGGAGCCCGTAAATACCCCTGTATCATAAATGTATATCGTTTAGTTCACGTGTATATATTATAGGGGTCGTACAGATCTTCTTCAATGTATATTTGAACCATACGTTTATCGGTTTAAGTAAGCTCTGAGAGTTTGGCAACTGTGTGATTATACCGTATATTTTCAACATATACCCTGAACGGTTCATATGGGCTCCTTATTTTTATCTACTGTTCGTAGACAGTGTAATCTAATACGCATTACACCGAGTAACAGAGGATATCTTATTACCTGATACAACTACGTACTGAAAGGTAACTGGTTCTTTAAAAACAGGTATATAGATACAAAAGGATTTGGGCTTATTATTTAATGTAATATTCGGTTGCATAGGAAATTTTATTTTGTCTGCATTTTTAAAAATGTTGTTCTTTTATTTAATATAATTTTATTAGTTCAATGCCAAACTCGATGTTTTTTTTAATTACAAAAATTTCGTAATATATTTTGTTTACGTGAGTATGTCTTTGTACGTTTTATGTAAGCATCCGATTAATAAAAACTAATTTTATTTCATCCAATCTTCTGCGATATCTTGTATAAAGCTTTTTTATTATTTTAGTTCTGGTCTTATTTATGTACAACATATGATATCTCGATAAAAGTTTATCTCAAAATAAATATGTCTAACATAATAATATAATAATTTTTCTAACAAGGTATATTCGGCAGCAGATGCATATAGTGCAAGTGTCTATGTTTTAAGGGCGGAAGGATGTGCACCTCATTTTTAGCTGACAAGCTTGCGAACAATATTATTTCTGGTCCTCAATTTACCTTTTAGTTTTAAACAATAATCTGTGACTGACCCCGTGCGATACAAACTATTTTCAAGGAATTTATAGGGAGTCTACGTTCAACAATTTCATGACATTATTGGATGTTCAGTTTTGTGAAGGCGTCTATGTTAGGGAAATTGAAGGAACACACACGAGCTTTTTAGGGGTTTTGGCTAAAAATTGATTCATAGTTTATTTTTATTGTGCAATAATAGGTGTATCGTCTATATAATAGAAGTCTTAGTATCTACCGGTATGGATCATTCGTTTGTGTAAATGTTATACAGTGTAGGTGCCTTTATGCTACCCCAAGCGAGACCGTTCTTCATCTGTTATTTTTACCATTGAGTGATATAAAAAATATTCTCTTGTGTAGGCATACGCAGAAATTATAAGTGAGTTTGTTATCTAAGGGGATACCATATAGTTTTTCAAAAAATATTCTGTAAGTTAAGGTGTCGTAAGCGGCATTTAGATTGAAAAATACCACCACTGATACCCGATATTTTTCGTACCCATCTTTGATTTAGTATTTGTGATGTACATCACTTTGAATAGCTGACAAAATAAAGATATTGGCCGATAGTTTTTGTGGTCGTTGGAGTTTTTGCCAGGTTTAAGCAAGGTAACAACTTTGACATGTCTCTAGACTTTGGGTATCTCCTAATTTGAATACAGTTGTTCATCATCTGGATAAGCCATTGTAGTGTTTTTGGTCCAGATGTCGTAATAAGCTTTGTGCTCAGGTCCTCAATGTCGGTATTTGTATTATTTTTCATTAAATATATAGATGGTGGATCCAAGCTCAAAATCGTTAAAAGGTTCTCTCAGCTGACTGGTTTTGTCCTTTCTTACTTTGAGTTATTCTTTGCTTTTTTTCCGATAGAAATAATATGTCTATATCTATAATGTGGTTTTCAGCGATCAGCTATATACCAAATACCCTAGGTTAGGCCCTATATGTGTTTCTTGTACTAGAAATTAGTCAGATTCGTGTTTAGCTCATATGTCTGATAAGTTTAAGTAAAGTAAACTTTCTTGATTTTTAGATTTACCCCCTTAACAGTTATAGATATATGTTATTAGAATAGTTGGTTCTAAAAAGGACCAATTTGACAAAATCATATTAAGGGGGTGACTGAAGAATTAGCCGATTAATTAATTAAGCATTACCCGGGGTATGCCCGATTGCGGTGGTCTTATTAGTACTTCAATCTACCTAAAGGCTCGTTTTTTAAACCCCATAAGTAATGCGTAATCTTTTACTTTTTATTAAAAATTTAAATTTTACATGCCGTGTATTACTTTTTGAAGATATGTCGAATCAGATTTGTATAGTAATAATTTTAGGTTCTAAAGAGCCTCTTTGTGGAAAATAAATAAGTTTGTGATATCTGTCACAACTCATATATAGATAATAAAAAAATAAACAGTTAAAATAATTGTAAACAATCTTAACTACATACATCGGCGCCACTGTTCAGGTGATGGGTTTATCACAAATATCAAAGGTTACATTTTAATTCAATGTTCTACTTACGTATCTTCAATATTACAAAAGTAGAAAAAGACATGTTTATGCTTTTATTTTTTTAAATCTATTCTATTTTCTTTCTAGAGTTCCGTCTTTTTTGAACGATCTGTGTTCTTTTTTCAATTGGGCACTTGTCCAAAGCTATGACAAATACTCTGTCCTCTGCTATTCTACATTAATATGACATTCATTATTTTCTCTAAACACTCTGTCCTCTGATATTCTACATTAATATGACTGATTTATTTTATCTTTCTTGCAACTATTTTAATTTTTATCCTGTGTATCTTCTTCTTCTTCTACTTTTTCTTTTTATATAGACATAACTCTGTCTGTTTTTCAATGTGCCTCCAGTAAGTTGCCTTTCCATTGTTTTCGTGGTCGTCCTACTGATCGTCTTCTTATGGGTTAACCGTCTCTTGCCGTCTTTATTGTTTTATTTGTTGTCATTCGGCTTATACGATCGTTTCATTCTACTCTTCCATTTCTTGATGTTCTTCACCTTGCGTCTACGTCGTATATCTGTACTTCTAGCTCTGTCCCATAGTGTCTTACCATCAATTTTTCTAAGTGTTTTCATCTCTGCTGTTTCATATCTTTTTGGTCATCTCTGTGTCAGATCTTGTTTCTGCCGCGTATGTCATTATTGGTCTGATGACTGTTTTGTAAATTCTGCCTTTCGTTTCTTTTCCGATATTTTTATTTCTTCATAATGTTTCATTTAGACAGCCTGTGGCTCTGTTTGCTCTATTCACTGGGTCTTCCACTTTAGTTTCGAGCTTTCCGTAGCTAGATAATGTGATGCCTAGATATTTAAGCTCTAACACTTGTTCTATTATATGACCTTCCAGCTCCAATTAACATCTTAGTAAATTTGCTCTTGTAACCATGCATTTTGTTTCTTTTGGGGAAATTAACATGTTAAATTTTCTGGCGGTTATATGAAATTGGTGCAGCATACGTTGTAAATCATTTTCACTGTGAAAGAGTAGTATTGCGTCGTCTGCACAGCAGATTATTTTAATTTGTTTTTCTTCCATTTGGTACCCCTTTTTAATTCTTATTTTTTATTATTTCATCCATAATCAGGTTGAATAATAGAGGACTCAGGTAATATCCCTGTCTTATCCCATTGTCACCTTTAATAGGGTCGGTTAGTTCTTCTTCTACTTTTACTTTTATTGTGTTGTTTTGGTATATATTTTCGATCGTTTTGATTTTTCCTAGAGGTATCTCTCTTGCGTACAATAAGGGGATAACGTTTTTTTAATTTGTGTATCTTCTGTTTATCATTATTTCTTTTGTGTACTAAAAATTAAATTTTGGTTATTATTTCTTAAGATTCTCTTAACGTGTTTATTAATTGTCTTGTTTCATGTGTATCAAGATATGTGTGTCATGATAGATTGTAATGCATATTTCATTTAATGTAATTAAAGTGCTCTTTGTGTTTGCCAATTACTTTCTCACTTCCTCAGCGATAGGTCTTTTTTTCCTCATCAATAACCTTATCCTCGCTCAATACAGCTATTTTAACCCTCTATTACCCCGTGTGTACTCAAGGCAACAAAGGAGTTTTTGATGCAGAAAACTTTTTTAAAACAATTTACGACTCTAGTATGCCCTCTGTTAATTTCAGGCAACATTTGGTTATACATTTTAATACACTCGATGAACCTATGACAAAACCTATATGGAAATGTTTAACAGTATGTCAAATGGACATGACTGCCTTATTAGTTTGTATTTTCGATCGTGATTTATTGTTATAAATTGTGTACAATATATTTTAAAATACATACAGAGGCATTATATCAGCATTTAGATATTGATTACCGTTGACATTTGTTTATTTTATTGTGTTGTTTCAGTACTGTGATAAAAAACAGGTATGTTGCTTAGATAATAAGAAAGTGATAATGAATTTTCGAGGTACTCAGATATCAATCGATCCAGGATCAAATAAAATGGAAAATGAAGATGATTTGTACGAAGCAAATTTAGACCAGGATACCAATTTAGATTTGGACCAAGATGAAGATGAGGGCGATACCGATAAAACAGAAAAACACACTGAACAAAATGTGCTCAAAAGGTCAAAAATGATCGTAAAAAACATTCAGTGGAAGAGTGGTTTCCGAACAGTATTTCCAATTCCAGAATGGAAAGGTAATTCACCAACATGCAAATTATTAGAACCGGAATCCCCTCTACATTATTTTAAAAAGATGATATCTACCAATATGCTGGAAAACATAGTAGAACAAAGTAATTTGTATGCACTGCAAAAGAATATAAATAAACCATTGAATATGACACTAGCAGAATTAAACCAATTTATTGGATATGTTCTACTGATGTCAATATATGGCTTGCCAAGGACAAGATCATTTTGGCAGAAGGAAACACGTGTTGCTTAAATAGTCGATACTATATCTAGGAATCGCTGGGAAGAAATAAAAACTAAAATGCATTTCAATAATAACGAAAATATGGTCAACAATAATGATAAGTTATACAAAATTAGACCATTCATCAACGGTCTATTTTAAAATTTTCAAAGTATTCCAATGAGTGAAAAATTGTGTATTGATGAACAAATGATACCATTCAAAGAGGCACATTCTTTAAAACAATATATGAAGAACAAACCCAAAAAATGGGGATACAAGGCATTTGTTTTGTGTGATAGCAACGGTATTGTTTATAACTGGGAATTATATACAGGAACTGTTAAACATCCTCTTCATTTGCCTAATGTAGACACCAGCGGTAATGTAGTAATAAGATTGTGTGAGATAGTCAAACCAAACAAATACTATAAAGTATATTTTGACAACTGGTTCAATAGCATTCAGTTGCAGATTGAAATGGAAAAACGTGAACTGCAATGTTTGGGAACTGTTCTTCCAAACAGATTGCCTTATTGCCATTTTTCTGATGACAAGAATATAAAGAAACAGAGCAGAGGTACTGTAGAAGAAAAGCACGCTACAGTAGATGGCATAAGACAAACAGCGTTAAAGTGGTACGATAATAAACCGGTTCATTTGCTTAGTACATTTGTTGGTTCTGAGCCTACTTCGTTAGTCAAGATGTGGAATAAGAAACAAAAATCAAGAACTATTGTATGCTGTCCAAATTCAGTGCAATTTTATAATAAATTTATTGGAGGTGTCGATCTTATGGATTCACTAATTGCTTTTTACCGAACAGACATAAGATCTAAAAAGTGTTATCTAAAAATATTTTTTCACCTTCTGGATTTAGCTGTTGTTAACAGCTGGTTGTTGCATCCTCGTGATTGTGATTACCCTTGCTGTCGTGATTGTAATTACTTTGAAATTAAAAAGAAGTTGCCTTTGTTACAGTTTAAGTACCACTTATGTAGCGTACTGTTAGCAAGCAATGACCAGATCAAAAACAAAGGACGTCCCAGGCTCAGTGAAATTGAGAACGAAATTGTAAAAAAACAGAGGAGAGGATCTACTGCTATTGTCCTACCAAAGGAAGTTAGGCTTGACCAAACCCTTCACTGGCCAGTAATTTCTGAAAAAAAGGGAAGATGCGAAAAACCAGGATGCTGTAATACTTCTAAAGTAATGTGCGATAAATGTAAAGTTGCTTTATGTTTTACAACTACAAATATTTGTTTTTTTGAATTGCATAATAAATAAGTATAAAACTTAATTCGTTAGTTTTTGGTAAACACTCCCAAAACTCTCCCCAAACGAAATTTAAAAAATCTAAAAAAAATAATAGTTGTTGTAAATGGATATTTGAGCACATATACAAATTAAAACATTTTATAAACAAAAAAGTTTACAAAAAAGTCGGGCAATAGAGGGCTAAGATATTTATATTTCACTATATGCTCTATCATTTGGTTTTCATTTCAAATTTGCACCTATGACGAAATTTATAATATCTAATATCTGGTGCTTTCATATGAAACTGGAATAAAACACTTGTTAGATAATATTTATTTGTTTTGAGTACACTTTTTTTAGAACCTAGTATATAAAAAAATAAATATTTGTCTGTCAACAAATTTCTATATAAAAGTACGAGGCACTATTCTCATGCTGTGAGCTTTGCTGCTCTGTTACTTTTATAACGCTTAAGCTATTTTTAATTTATTTTCAATATTTTTGAGGTGTGTTTCCTTAAATGAAATTAAATGAAATTTACATTAATAGATAGTTTCCATTTTATTAGTGCTGGTGGTATATGACTAGCATCTGTTGGTACTATATATCAATTTCAACATGTGGAAGTGAGAGCACTCTCTTGTTAGTAATTTCAGTGTAAATTTTGACCAAACCAGAAATAACTCATAATATTCTCCCCGTGTGATCTTAGTATTTCCGTTGAATAAATAGTATAGGGTATCCAATATTTCAATCAACGGTATGTCAGAGAGGTTTTTATTAATTTTTATATATATTTGCAAAATGAAAAAGAAAGTTCAGTACAGGCAGTTAAACAGCTGATCTGTCAATTTAGAAGTAAGAGCAAGTACCAACTTGCTGAAAAGTATACCCATACACAAAAGTGATGATAAAATGTACTGCACAAACTGTAGCGGTAAAAGCTATATATAAGCTATATATTAATAATTAGGATATACAGTATTTTTTCTAATACACCTGGAACGATTGAGTGAATAGGTGAACTATCAAATAGGAGACCATTAGTGTGGAATTAGAACAACTTAATAAATCGTTGATCAATTATTCACTATTAGGCAGTTAAAACTTTAAACATTAAACTAGTTATTTATAGATTTTAAACAAACACATGATATAATCATAAGAATGAAACCATAGAATACTAATGCCGAACAAGGCTTACCTAAGAAATTAATTTTAACAAGGAGTAATCTACAAGTAAAATAAATATGCTTTTACAGAAAACTGGACAAAGTGCTTTAAAAAGGTGAATGAATTAGCGTAGGTAACAGCTGTTTTGAAACCTAAATATTATGAGAACAATTGGGGATATTATATTACATAAACTAAACCGCTTGTCTACAAAAATTATCAGGAAAATTTGATACGACAGGACAGACTAATGACTTTACAACTAATTGCCACATAAATATCACTTTACACAAATAGGATGATTTTGTATAATATAAGACAATTCATATATTATAAATTATACCTATATAGATACAAATAGTAAAATAAAATTACAACTATTATACACTATAGTAAATACTTATTTAGATAAACGTAAAATATTCCACAGAACGTTAAAAATAAATGTTATAAATAAAGGTGCTTTTCAATTCGCGGTAAAAGATTTGATAGAGTTCAGCACACAAGATAAATTCGTAACAAAATTCATATACCAGTAAACGGTACTCGATACAGCAGCAAAGTAATTTTGGCAATAAATATGTAGGTTGTACTTTATCCCATTGGAATCATAGCACCCGCTATGGAAAATGGTGTCTTCTTTGACATACAGCAACCACAAATGTGAAATCAGGAAGGATTAATGTGAAGTTAGGAACATTATATACTTAATGAAAAATGTTATGGGAAATGAAATGGGAATAAAAAAACATTAAGCTAGTTATTTATAGATTTTAAACAAACATATGGTATAATTATAAGATTGTAACTAAAATGCTATGGAAGAACTAGGCATACCTAAGGAAATAACTGTCAACTTACTTTCAAATGTACAGTTACCTCAAACAGGAAGATGCCGTATCTCCAATCGTGTTTACGATCGTTTTGGAAAGCATCGCCCTGAAAGCTAATACAGAAAATCTCACAGTTTAATAATCAAGGTCTTCAGATTATACGGACTTTCGAGGATGAGTTTAATATAGTAGCGAGTATAATTATTAGTAACAAAAAAACATTAATACATTCAATAGAAAAAGCGCAGAAAAGGGTCCTCCAAATCAACGATAATAAAAAAAATATATGGCTATCATAAGAAGAGCACTACGAAACAGAATAGGACATAATATTTTAATAGACCAGTACAACTTTAAAATGGTTCATCAGCCTAAATAGTTGGGATTTAAGAGCACTTTTAACAAAAACACTACAAAAGAGAATAACAGAATACAAGCTGGCAATGCTAAGTTTTAAGCAAAAAAATTAAATCCAATCTTTATTTTCCTGTTTGACCTTAGCATTAGTTCCCGGTCGTAAAACATTTCTGGGGCTTTTCTTGTGAGTTTTACTTACATTGTTTTTTTATATCCTGATTTTAGTAGTTTGTATTACACTTCTGGATTTAAATTTTCAAACCTTTCAAAATTATATAGGTCTATTGTTACGTTATATGCCCTATTCTACATCGTCTCTTTTGTCTTTTAATGAACATTTATCTGGTTTTCTCGTTACTGACTATTATACCGTTTTTTTTTGCTGGTATGTAATAGCATTACTCAATAGTATTCTAATATTTAATCGATGGATTAAATCCGGATAGCGGATAGATAATCTTTACTTTTTTGGAGAAATTATATTCTAACACACAAAAAACCTATTAAATTGCCAAAACCTTCCTTGGCTATTATATATAATCGTCTGGCTGGTCGTTGGTTTATAGAAAGCATGAATGTAGCAGTTTTAATGGCTTGCTAAAATCGGGAAGCAGAGATATCAGTACCAAGTTAATAACTCTTGGAATTGTTGCTTGACCGGCAAAATATTAAATACCAGAAGGTATAACGATAGCAGTCTCACTGCAACCTCGATGGAGAAGGCAAAGCGAAACAACTTCATTATTATTAAACAACATTATATTTTCTAGTAAAATCATCACGATTTTACAGTAAGACAAATTTTCTAATGTTGGTAATCAAAAGATCATGTACGTACCACTGGATTCCCTATTTCGGTATCCAGCAAACTCCTTGTAATAACGATACAGGAAACAAATAAATAAACCAGAGATCTAATAAAATACAGATTCTCGATTCAAATAAATCAAAAATTAACGAACAGCTTACCAAAATAGAAATAACGTCCTTTTAACACGTAATCCATTAACGGTCAATTAACAAAGCAGCTCCTAGAATGATGCTTATGATATAGATTTCATAGGAAACTCTCTCCCGTTCCTAAACGACATCTTCAACAAAGTCCAGAGAGCATGAAAAAAGTTTTACTTAAAATCAACGAGGTGAAAACCAAATACAAGCAAATACACAGAAGAGACCAATTCAATGAATTTAGATAAAACATTAAAGTCAACAACTACGTTTTTTAAAGTATGGAAGACTTTAAATATATTGGATCAATAATCACAGTTAATAATAAAGCCACTGAAGAAATAAAGAACAACTTCAGACCTATTTTAATATAGTGATGCGAATTATGAAGAATGACTAAAACAAATAAGGTTTTATTACTATACTGCTACAAATCCGTATAGATTAGGAACAGATACTGAATGAAGAAAGCTCTTATAAGTCCAGGAGAATTAATTTTATTGACTAAGTTAGATCGGACACAAAATCGGATATCTCAAAAAATTAATATTTCATTTGATTGCAGATTCATAGAAGACCGATCAACGTGGAGAAAAGTTGTAGTTAGCGAAGACTCACCCAGTGTTGTAGCGCTATGTAATGATGACGATAAAAAGAAAGGGCTAATAAAAAAGCAACAAAAATGAACCAATGGTGCAGAGCTGCTTAATAATCTTGATTGGAAATAATTAATAATGTATATGTATAGGTCATTTCCAGAGCCAATGTGCTAATTGTGCGTAAAATAAAACTTTTTAGACTAAATCTGCTACAGGATTGTGTGACCCAAATACATCCATAGCTAAAAACTATCGATGTTTGTATGAAAGATGAAAATTTCATTTTTAAATGCTAATTACAATAAAATGGTAAATTTATCGCTACGGGACATACCGATGTCGCGGTGTCTACCCGCGAATTTTATTAATCTCTTTTAAAAGAATATTGGCACGTACACATAATCACATAATTGTAGACGGTATCTTGTACATAAATACTAAGAAGGTTGTCGTTGTTATCTAAGACTAAGTTTGACAATTTACAGGAGAACCATGTTGGAGTACTATTACTCAGGACTCCCACATGAAGAACATTTAGTTGATAGTTGTGCTCCTAAAGCGCATAAGAGTGTTATAGCTCACAAAATGGGTTCAATTACATTGCAATTTTTTAAAGTTTTTGTGATAAAATGAAGTGATTGATTGTTGTTTTGAAAAAGCAAGTTGTTTTTTTATTTTTGTATTCCTATCATTATATAAATGTACCTGATATTGTAAAACCAACAACATTTTTCATAATCTAGTCTGAAATGGGCTTTCTCTTACTGATAACTATCAAAAGTTTTATTAACTTCTCGTTAATATAATTATGTAGGTATTTAGATTTTTGTCTTGTTCTTACTATAGTGCTAAAACACAAATGTAGTCATAGTCTACTGTATTTTTTTCGTAGGTTTCATAGTTTTTAACTGTGTGATAGCCTATGTGTCTATAATAACTTACGCATAGAAAATAATAGAATTTTGTACCTCATAATTTATGTTTATTATCCTTTGTTTTTTTTGGAACATCTAAAAGTATAGCAATACATTTTAATTATTAAACAAAAGAGAAAATAAAAACACTTTTTGTGGTGTGCCACTTAACCTTACACAAAATCGTACACAAATAGTCAAGTGGTAGTAAAAGTTTCCGATATAGGCAGACGGCAGAGGCATCGCCGCGCACGATGTCCATACTATGACATGTTTTTCATACGGTTTTCGGATCGATTTTTTCAAAACATCAAATATAATCTATTTTTGCCTTTCTTTATTTAGGCTAACCGCTACTGTTTTTTTCTTCAGCGTTTCTTCTTAATCTAGATTAATGTTATATTTACAATTCTTTCTGAAACGAGCTATAATTTTTCTCAAATATCCATATTGTTTGGTTAAGGCGCCTTACGGTTTAGCATGCTGTGTCAGATGCTCTTTAAAGTCTCTTTCAATATTAATATCGTTTGAGAAATTTTTCCCAGATACTTATATTTCGTTAGCTAATCTACCATTTGAAGTTCAATTTTCTTTTAATATTAGTTTAAATGGTCCAGTAGTGTATTCGAACAGTTCAGTTATAAGCAAAATTAGGTGTTGTTGTACACCTAATTCTTTTAGTATCAGTCATAAGTGTATCCATTTGGCTCTGTCGAACGCTTTACGATAATCTATAAAACAAATCTATAGTGGGATATTAAATTCCCTAGACTTTTATACTTTTTTTGGACTTTTATAATAATATCTTTAAAATTAAATGTTTAGTGAAAATCTCTACGCGACTTTAATGCATTAAATATTTTAATTAAAAATCGACATACCTATTGAAATTAGACAGTAAAAAATTATGTCATTAAAGATTGATTTATAAATTATTGTAGTTTAAATTCAACTACGATATGAAACAAATATTGTATGTCATAATCTACAGTAATCGAAAAATTACAAAGACCTTCCTGTTGTACAGTTTTCTTGAATTAATAGGGTAACAAACATTATAATCCTACCGAAGGGGCTTCTACTTTCATAAACTGTTACACGATTACTCTATCCGATGTGCCTACATTTATGGACTAAATGTTTCAGTGCCAATGCATTTTAACAAAAAATACTAATTAATAAAAATGGAAACTTAACTTTTCCAAGTTTATAATAGACACTTTATTTTTGAAAATATATAAAGCAAGTAATATAAATTACCGTCTTGTTTATTAAAACTAAAAAGTAAACTAAAGTTATGTGTCGGTTAACAATTTATATTTAACTTCATTAGCCAAATAATCCTGAAATTCCTCCATGACTAAATTGATGGATATTTAAATAAATTTCAAGTTCCAAAGTGTACCTGCTGTAAAATTTGAAAATCTACTACTAATACAATTATTGGCAACATCGCAGGAGTTTAGAAATGTACACAGAATGGTAAATACGGATCCCATAAATGGTTTATCCTTTTGTGGAGTCCACTTAATCCTACATGTTGGTCGGAGTCTACATAAAGCGCTACTCAGATAATAGTATACACGGTGTATATTTTACTGGAGTTAGTATAATACCGTTTTAGAACGGAGCTTACATTAACCGCTAGATGTATATATATACATATATATATATATATATATATATATATATATATATATATATATATATACATATATATATATATATATATATATATATATATATATATTAAACTTAGAGCTAAGATTAATACTATTATAAAAATTAATATTAAACTCACTAGTCTTCCGGGTTGAACCGCGTCGATATCCATTTTGCCGAGCTTTCGACATCCTCTCTGATGTCTTCTTCAGGGCTTCAAAGGTCTCAGTCTCCCTCGGGGAGACTGAGACCTCGGAAGCCCTGCTTAATGGGCAAAATGGATATCGACGCGGTTCAACCCGGAAGACTGGTGAGTTTAATATTAATTTTTATAATAGTATTAATCTTAGCTCTAAGTTTAATTGTACTAACCGCGGAAATCTTTTCGGACATTTATATATATATATATATATATATATATATATATATATATATATATATATATATATATATATATATATATATATATACAGATGCCAGCTTGGTTCTAAATTTAGTCTAATACCTAAAACTAGAGAAGTAGACGTTAACACAATATTAGCAGATCTGGAAAATATCATAATTAATGTAGAAGAGGGCAAAAGAGATAAATATGGAGCAAAAAATACTAACATTATAACCAATTACTTACAAAAGGAAGTAAACAGGAACGACCACATGAGTACAATGTTTATTGAATACAAACAATTCCTAAAAATCATCAGAATTTGTATATAATAAGAAGTGACAAATTCAATATCACAGTAGCTATGTATAAACAGGACTATATCAACAAAAATGAAATCATGCTTTAAGATACAAAATACTACAAAAAGCTAAGTAGAGACCCCACTTGTAATCTTCAACAAAAAGCAAATAAATTAGTAACAGATCTAAACAAAACATTAAAAATAACGAATTTAAAAGCAAAAATCTAAGAATTTACAACTCTATAGCACCTAGATTCTATTCTCTAATAAAAATACATAAGCAAACCCTAGCAATGAGACCAATTGTTGCATCCATTGATTCTCAAAACAGTAAATTATACAAGTTCTTAACAGAAATATTACCAATTGCATATAACACAAAAAATGATTACAAACTTAATAATTTCAAACTTTTCCCAAATTACACACAAACTTGTCGTTTCAGCAAATCATGAATACTATAAAAAAATAATGGACAAACATCTTACAACACAGCTCAATAGATTTTAATTCATTTGTAACAATACTATCGTTCAATGTATCCTTCATATTTGACTCAAACATACTGGTCTTCAATGAGGTGTATTACAAACAAATACATGGTACACCCATGAGAAATGAAATTTCACCAATCCTGTGCCACTTTGTACTGGATAACTTAATTGAAAGCTGAATTAGCAAGTTACCATTTAATGTTCAATTTTTAAAGAGATACATGGACGTATACATGGATTCTTTTATAAAAGGGTATAAAATTTATTAAAAATTTTTAAAATTATGAAAAATTGATTTATAATTTTTAGAAAGTTTTCAAATATATCGTATCATCATCAGTGAAAAACATCAATAAAGTAATTGGAACCAGCCACATAATGAGGTCAGATGACCCTTTTTTCTTCTAAATGTTCCTATCTTCTTAAGATGTTGTCGGCCACATTGACCCATCTTTTTCTATTCACAGCAGCTCGAAATAGATCAGCTGACGTTAAACCAGTCCACTTCCTAAGATTGGCCAGCACCACATTTCAAATGCCTCCAATCGTTTTATGGTATATTCTGTAAGGCTCCAGCTTCCTACTCCATATAGCCCAGGATGTGGGGGAAAAAGTACTCTCTAATCCAGGAATTTATACAATGTGGCCTAGGTTATAAAGGGCAACCTCAGGAGCAATCCCCCAGTTCATTCAACAAACAATTTTTGGTTATTGTTTATTTATGAGCGTTTATAGGCGCAAAATTAGTGTTTTTTGAGTTTTTTTTTATTTTTTGCCTAAAGTAAGTGTTGTAATGGGTAATTTCTGTATAGATTATGAAAGTACTCTAAAAGACCTTCAATTTGAGCTAGTATACGTTTAATTTAATTTATTTGTTATTGCAAAAACGAGGAATGAAGGTCAAAAAACGTAATATTTATTGCAAAATTGATTTTTTTTAATTCAAATGTATGACATTCATAAAATATTATAAAATTACGAATCGAATGAGCCATAGTAGGCCTAGATCACTTAATTTATTGCCGAGATACGTTAATTAGTTTATCCCATGACCTTCAACTTTGAATGCTCATAGGATTGCCAAAAAAATAGTAGAGAGCTAATTCTTATTTCATTTTCTTCCTAAAGCCGTATATTTTTATAATCCACTAGAAAATAATAAAAAAAAATTATCCCGCTAAAAACAATTATTTATGAAATTGTAAAATTGCAGTTATAAACATGTAAACCGGCAGCGCCCCCTATGTACCCTACAAATTTCTAATTTGTATATTATTGTAGCTGGCTTCGAGACGAAGATTAAAAAAAAGAGTTTTCTACGACCAATAGGAGACGAGTTAGCATAATTGTTTTTTTAAATCATTAACAATTAAAAACGAATCTGGCGTCATTTACTACTTAAAAACCTATATTTTCAAATATTTGTATTCTCCTTAAATTAAAATCATTATTTATTGTTAAAAATGACGATTAAAGTTTACCTTTTTTCAATGTAGCACCGAAACCGCATGTGGCAAACATTGCGGATGCCGTAAGCACGGCCTAAAATGTACGAGAATGTGCGAAAATTGTAATAGAGGGAGTTGCGAAAATTGTCATACTGCTGAATATGAACTAGATGACGCAGAAAAAGAATGTGAGAGTAAGAAGGATGTTTTGGATGAATTGTTATATGATTCTGAGGAAATTATACAACCTACTAAAAAAAGAAAAATAAATAAAAACTAAGCATATTTCTGATTTTATAAATATTGAATCTCATTTTAAAATCATATAAACAAATTACAATTATTTTACTGTTTATATCTTTGTTTTACTAATTTATTCCTTCTATCAAAGTAATTTGCAATTTAAGATATACGTATAAGTATATGACGTTTATTTTAATTTATTAAACCATATATTTAATTTATTAAGTGTTTAAGTGTTAAGTATTAAGTTTAATATAAGTTATTGAGTGTCTTTTAAATCACTTTTAAGGCAATAAAATAGTCTTTTTGCTGAATATTGATGACATTCGGTGAGAATATGGTTAACTGCTAGATGTGATTGACAGGTCTCACAAGTGGGTCGGTTGCTGGATGACATCAGGTATCCGTGTGTTAATCTTGTATGTCCTATTCGAAGTCTTCGTGTTATAATAGCATCTCGTCTGGACATACTGGCAGAGATCAAATCAAGGGGGCTATCGACTAACTGTTGGATATGATGTAATGCTGAGTTATTGGTGTCCCAGTGTTGTTACCATCGGGTTCTTGCTCGTTTCTTAATGTGAGATTTTAAATCTTTACTAATTTGTATATTAACCGTATTATCAGATGATGTTGAGGCAAGTTTTGCATGGCTGTCTGCAAGTTCGTTGCCTGTGATACCAATATGGGATGGTAGCCAGATTAATGTAACTGTTATTTTTTGGGAAGCGATTAGTTGGTAACAATCAATGATCTTTTGGACAATAGGATGATCAGTGAATATATTTTGGATAGATTGTATTGAGGCTAGTGAGTCTGTGCATATTGCAACTTGTTTATCAGGTGAAGAAATGGATTTGAAAGCCTGAAATATGCTAAATAGTTCGCCAGTGAAAACGCTACAAAACGAGGGGGTACAAGATGATGTGATAAGGTTATCTGACGTGGTAACAGAACAGCCTACTCCTGTATCATTCTTTAAGGCATCAGTGTAAAGTACTATGTCGTATTTATTTGTAAATATAATTTCTTTTAAAGACTTTTTAATGAGTTCCCTGGGTGTTGTAAGTTTATCGAATCTTGTAAGAGATGTGTTAAACTGAGGGGTGATTATAGACCAAGGAGGATATGGAGGTAGAGGTCGTGGGATTGTTTGTAATAGAGAGATGTTATTAAGTAATTGTGTTAAAATTAGTGGAATGGGTTTTATTGATGGTGATTTAGAATAGTAATGCTGGTTGTTAGTTGATGAAGTAAGAAGAAGAAAAACTGGATTGGAGGTATTGGATGAAACGGAGGCAGCATAGGAAAGTAATAATTGTTCACGTCTAATCCAAAGTGGAGGCTCATTGGCTTCGCAATATAGACTTTCTACGGGGCTAGATCGAAAGGCTCCTAAACAAATTCGTAAGGCTGTGTGATGTATCGAATTTAAAAGGTTAAGGTGTGTTTTAGAGGCAGAGATATATATGTAACAACCATAATCCAGTTTGGAACGAATGATAGACCTATATATCTTAAGCAGGGAGTTCTCATCTGCGCCCCAATGATAGTTTGAAAGAGTTTTGATAATGTTAAGCCTCTTGTTTGCTTCACCTTTTATTTCTAGTATATGTTGTTTCCAGGTGAGTCGTGAATCAAACGTTACACCGAGAATTTTGCATTCCTTGACTACTAAAATCAATTTTGTTAAGTTTTTTTTTGTAAAATAGATTGTTTTTAAATAGACATTTCAATCATTTGATCTTTACTTTAACATAATTTTTCACTGATAAAAGATTACACAGCGAGGCAGAGTTAGTATTAAAAAAAAGATAAATACTGAAATAATAGTAGTCTATATTTTAGAATATTAATTTTTTTTTAGAAATGGGGATGTTTCATGGGGATGTTCTCAATAATAATTTTGGTAGTAGATTACGTTTAATAGAATTGAATATTAAAATAAAAAAATTTAGGGGGTTGTGGGTGGTTTTTTAAGGGTGACAGTATTCCAGACATTATTATTTCGACGAGCTACCCCAGATTAAAAAAAAATCATCGAAATCAGTTAATTTTTCACTATTACTAGTTATTATTACTTACTTTCACACTTACTATGCACTAGATAGCGCAACTATTTGCGAGCGTCGCCAGATTCGTTTCTTAATTGTTATTAATAAAGCCTCTGGGATTTTTTAAAAAATATGCTAACTTGGCTTCTATTGGTCGTAGAAAACACTTTTTTTTTTAATATTTGTCTCGAAGTCAGCTAGAATAATCTGCAAATTAGAAATTTGTAGGGTACATGGGGAGCGCTGCAGCTCTAAATGTTTAAAACTGCAATTTTTCAACTTCATAAATAATTGTTTTTACCGGCTTAAAAATTTTTCATTATTTTCCAGTGGAATATGAAAATATACGGCTTTAGGAAGAGAATGAAACAAAAATTAGCCCTCTACCGTTTTTTTGGCAATCCTTTGAGCATTCAAAGTTGAAGGTCGTGGGATAAACTAATTAATGTATCTCACCAACAAATTAAGTGATCTAGGCCTACTATGGCTCATTCGATTCGTAATTTTATAGGCTTCAATATAATATATTTGAAATACAAAAAAAGCAATTTTGCAATAAATATTACGTTTTTTAATTTTGATCTTTATTCGTCATTTTTGCAAGAACGAATAAATTAAATTGAACGTATACTAGCTCAAATTTAAGGTCCTTTAGAGTACTTTCATAATCTATACAGAAATTACCCATTACAACACTTACTTTAGACAAAAAATAAAAAAACTCAAAAAATACGTATTATTCACATATAAACGCTCATAAATAAACAATAACCAAAAATTTTTTGTTGAATTAGCTGGGGTATTGCTCCTGAGGTTGCCCTTTATAACCTAGGCCCCATTACATAAATTCCTGGATTACAGTGTAAAATCACCCTTTTTTCCCCACAGCCTGGGCTAATGGAGGAGGACGCTAAAGACGTAACATCTAAGAATTCTTATACGTATATTGATACTTAAAGATAAGTTGCAGAGAATCTTCCTTAGGTTGTTGAAAGAACTTATGGCTTTTTCAATACCAGTTTTTATTTCGTAGATGTGATCACAAGTATCCTTAATATTCTAGCCCAAATAGTATATTTTTTCCACTCTTTCTAACCGTATCGTCTATTGTAATTTGGGCGTTTATGTTGGTGTTCTTACTAATGATTATTATTTTTTTCTTTTTGCAATTTACTTTTATACCTTATTTGTTACATTATTTTACAATGTTATCCATTATCCTTTGGAGCCCTTGCGCACTATCTGCCAGCAACACTGTATCGTTTGCATATCTAATATTCTTTATAAGTTGGTCATTTACAGCAACCCCATCTTCTGATTCGTTCAAGGCCCCCCTAAGGATATTTTCAGAGTATATGTTAAATAATTCAGGTGACAATAATCCTGTCAAACTCCTTTTTCGACTGTGAAGATCTCGTACAGTTCATTTTCCAATTGCACTGTTGCTGTTTGTTGAAAACATAAGTTTGAAATCAGTCATATATCCTTACCATTGAGTCCTGATGTTTTTAGGATATCGATTAGTTTCCGATGTGGGACGTGATTAAATGCCTTCTCGAAATCAATGAAACTTCAACAATCAACATCAACTTTCAACAAATCACTGGCTCTCTGTATTTGAACTTGCAAAGATTACCCTTAAATTACATAATTAAAGTAACAAACAGTGTAGTTATTAAGTCACTAGGTCTATAAGTCGACTAAGTAGATATTATATAAGAAATGTAACTGAGCATGTAATATATTGATATCTAAGAGAATACAAGAGAAAGGGAGCTCAGACTAGATATAGTGAGAATTTTAAGGAGAGAAATGTGAAAGCCTACTTTTAATATTGGATAGAATACGGTCCAGGAGAAGAAGTCAAAAACATAAGGAATCTTTTTCACAATCTAACAGTATGAATAAATTGTTGTTAAATATTTTCTCATATAAGCGTATTCTGTGCGAATTTTATATTTATTATCCTTTTAATTCGCTATTGGAAAAACGCAAAATAGTAATTAACACACACGACACACTTTTATAATAGAAAATACTTTTTTATAATTTTTATGTCTTTACGCCTCTGCTTCTTGAGTTTTTTTTATTTTAACAACCTACAAAATTTATTCACATCAATTTTGTGATTTCACGTCATCATTTTTTCATCTCATTCTGCTTTAATTCCACCGTGCCATTTTTTGAGAGCCTTATATCCACTCAATTCAAATCTCGCATGCATCCAACGAATCTAAATAACCAGAAAATACTGCAAACTCATATTCCGGCCAATAACTACGTCATATAGGATTTTAAATTTCCTGTTAAAAGGAAATAGGATTGCATCTAGGTACGTAGAAATTTATTGATAATAGCCAAATTTTATAGATTTAATATAATTAAATAAGAACATTTTATCGATTTCATCAATTTGTTGAATATTTATGTCGATTGAATCTTTTAATTTCCAGGTTGTAGTCTTCGTCTAGACTAACAAGGAAATTAGACGAATACCAACCATATGAACAGGCAGGTTTTAGAAAAGGCTATTCAACTTCCGATCACCTGTTAACCACAAAAATATTAATAGAAAAATGTAACGAATACAAGTTTCCAGTTTTCCTAGCATTTGTAGGCTACGAAAAAGCTTTCGATACCATAGAACACACGGCCGTAATAAACGCAATGCAAAATTGTAGAATAGACAGCAGATATATTAACTTAATAAAAGAAACTATGAAGCAAACTACAGCTACATACTACCTAAATGAAAATGAACACACGAACCCTGTACCATTAAACAGGGGAGTCAAACAGGGAGATACTTTATCACCCAAACTGTTCACCTTAGTTTTGGAGGACGTTTTTAAAAACCTAAATTGGAAATATATAAGGGAATAAACATCAATGGCCGCTCCCTCAGTAATCTACGATTTGCAGATGACATAATCCTGATAGCTACTGACCTACAAGAAATACAAACCATGCCTTTAGAACTACATACCGAATCTTCTAAAATAGGACTGAAAATGAATTTAAACAAAAAAAAAGTCATGCACTCCGAAGACACCGTGACAATAATAAACGATAAAGTTATAGAAAAAGTTGAAGAATATATATAGTCACGGAAATGGGTCCATGAAGTAGCATATTTCGTGATGCTACATATCTTACAGAATGTAAACAGGTGGAAGAGTCCATTTACACGACAAGAGGAAGTCGCTTATGCAACATGTATCTTTTTTAATTTTTTAAATTTTATTAAAATATATAACAAGGATATTAACTAACAGCGGTTTTATGTAATTTTTAACGAATATTGTTTTTTTTTAATTTATTTGAAACATTTGAATATATTTATTATGTGTAATTCTTCACATAAACCTTTTTCTCTTAAGTCCTCTGCCCCACAGTCCTTTCATCTTCTTCTCGATTTTCCTCTACCTCTCCTTTCATCAATTTCTATCGGCTATATCTTCGTTCCACATAATTTTCATCTCTACGTCTGACATGACCAAACCATTACAGTATTTGTTCTTAAATCTTTTTTGAGACTGTTTTCACCCCGGCTCTTTACGTAATTAAGTCGTTTTTGATCCTATCCCTTCTAGTCCTAACCAACATCCATCGTAACATTTTCATTTCAGCTACCTCTATCTTCTTTTCCTGAATCTTCTTTACAGGCCACACTTCACCGCCGTACAGCAACGCAGGTCTCACCACACTCTTGTATAACTTTTCTTTCAGCCCGTCACCAATTTTTCGATCAGAAAGTAACCCGCTTATTCGCTTCCAGTTAGCTGAGCAGCCTGTATCTCAATGCTATATTAAATCATCATCATTCAATCTTCGCTTATCCACTGCTGGACATAGATCTCCCTCATAATTTTCCATCTATTTCGATCTTGTGCCTCTTGCATCCAATTCCTATGACAACGTTTTAGATCGTCAGTCCAACGTGTTGGTGGACGACCTCTGCTTCGGTAGGCATCATCTCTTGGTCTCCATTCCAGTATCCGCTTTGTCCATCTATTATCTGTCATTCGAGCCACGTGACCTGCCCAGTTCCATTTCAGTGTTGCTACTCTCTCTACTGCATCAGCCACTCCTGTTCTTTGTCGTAGCTGGCGATTTGGGATCTTGTCTCGTAGTGAAACGCCCAACATAGCACGGTCCATCGCCCTTTGACACACACGGATCTTTTGAACTGTTCTCCTTGTCATGGTCAACGTTTCCGCACCGTAAGTTAACACTGGCAAAACACACTGATTAAACGTTTTTCTTTTAAGGCATATTGGTATACCAGACGACGCTATATTAAATGCTGCATCAAAAATGTAGCTTAATTTTTTTCTCGCTGTAGAATGCCTCTCGCTATTCTTCTCATATCAATGTTTCTCTCCTTAACCTTTGCTGTACAGTTTTCTCTTAAATTTTTATTGTATGCTACATTAACCCATTTAATCCCACAACATTTTTTTTTTTCGATAATACAAAGATTTTTTTGAATGTCCTTGTTGGATCTGGGTTAAATAGTAACAATTCATTATTATTTGACAAAAAAATTAAATGTTTAGCAAAAAGTAGGTGTACTCGTACGAGTACAATGGGCTGATCGGGAGTCAAAAATATAAAACATTGTGTAAAAATGAGAATATTTTATTTTCTTACAATATAGGTACATACTTGGGTATATCCTGTATTATAATCTAACTAGTATCAAATTGTACAAATCAATTACGTTTAATACACAGAGTAACTTTATATACAAATCCAACGTACTCTTTGATGGCACAAGCGACATCGATGTTTGTCTATTTTCTTTGGAAGATGACCACTTTCATCCATTTTTAAAATAATTGGTACAGATCCTGCTAATCGTTTTCTAGAATAAGTAGATTTTCCAAAACTTCTTAAATAATCACGTACTACATCTCGTTGAAAAGCCATAAGATAAATTTCTTTATAGCTTTACAGCAAATATTTGTAACCTCCACGAGTTAACAAGAGCTGAGTTGAGCATGTGGGTAAAAATGGACCACCACCATTTTTTGCCTTGTATACTGACTCGGTAGTTATTAACCGATTGGTCAAAGAGATCAACACCGCCCATTGAAGCATTGTATGATGAGAAAAGTTTTGGTTGGGTACATCAATTTTTAGTTTGGCAGTAGCACACCAACGATTCACTTTTGAAAATGGTTCAATACTATCATCTTCTTCTTCTTTTTCTTCTTCTGGTTCCACTCTTATCGGAGATTGGAAATCATCAAGGCTATCCTGACCTTGTTTACAGCTGACCTAAAGAGTTCATTAGTAGTACAGCCAAACCACTCCCTCAAATTACGCAGCCATAACATTCTTCTACGGCCTGGATTCCGTTTTCCTTCTATTTTTCCTTGCATTATATTTTTAAGTAATGCGTATTTATGTCCTCTCATCACGTAACCCAAATATTCGAGTTTTCTTCGTTTGATCGTTGACAAAATTTCTGGGTATTTTCCTATCCTTCGCATCATTCACAATTTGTAACTTTCAACCCACAACCTTTCAACCTTTCAACCCACTTTAGCACCACATCTCGAAACTTTCAATATTTTTTATATTGTTCTGCTTGAGAGTCCAGGCCTCTACACCATTTAATAGCATGTTAAATACGTAGCCCCTTAGCATTCTTAATCGGAGAGGGATGCTTATATCTCTGTTGCAGAAGAATTTCCTCATCTTTATGAAGGTGGCCCTGGTAATTTCGATACGTATTTTTATTTCATTGTTTTGGTCTCCAGTTTCGTTTTTTGAAGTACCCAAGTATTCGTAACTTGATATTTTTTCAATTTGAATGCCGTTTATACTAATATGCGTTGGTTGTGTCATGTTCTTACTGAAGACCATATACTTAGTTTTTTTGATATTGATACTTATGCCATAATTGCTGCAGGCAATATTTATATTTGTAAGTAATTGTTGTAATCTATCTCGTATCTGTTACTGTCGAATGTCGTCTACTATTCTTGCAACTAGTACAGTGTCGTCTGCGTATCGAATATTATTTACAACCTCTCCATTGATTACGATTCCTTCGTTTGCTTGCAAAAGGGTTTCCTGGCAGATGCTTTCACTATAAACATTAAATGGCAGCGGTGATAAAGTGCGTCCCTGTCGTACTCCTCTACGTATTTCTATTGCTTGTGATATCTCATTTTCTATTTTGATGTTAGCTTTCTGATTCCAATATAGATTGAGAATTATTCGCATATCTTTATTATCTATGTACTTTCTTTCAAAAATGTCTTTTAGCTTATCATGGCGTACTATCGTAATTACTAATCGTAATTTGATGATATTGTGACCACATTGTTGTCCTTTTATTGTACAAAAAGTAGTAGACTTGTTTTGTCAAAGCGATGTTTAAAATATTCACGATTCTTCTTTTTCATTACAGCGGAAGGTAACAAAGGACATTTTCTCATACGATTGTCTCTTGCTGTGCCTGTTGCCCTAAAACCCATCTCTTTTAAAGTTTCTATCAAATTGTAACTACTAAAATAATTGTCAAAAAATACTTCGTGGTCAGTAGGTACATCAACGACATCAAGCATTTTTAGAACAACTTGTGATCCTAAAGGTAACGCTGCGACTTTTTTGATTTATCCACTGATGTTGCCATCCTTAAACCTCCATGAATAATTTACAATTAAAAAATAGAATCACCAAATTTAATTATTACCTCTTTTTGTACTTCCAATAAGGCGTGTTTAATACTAATTAAAAAAAAACTTAACTGTACTTAAATCTCGTAGTAAAAACGAATATATTTGGTAAAACGTATTCAAATAAGGCAATATTCGAGCAGGTGTTGTTTCAGCGACTACATTAACAGCCGTGTAACAATTCAAACTACTTTATTTCTCATTTTACCCACAATTTTGTGAATTAAATAGCAAATTTATGTTGTTATTTTCATTTGATAATTATTAATCAAAGCTGTTTCTTTAGTTTATTTAAAAAAATTTATTTTTATTCAACGTGTTAGTATGTTTATTACAGAGGCGAATAGGCCTGACATGTGCAGCATTTGGCAAATTAAGCCATATTCTAAAAAGTTTAATTCCCATGTGTCTCAAGCGAAAGGTTTATAACCAATGTGTTTTGCCTGTACAAACTTATGGAGCAGAGACTTTAACACTTACCCAAAAATCTGCGAATAAACTCAGAGTTACACAACGAGCCATGGAACGTGCAATGCTGAACGTGAGCCTTCAAGACCACATAACAAACCAACAAATCAGGGAAAGATCAGAAGTTCAAGACGTCATTGAAAGAACCACTTTAAGTGGAACTGGGTAGGGCAGTTAGCCAGACCACAAGATGGACGATGGACAGGACGTATTATGGAATGGAGGCCCAGAAACTATAAAAGAAGCCGAGGACGACCACCGACTAGATGGACCGACATATAAAACGTGTAGCAGGAAACTGGCTACAAGCGGCCCAGTGTAGAGAACACTGGAAAGAACTGAGGGAGGCCTATGTCCAGCAGTGGACGCGATTGGCTGATTGATGAAAGTGTGTTAGACAAAATAACATAATCAATATATGCACAGATATCCAAGCAGTCATGGGGATTCTTATAAGCCCTAAAATGTCTAGGCTAGTGTAGGAATGGCAACACAAACTCGACAGCTGAAAAACCTAGGACAATACTTTGGAATGACCTCTAACTCTGACTAATTTAAGAAAAACATAGACCAGAAAATACTAGTTTGTGTAATAGTCCTTGCACTACTGTCACAGTTAGTCAGTAATTAGTGATTATCCTTAATAATATTGCATTTTAGGCATTTCATATTGAATTTTGTAGACAAATATTATAAATTATGCAGTAATTACTTGCAAACATATACCGTAAATAATATTTAAATGTAAAAATTCTTTTTTTGAAATTCCAACTTAAATACCACGTATCTTAAAAAACATGACATCTCATCTGCTCTCATCTTATTTGCTCACTTACTAGTAAATTTAATTTTCCCTAATATTATTTCCTCTAGAAGACATCACACTCACCCTCCTCTGCTTCACCTGAAAGGATCTTTTTTTCAAGTAGTTGATAAACACAAATTATTAGAAGTAATATTCGATAAAAGACATACATGGAAAGATGAGATACAGAATACAAAAACAAACTGCCTAAATAGAATCAATATCTTAAAAACTCTAGCTCATCATCAATACATACAGAATACGCATACAGAACATTGATCCTCTCTAGGTGGGGTTACGGAAGCATTCTTTACATATCTGCTTCCGACACTCACCTTAAAAGTCTGAATACAATTCACAACAGTTCTTTACACATTAGCATCGGCGCCTTTAAATCAAGTCCTTCTGAAAGTCTTTATATCGAATCTTCAGAGCCTCCAATTTTTATAAGACGGCAAAGTTTACTACTGTCTTACTTTTCTAGAATATCCGCTAATCCAAAATCCCAGTAATTAAACTAATTAATACTCCCCACCCTGTCCAAGATAATATGCACCCTCGAGCACATTCTCTCTTACAAATTTTAAAAACTTTGCTAAAAGACACAGACCTAAAACTCACAACTCCGTTTACTACGTCTAGAATTCCCCAGTGAACCAAAAAGCTATTTACTGTCCTTACCAGCTAGAACCGATACAAAAAAGAAGAAACGCCTAGTGCTCTCTTGGTACAAACATTTGAGTTACTTGTACAGACACAGCGTTATGACAAAATTCTCAACACAGATGCCTCCAAAGAAGAACAGAGCATCGGCTGTGCAGTCAGTACCTCAAATACAATAGTAGCATCATATCGGCTTTCTCCCAGATGCAGTATATGTTTATACAGCCGAACTATACGGAATACTCAAGGAATTAGGCTCGCCGATTGCTAATGAGAAATCATTAGCAATATGCACCGATTTTCTCTCTGCAATTGACTCAATCAGAAATAGATACTCCATACATCCCATTGTACAGTGTATCCACACTACCTGCCAACAGCAGTCAAAAAATGGTGTTTCAATAACTATCATCTGGATACCATCCCATGTTGATATCAATGGAAATGGAAACAACGTACTAAGCACTTGACAAATACATTGGAACGTGCAAAATACAAAACTACGCACAATTCAACCAACTGTTACCTCCATCACCATGCCTCAAATGAGCAGAAAAGACAATATTATTATCAGAAGGCTCAGAATAGGTCACACTCGTCTTAGTCATGGATATCTGATGTCTTCTGAAAACCATCCTCGTTGTGAACATTGTAATGAGTCCTTAACAGTCCAGCACATATTACTAGATGTGTCCACTACAAACCTCAAAGGGACTACTACAACTTTCAAAATAATTTAAGTGATCTACTCGGTTCTACAAACATGTACAGTGCCATAACTCGTTTACTTAAAGACTGTCACCTTTACTACTTAGTGTAACTATATTAAGATGTTGCTAATGTATCCTAACTTGTATACATTGTGTAAAAGCCAAATGCAATAAATTCATTATTTAGGTTACTGTACATATTTATAAAAAATCCCGAAACACGTCAAATTTAAATTATAACTTGACATTCTTTAACGTGAAAATGCAACCCCTATTTTCAATCCCCTTAGAATGACAGGTACATCAGGTACAACCCCCAATTTTTAAAATGGGAAGTATAGGCTTGTGATATATCGTTTGAAAGGTCTTTTCATTCTCCATTCAAAAATGTTGTCGCTTTCAAGTTTATTAAGATTAATTAAGATAAAATAAATTAAAATCATGTGGTTACCGAAATTCGCTACAATACAATCAAAAACTAAAACGTAATACAAAACGTAATAAAATGTAGAACACGAAAAAGAACTATGAATATTAATGAAGTAGATGTTCAAAATGTTCACCGCGAACGTCTTGGCAACATCCTAATCTCAAATAAAACTGTCTTCTAACATTATTTAACATAACAGGCGTGATCGACCTAATCGCAAGCGTTATTCGTTCTTTTAAGTCATTTAAATCAAACGGTTTAGTTTTGTACACATAGCTCTTCACATATCCCCATAAAAAGAAATCTAATAATGTAAGATCAGGTGATCGCGCTGGCCATTCAATCGATCCTCCCTATCCACCGATTGGGAAATATTGTATCGAGGTACTGCCGGACATTAAGTTGGTAATGTGGTGGTGCTCCATCCTGCTGAAACCATATCGTATTCGCTAGAACTTAAGGGTTTCCTGGATCAGGATATAAATTTGCCAACGTTGGAATGACATCATTTTGAAGTAGTGCCAAATAATTGTTGCCATTCAAGTTGCCCTCAATGAAAAAGGGATCAATGATATTGTTTCCTAAAATCCCTGCCCAAACATTAACCTTTTGAGGGTATTGAGTGTGTTCTTCTCTCATCCAGTGAGGATTTTCCGTGGCCCAGTAGTGGCAATTTTGCCGAATAGCATGACCGTTAAGTGAAAAAGTACACTCATCAGAAAACATAACGTCTTCTAATTGAATAATATTGTTATCCAACATGTCCATCATTTGCTTGCAAAAAAAAGTTGTCCTATCAAAATCGTCTTCCATGAGCTCCTGAGTAGGTATCATCTTATAAGGATGCAATTTATTTTCTTTTAATATCGATATATTTTAATATCGTTTACTATCGATATATGGCTAGCATTGAATAGCATTGAATGTAGTGGATGCCTGTCTACTGGATGTATGTGGATTTTCCTGAAACTCAAGCAACACATCTAATTTGAGTTCAGCACTCAGTGAATTGGCAGCTGCTTTTTTATCTGCCTTACATGTCCAAACTCGCGAAACTGCTTCTCTATTTTACTTATTGCTCCTTGGGATATAGGCGGTAAATTAGGAAATTTCTCATGAAATAGGCGAGTTACTTCCTGTTGTGTTCGGGTGTTACCTTCGTAACCAATCATTTGTAAAACTGTTATTTTATGCATTTCCGTTAATCTAACCATTTTTCAGAATTGAATTGAACGAACTTTTTACTTAAATTAAAATACTGACAACTTAAATAAAACAATTTACTAATGCGTGTTAAAATAACGTTGCCACAGAAATTCTTTAAAGTTTTTTAATGGTTACCATCTAAAAACCACATTGCTATGGTTTTTGTTCACTTTCTCATTATCAAGACCTAAAACAAAAAAAAGTTTTGCGTATATTTTAGCGAATTTCGGTAACCACATGATTTTAATTTATTTTATCTTATTTAATCTTAATAAACTCGAAAGCGACAACATTTTTGAATGGAGAATGAAAAGACCTTTCAAACGATATATCACAAGCCTATACTTCCTATTTTAAATATTGGGGGTTGTACCTGTCATTCTAAGCGGGTTGAAGGTAGGGGTTGCATTTTCACGTTAAAGAATGTCAAGTTATAATTTAAATTTGAGGTGTTTCGGGATTTTTTATAAATATGTACAGTAACCTAAATAATGAATTTATTCCATTTGGCTTTTACACACTGTATAAATAGATTGTATATGTATGTAAACATAAACATATTGTTATAAACTTTGTACCAGTGTCAATTGCCGAGACACTTTAATTTAAAATAAAAAAAAATAATTTCCCTATTATCTCGTATTTCAGTACAACATATAACTTTGTTTTAAGAATCACGAATTAGTTGATGGCTCCTAATATAGATTATTAAATCAATCGTGCTCAAACAAATTTATTTTAGATCCTTTTGGATTAGTTATAATTATAAACGTTGATACTTACAAGAGGTTGAGCTATAAAATACATTTTAAATAAATTTGTTTAATTAAATAAATTTTAATTAAATGTCCGCAAACTGCATTTAAAAACAATTACAACCTATCCACTTCACAGAAAATCATTTTAATCAAATTAGAAAAACGGTTTTTCCATTAGATGAAAATTACCTGTTCCGGTATTACAGCTTTACTATCAATGTCTGGATGATAACGAAGTATTTTTTAGCTTAATGGGAATTTGATTTGCATTAAAAAAATTAACGTGAGAAGTTTTTAATAATCGTATTTAAATATGCGTTTTTATCTTGTCGACATATTTTTTGCTTTCGTGACAGTTGTAACAAAAATTGGAATTTGCTTAATAGACAAGGCGAAACGCTCGTGTTCGTTCGAAAAAATATTCCAATGAAATTTTTTTGCATATTCACTTTCATCAGATACCCCAAAATAAGATTCAAGGGGTCCCCAGGCGAAAAGTTGTTTACATTTTTTTATGTCATACTAGTTTATTATTGTGTTTTTATTGCTTAGTTACCAACTACGTAATAGTGTAGAGGAAAAGGTACAAATATGGGCTATGCTACTAATATGTAGTCAATAGCTTGACGACACTCTTAAGTCTAAGGCTATGGCTCCACGAGCGACAGATTGTCGCTAGCAGTAGCAGTAAAATTATGGCGGCAGTAAAGCAGTACAATCATGGCTCCACGAGCGACAGTTTACAGCGCGCATATCGCCGCGTTTTGGTCTTGTAGTGGCTCCATGAGTGTTAATATGACGCAGTTACAATCTTGTCCGTTTATATAATGTCCGTGCATATAGCATATAAAATAAATAAATAAGTAAAATAAATTCAGACCGATAATACAATAATATAGTATAGATAATCTATCATTTCAACAAAAAGTTGCTTTAATATTGGCATTGTGCCGTCAACGTAAGGTTAAAAAACAACGGAAATGGTAGATTCATTCTGTTCTAGTGCCTAGACAGACAGAGGGAAAATTTTTTCTTTTACACAACAAATTAAATGAATATCCTGACAAGTTTTTTGAATATTACGGGATGTCTGTCTTCTTTTAATTTTTTATTATGTGAAATAGAAGATGTCATACGAAAACAGGATACATTAATGCGTGATAGCCTAAGCCCACATCTAACTTGCTTTTTATGTTAAAATAATTTAAAAAATTCTGATGCGACATAAAATCTGCTTTGTTGCATTATTTTATTTATGAATCACGCCAAGCTATCGAAAACGAAACATTAGTACTGAAGGATAATAAAATTTTACTATAAACAATAATTATTAAAATTTTATTTATATGACATGATTAGACAACCACTTATATAGAAATGAATCACCAGTTCGAAGAAGGAAATCCAAAAAATAGATTTTCGGGAAATCAATAAAAACTGTTTATTCTCTCTATTTAACTTTTTCTTGTTTAATAATGTATCTATTATAAAGTACAGTTTGATACGGTTAATTGGGACTGAAAAAAAAAACCATCCATTGATTTTTGTTATCTAGAATACCGATAAAGAAAATATTGGATTTATTTCTTTCTTAGAACTTATAATTTTTTCTTACGATTTTAGACACAAAATTGTATGAAAAAACTTTAAAGTAATTTATAAAAACAAAGAAACAACTTAACAAATACAGAGAAATAAACAAACAAGAACAAAAATATCCGATTAAATGGCAATTACCGCTACAAGCGACAAATTACTGCTAGTGGAGCCACAAACGCGCTGCAAATTACTGCTAAAAAATATGTCCGGATCTATTTGAATGCGACACGACCTTGACGACGCGTCTCGGTCTCGAAACGAAGCGACAATCTACAGCGCGTGGAGCCACTCAGTATCACTGCTGTTCTTTTCATTTATCAAGCTACATTTTACTGCTACTGCTAGCAACAATCTGTCGCTCGTGGAGCCATAGCCTAACATAATAACTAATAAAGCTTACAGTAACCTAGGTCCAGTGACCGTTGAAACAATCACATGTTACTGTTGACGCTGTTCAAGAAATTTTTAGGTATGTTTTTATTTCAATTTTTTTTTCGGTGAAAACTAAGAATAAATTTAATATTTTATCACACATCGTAAGCGAAAGGCTGATATTTTTATAATATTTTCGACTTTTTCTTTTAATTTGTGTTGCATTTCAGTTATTAATATTTGAAAATATGTTTGGTTATGTTGCGATATGGGTTAGCGTGGTGCTACAAATATAAGCTAGTCCATATTTGTGTGGTGCTACAAATATGAGCTAGCCCATATTTGTATCAGTTTAGTCTACAGGGTTTTTTTTTCGGAATGCCTAAAAAAGTATTTTAAGTCCAAAATAACGAAAGTCCTGGGATCCAGATAGCATGAAATCTGCTATTCAAGCTGTGACAGATAAAACGATGCGTACATTAAAAGCAGCTAAAACTTATAATGTCCCGAGATCGACAGTACAACGGTTAGCACAAATGACTGAACTGCGTCCAGATGAAAGCAGTACTTAAGAAACTGGGAAGAGGAACTATTCTTGGCCCAGATTTAGAAAAATGTTTGGTGGAACTATATCCTTCAAATGGAAGCAAAATTCTATGGTTTAACGCGGACTGATATCAAATGAATGGCATTTAATCTGGCTGAATCAAATGGATTAAATCATCTCTTTATGCAGTTAAAAAAAGCTGATAAGGGTTGGCTGGGTTTGTTCTTGGCGCGTCATAAAAATACATTGGCTTTAAGGAGACCAACTCGAACGTCTTTTGGACGGGCAGCTAGCTTTAACAAAGAGAATGTTCAAATATTTTTTGATCATCTGGAAAAAGCATTTGACAAATACAATTTTTCTAGTAATCAGGATTACAATGTAGATGAAACAGGCCTAACCATTGTGCAAAATAAAATTGCAGCAATAGTGGGGCGCAAAGGAAAGAGACAAATCGCATTACTGACATCGGCTGAGAGAGGATCATTGATCACTTTAATTGCATGTATGAGTGCTGGAGGGAATTTTTATCCCACCCATGTTAATCTTCCCAAGAAAGAACATGAATGTGCAACTCATGAAAGGTACTCCTCCTGGATCAATATCAGACGTTCATCCTAGTGGTTGGATGCAGTCTAATTTATTTACACACTTCATAGATACCGTTAAACCCTCTAAAGAGTTTCCTGTACTTCTTATATTTCATGGAAACTACAGCCGTACTCGCAATTTACATGTCATCAATGTGGTAAGGGAAAATAACATAGTTATAATTTCATTACCTCCACATTCAACACACAAACTGCAACCGCTAGACAAAACTATGGAACTTATGGAAAGGCTCAAGGCATACTATAGCAAAGAAATCAGGCAACGGTTAAGTCATAATAACCGCGCCCTCTCAGTTTGATATTGGAGAACTTTTTGGCAAAGCAAACCTTAAAAGCCAAACTGGAGAAACTGCTGTAAATGGATTCCGCGCCACTGGAATTTATCCATCGAATAAGACTGTGTTCTCAGATGCAGATTTTATTGCTGCAGAAATTGAGAGTAACAACCACAGCCATGTAGAACCGCAAACTATTGAACCTGCTATCCTACCAAAAACGCCAGAAGCCAGCAACATCAGTGAACCAGGTCCTTATGGTTTGTAGAAGTTTGTAAGTCCGCAAGCTATTGAACCTGCTATCCTACCAAAAGCACCAGAAGCAAGCAACATTAGAGAACCAGATCCTTCTGGTTTGCAGAAGTTTGTAAGTTCATTTGAAATATCGCCAGTGCCGTCTATTAGGAAAAAATCTGCAAATCGTGGTAGAAAATCATCGAAATCAACGGTAATAACTTCTTTACCTTAAAAGGAAGCATTAGACCAGCAAAACAGCAAAAAGAAATTAAATGTACAAGCAGTAAAACAACACATTACGGCTAAGTCTACTAGGGAGGTGACAAAAAAAAATTAAAAACAAGTCAGAGAGGCGGCATAAAAAGGAAATCGAAAGTTCTTCTGACAACGATAGTGAGCAGGAATTTCAACCAGCTGATGAAGATATCGATTTGGAAGAGATTCCTGGTGTAACGGATCAGGAAAATACGGATGTAAATTGTATTTTCTGTGACGGAAAATTTTGTGAGGATTATCGAGGTGAAAAATGGATTCAGTGCCTTATGTGCAACTTGTGGGCACATATAGATTGTTCTGGTGCAGAAAGAGACGAATATGTGCGTGAATATTGTACATAAAAAATTATAAAATAAAAATAAAAATATTTTTACTAGAGGCCAATATTTATATCACCTTTCTGTTTCTTACTTAAATGACACCGTGAGTATTTTTATGACATTACACAAAAAAATATCTTACTAGGCAGAAAAACGGACTAGCACAAAATAGCAAAACAATTCTATATGCCAATTATGTAATTTGAACTTTTTCGATTAAAAAATAGTCAAGATATCAGCAATCAATAAAATGGTAGCCCATAATTGTACCCTCTTCTCTACTTTATGCCCGCGCGGGCGTAAAGATGCAAACAAAAAGAAAACTTATTAGAAACATCTTTATTTAACATTTCAAAACATTATTTAGAATTCACATAAAACTGGCAATTCTGAAAGGATCCGGTGATATTTAGATTACATCAACAATTTAAAACTGAAAAAAACGCAAAATTATCATTTTCAAGACTCAAAAACACAATTAAAAAATATTAATTTTGAATCTACCTAGAGCCTTAATTTAAGTTTAAATCTTATTCTATCATTTTCAGCTAAGTATTTTAAGCTTATTTAATTTTAAAACTTTGTTTTTTGATGATTAATGAAGAGTGTATGACAGGACAGGCGCTAGGGCTGCGGCGTAATAAGAGAGAGAAACAAGGTCTGTGACACAAATTTTTGCTGATTTGATATCTCATTGTACAAAGAGCACCCGCCCTGCCATGCGCGTCTTATCAACAATTAAAAACAATGTTTTAAAATAAAATGAGCCTTGAATTTTCATCGAGAGCTGATATAAGAAGACTTGAACTTGAATTTAGGCACTTAATGATTTTAAAAATAATATTGTTTTGTGGTTTTGTGCCAAGAAAATCGTAATTGTGTATTTTTAGTTTTAAATTATTTATTAACTCTAAAAATATCATATCATACCAGAGAAAACTTAAAACATATCTTGTTTGTTCATAATGATCTAAAAAACCTAAAATAAATGAGCCTAATGAACCGCGAATGGCAGGGCGATCATTTGTACAATAAAAATTCAAACTGGCAAAAATTTGTGCCATAGATCTTGTTTCTCTCTCTTATCACGCCGCAGCCCGAGCACCCGCCCTATCATAAGCGCTACACAAACGATTAAAAATCAATGCTTTAAAATTTAATAAGCCCAAAATTCTTATCGTTAAATAATAGAACAAGGTTTGAACTTAAATTTATGTCTTTGGTAAATTCAAATATAATATTTTTTAGTTGTATTTTTAAGTCTTGAAAATAGTAATTTTGTGATTTTTCAGTTTTAAATTGTTTGTAACTCAAAAACGATCAAGTTTAGAGAAAAAATACAACAGATATTTTGGTCAAAATAGTCCAAAAAAAATAATAAAAAAATTTTCCGAGCCACAAAAATTAATTGTTACAATGTATTAAAAAAAAACTTTTCGCGTGGGCGACCTCCTGAACCTTATTTTGGGGTACCTCATGAAAGTGATTATGCAAAAACCTCTCATGGAAATATTTTTCCGAACGATCCCGCACTTTTCGCCATGTCTATATGTGATACTTTACTCATAGTTCGAATTTTCAGTTAATTAGTACATCATTAAGGAACTAATCGAATTTATATTTGAAATTTAGGCCAGTCTTTGAGTAATAATGTCTCAAAAATTTACTGATTTTTAAATTTATTCCATTTGTGATCAGAATTTTGTATACGTTCAAACCTCTTGTCATATTATTTTTCCCCTAAGGTTTAGGCATTTTAATATTATGATTTTTGAAACCTCAAACTTCTACTGATGAAAAGTTGATAGACAGTATGTGTGATTGCTGGTATTATAGTAATATTTTACTTTTCATCTTAAGGATCGACACTCAGATTTATTCCACGTTGGATAGAAAACTGCTGAAGTAAAAATAATATTTTTTCTTTTTTGACATTTTTATACAAAATTAAATACTTGTCTCCTGTTTCCTGTTCTCGTTTGCGCTTGTTTGTGCTGTTACGCCTGCCTGCTATCTCTTTTAGGTCATCGTGCCATCTCGTTTGGTCGTACTATTCTTCTTTTCCATCCCAAGGCTTGCGTTTGATGATTTCTTCCTTCCATTTGTTGTCTTTTATTCTTGGGATATGTAGTATCATTTTAGCTTTGAGTTTTTTTCTGTTACATCATCATTTATTTTTTTCTCTCTTATTTTGTCATTGATAATTCTGTCATTTAGAATAAATCTTACCATTTTGTTATCCATTGATCTTTGTGCAACTTCTACTTTGTTTACCATTTATTTTGTTAGTGTCTTTCTTTACGCTCCGGAGATTATCTGGCAATATACTTTAATCGAACAGTGTTTTTCTTATCATATATTTTGTTTTTTTCATATTCGTCTTAAGACCTACATCTGTTGATTTTTCTTTTAGCTCTATTTCCTTTATGAACATGGTAAAAAAAGCAATAATTATAATGAAGGTAGGAAAAACTAATAGTGAATTAACATAATGTAACTCATTCACTCTACTTTTTACTTACACTAATATTATTTAAAAACTTATTTCTAACGGCTAAGCAGACAAATAAAGCAGTTCTCAATTGAGCAGAAGCTACTCATTAGCTGATTGATACCATCAAATTTAGGAAAATACCATGTCTTGGACATAAAATGGCAGAAAAAAAAATATAATACTTCAACTTCAACTGATTATGATATTTATTTAAATCGAAGGATGCAGGGGAATTGATATAAAACAAGCCTTATGGTTGAAGGATCTCAGATAATGGACCGAAATACGAAGAGAAATACGAAAGTCGGGAACACTTTTGCATTACCAATAGTTTGTAAAGATAGCTGATTTTATTGCAGTTTTAAGCGATAACGTCCACATTTCTATTTTTGTGCATTTATATTTAGCATTTTCAATATATCAGCATGATTTAGACCAAAATGAAATAGTAGAAAACGAGAAAATTATGAAAAGCTGGGAGAAATTCGAAAATAACATAATTAACTTACAGAAAGCAACAAACAAAAAAAGGCATACAACCAATATAAACTAATTAGAAATGAAACATATACTTTAGTTAGCCAAATAAAAAGGGAATACTGGCAGAGTGAGAAATATCGAGAATGATCAAATAAAAAAATAAAAGAACTAATAAAAACAAAACACATTCAGAAGGAAACATGGGTAGACTACTTTCGATCCTTATTTGGTAAAGGTGGCAATAATGAATCACCAATATCAGAGGTGATGGCTAATGAAGAAATAAGTATTGAGGAGGAAGAGGTAAAGGAAGCAGTAACGAAATTAAAAAACAGAAAATCACATGAGTAAGAACTAAAGAAAGTACTCAGTAAGAACTAAAAAAGGATATCAAATGGAAGAAAAACAACTTAAACAACAAAAAAAATCTGCTATGCAGACAATGTAAAAATATTCTCTCAAAGTGAAGATGATTTACAACGTATGATGCACCAATTTAATATAACCGCCAGAAAAAACCGCCTCGAAACAGAAGTAAAAAACCAAGTGAATACAGCAAATAGAGCCACAGGTTGCCTAAATGAAACAATTTAAAAAAATAAGGGGAAACTAATGAAAGGTAGAATTTATAAGACAGTCATCAGACCAATAATGACATACGCGGCAGAAACACGACCTGACACAAAGGGGATAAACAAAAAAATGTTAGAAACAGCAGAGATGAAAACACTTAAAAAAATTGATGGTAAAACACTATGGGACTGAGCTAGGAGTACAAATATACGACGATGTACAAATATATGTAGATGTAAGGTGAAGAGCATCAAGGACTGGATGATGGATGATGGAGGACCACGAAAACGATGGAACGACAATTTACTGAAGGTTTATTAAAAAACAGACAGTAATGTCTACATAAAAAGAAGACGAAGAAAAGAATTTAGTCTATACTTTCGTTAAAGTAGAAACTGGCAATTACTTTTATATGATAGGCGTTTTGTAGACGGGAATTTAAAGAAGATGGACAGAAAATGTTCTCAATATCACATTTGTTTCTACATAGTTTATTTAAAATACGCTAATCACATATAGACTGAAAGGTCGTATATCAACCACCGATACAAAAATGGATATGTTTCTCATTTCTTTATTTGCAATGTAGATAAGATACTAATATTCTTTGTATATATATATACCTATATAATACCTACATTACTAATATATATATATATATATATATATATATATATATATATATATATAAGAAGCATATAAATTTTGCGAAAGCTTGATATAAGAACAAAGAGTTTCACTTTCCTGCCCTATTAATGACTGCAACCTCAAAATAAAACTTTATTTTATATATATATATATATATATATATATATATATATATATATATATATATATATATGTATATATATATGTATATATATATATATATATATATATATATATATATATATATATATATATATATATATATTAATAATATTAAAATATAAGTTTTAAAAATGTTTAAAGGCTTAAATTTGTATATAAAATGAATACCGTATGAAATAACAACAGTTTTACTGGAAAAAATATTGACAGGAGATTTTCACGGACTGGCCTAAGGCGTATTAGACTTAATTTCACCCAAACGTGACCAGATTCTGTAGGTAGGTTTATTAAAAAATTAGATCAACAAAACACTCATCACGTAAACTTGCAAAATGCAATTTAAACTTGACATATAGAAGGGTTAGATTAAAATTGGATTGTGTATAATAAAATTTATCTTCAACACAGATCAAAGAATAAAAGACAGTCAGTTGTTAGTTTTTTTTATATAATTTAGCTATTTTTGTTCTAAACTGTTGTTGTGAGGTGTATATTGTTGTATCATCTTAGATCTTTCAAGTAGGTAAGTAATGGCATATTTTAAACATCTAATATTTACGGAAATGTATTTAACTTTGCAAGATTTTACATGTATACTTGATAAGTTATTAACGATGACTCAACAAAACAAAAGTTTTATATCTGCATATGTAAAACGAATTATATAAATTTCAAATTATATATATATATATATATATATATATATATATATATATATATATATATATTCAGGGATTCTACAGTATTCACTGCCTGCCCTCGCTCAATCTCTTCCATCTCTCTCTGTTGTCCCATTATCCATCGTTTAGGCCTCTCCTACTCATGGCGTAGTCTCCTTCGTTCCTCCAGGATTTTTTGGGTCGTCCTCTTTTCCTCCTTCCTATGGGCCTCCATTCGGTTATTCTCTTTATTCATCTGCTGTCACTAGTTCTTCTTACATGTCCGTACCACTTTTTACTCTTACAGTCCACTCTTACCACTCTTACAGTCTTTTTTGTTCTATATATGTTAGTATGTCTGTTTCTATTGATGTTCTTTGCTTTATTTTGTCATTACTTCTCATATCCATTCTTGTTACTCTGCAGCAACTTCGCAAGCATTCCATCTCTGTTGCTACTATCTTACTGCTGTTTTTCTTGTTTATGATCCAATTTTTAGCCCCATATGTCATAATACTTCGCGCTAATGTTTCATACATCTGTGTTTTTGTCTTCATATTTAGGTGGCTATCCCACCATACTGAGTTAAGTTGTCGGATTACTGTTCTTTTTTTGTCCTAATCTTTGTGTAATTTCTTCCTCTGTTGTTGCCTTTTTCGTGATTATAAACCACAAGTATTTGAATTTATCCTTTCCTTTGATTGTTACGTTGTCATCAATCTGTAGATCTTCTATGTCTTCTTCACTTGTAGATAGGTACTCTGTTTTCGCGAGGTTAATATCTAGGCCAGCCTTGGTATATTCTTCTTGTAGTTTTTTCATGATGTAGCTGAGGTCGTCTTGCGCAATCACTACTTGATCGTCTGCAAAGCAACGTATTCGTTCCGTACCGGTACTCCCATGCCTTCGCATTTTCTTTTTTATGTAGTCAACGCTTTCTCTAAGTATATTTTAAATAGGGTTGGAGATGTGGAACAACCCTGCAACAGCCCTTTTGTTGTGGTGAAGTTTCCTATGATTCTTGTTTCCATTTTAATGGACACTTTATTTTCTTAATACAGAGTTTTTGTAGATTCTATGAGTTCCGTCTGTATTTCTAATTTGTACATTGCCTCCCATAGTTCTGACCTTAGTACAGAGTTTCTTGATACAGAGGACCTTTCTCAGGTCCACAAATGCCAAATGTATAACTCTATTTTTGGCGTTTTTCTCTTCCAACAGTTGTTCCAATGTGTATATGTGGTCTATGTATGATCTTCCTTCCGTGAAGCCTGCCTGATCCTCCCCGATTTTATCTTTTATCGCTTGCTCTATCTTTTCTTGCAATCTATTTCTATATAATCTTCCTATTGATGATATTACGCTTATTCCTCTGTAGTTTTCGCATCGTTTTCTATTTCCTTTCTTAAATATACATGTCATATATGCCTCCGTCCATTCCTTTGGGAGCTGTTCTGCATTGGCTTTCTGAAATATCCATTGTATCATCCGGTGTAATTTTTTTTTATCCGTATTTTATAAGCTCAGGTGAGATGCCTCCAGGTCCCGGTGCTTTCTTATTTTTGATTGCTTTTATGGCCGTTCTCATTTCCCTATCTGTTATTTCTATTTCTTGTTGTGGGGATCTGCTTCGTCTTCGTCTGTTTTCTTTTTCAATGAATTGTGGTCTTTGTTCTGTTAACAGTCCCTTGTAATATTTCTTCCATTCTTTGTCCTGTATATTTCCCAATTTAATTTTTTCTTTTGAGTTTTGTTTCAATCATCTCAGTACTTTCCATGACTTCGAGGTTCTTGTACACTCCTATGTATGTTTCAATATTTAAGCAGGTTCTTCCCCATTCTTCATTATTTTGTTGTTTTATTTATTTTTTCACTTCTCTATCTTTTTCTCTATATCCTTTGTAAACTTTATCGTTGTTTGTAGACATCCATTTTCTGTATAGTTGCTTTTTTTCTTCAATTATTCTTTTTGTTGGTTCATTTTTTTCATAATAGTGCTGTTAATTTGTTATATGTTCTTTTTCTCCAAGGGCTTTGAATGCTGCTTGTTTTATACTCGCCTTTATATGCTCGTATATTTCTTCGATGTTGCCGTATCTAAATTCTATTAATTTTTGGTCTAGACGTAGACGCAGACTTTAAATTTCAAATTAAAAACCTGAAAAATACTAGATCTGATGAAGTTCCAGGTTTTATCACAACATTTATAATTGATGTATATATTTTGTCTTTTTTTAGTCCATATAATCTGATGTTTAATATATTTAGTTGCCTGATAGCTCATTCTACATATTTATTTATACATTTCTTAGCTCTAGGTACAAAATGGTAGTACATACATTTTTTAAAAATTTTTTAATACAAGTAGTAATACCAAACAAATTGTTGTAAGCCACTGGAAGGCCAAGTGTATCATTTAATATATGAATAAGTATCATAATGTCTTGGAATTTAGTGCCTCCAATTTTAAAACTCTACTTTAGCCGCTTTCTAAAGCGAATAATCAGTTTGTCTTTGTTAATTCCACTAGATATTTATTAATCGATTTTTCTTTATGTGTTAAAATTTTCTTTCCTATTTTTTTGTGGCTCTATTTTCGTCATCAGCAGATTAAGAAGGCTGCCATTTTTTCTAAGTATTTTGAAAATATTATTATCACAATTTTTAAATTCAATTTACTTTTGAATCTAAAAACAAAATTTTTTGCACTAAATGTAATTTTATTTCCTAAAAAGCAATAAATTTTAAATGACATAAATAACTTTCCAATATAGAATTTTTTAATTCCCAGCAACAATGTCACCATATAACAACTGAACGATTATTCACATAACCGAGAGGGCGCACAAAATCGCTTAAATAAAACGCCCGTTTGAAATGTGCACCTTTTAATATACACGATAAAACTCCAATAATGCAGCTATTTTGACGATTCGAAATTTACAATCAAATAAAAACGCACCCCCATAACTCATAATAATCCCGAATCGAACTGGCAACATTTCAAACTGCCTCATCGTACAATACTCGAATAAGGCCTCTCAAAAATATATCGGAAAAATAACTAATAAACTGAATTTCATTATACGACAATCCGTATTTTTTACGAGCCCGTCCCGGAAAAAACAACACTGAAAAAATTGAAACGCTCTTCATACAGAATCAGTCCATTTTTTGATTTATTCCGTCAACATGCATATTTTCCGCAACGACCACAAACGCTTACTAATGAATATTTGTTCTTTTTAACTTAGGCTGTGAAACACAAAAGATTTTCTATTTTCTTGCTGTTAGTTGGCATTGTAACAATGAGAACCATTGTCACGGATATCGCGATGTTCCAAGTATGAATGACATATAAATCTTTCGTGGTTAAAGTACAGTACAAAATTCATAGATTATTAGTCATTATTATTATTCATTGTGTTTTATCCCTATATAATGAAATCGATTTTTCCAATTACACTTTACAACAATTCTATCGACTTCCCATTTATACGAATCATCGCTGTTTGTAGCCAATATATTGGCGGCAAACAGCCATTTAATTTTTCAATGACCCTGACGTCGCGGCCATTAACTCCTTAATCTCTTAATATTTTAATTAACGTGTCATGATGTACTATATCAAATTATGCCTTTTATAATCAATTAAAATGGTAAAGACACCTTTACTTTGACCTTGACATTTCTGTAGCAAAACATTCAGTGCAGAAAATGTTTCTCTAGTTGCGAAGCCTTCTCCAAATCCAAACTGCGTTCCATTTTAATCTTCTTCACACTTATTTTTTACTCTACTGTGCATGATACGTAGAAATAATTGCAAAGTGTGACTTAGTGTGACTTCAAAGTGTAAACTAGTTGCTACAGTGTTTTGGATGTTGTTGTTTTTTTGGTAAAGTTATAAATTCAGACCTCAACCAATCCTCAGGGATTTCACCAATTGAGTACACAGGACTGAAAAGGTTAACCAACATTTTAATATTTTCTTCGTTAGTTATTTTTAACATACCTTTTTTTTCGTCTTAAGAGGGGGGGGTCTGGAATCTTCAAAAGTCATTTCAGTCCAGGACGCTGCCTGACTAACTTTAGTGCACGATTCGTTCTTCGTACTCCCGGCGATAGTTCCCGAGGACTTTAAATGCCCTCTCGTCACCGAGTCTACGCCGAATGCCTACCTGCTAAACCAGACCCTCCTCTGTCATCCAGCGATACGGAAGCGGAATGGCCGCTGTAAGGCCGGCATCACTTCCGAAACACTAACTTTATTCATTCATTCTCCATTCATACGCATCCACACTCTATTCATCAGCAAGGAGGCTCCCTGTCTCGTTCCAGGTAGCGCGTAGAAGACACTCATCGCTCCTAGTTCGGCATCATTCCCAGATGAGCATTTCCTCCTTCCCCACAGTTTGACTTACGCATTCTAACTCATACAGTGTGATCCACTTTTCTAGCTTCACCTTTCAGCATCATTCACTCTTACCTTTAGCGTTGGTCCAGCTGTCTTTCTTCCTCTTCCTTTTTCTTGATCACTGCACGGATATAGCTGTGTATGTTAGTCCAACCTATTTTATTTTCAATCATTTCTCTCACTGTAACAAAATTCCCACTTGTCTCTTTCTCCATTCTGTTCCTTTCCACTATCCATCTGCTGCAATCTAACATCGTATGTGTCACAGTGTCCTAGTACCCACAGTATAGGCATTCATCTGTATTAGCTTTTCCGATCCTATAGAGATAGGCCCTAAAACACCCGTGTCCTGTGAGCACCTGCGTCAGGAAATAATCCAGTGGCCTGTGGCCACAGTCCACCCAATTTCTTATGTTCGGGATCAGCATTTTCGTCCACTGTGCCACATTTTTCATGTTATTCCATTCTTCTTGCCATCTTTCAACTGACCTTTTCCTTTCCTGTCTTCTCTCGGCCACAGTAAGGTTTAGGCCTCTTCTCTCATAAAGCTCTTTTCTTTCCACCGCCAAAACATGCAACGGAACACATCCAGTGATGGTCCATAAGGCTGCCACAGACACAGTCCTATAGGCGCATGCCACTCGCAACAGACTTGTTCTGTCCACTCGTGTCATGAGACTCCTATAGGCCGTTATCTACCGCCTCGCTCCAAACTGGTGCCGCGTAGAGGACGATCGACTGTACAACACCGTGTAAGACCCTCCTCCTTTCGGATTTGGATCCTCCAATGTTCGGCATCACTCTCCCCAACGCAACCGCACTATTTGTAGCTTTCCGGACCACTTCCCGCACGTGCTCCCCCCATTTTCCATTTTGGTGCAATGTCACTCCTACTTTACTTGTTTCTTAGGTGTTAGACATGCTCCCGCACATTTTAATTTAATATTTTGCCTGTTCCTTGTCCCCTTCAGAATGATGGCTTCGGTTTTCTCTGTCGCAAGTTTCAGTCCGTGCTGCGTCATCCATTTCTTTACGACGTCGCCTGCGTTTCGAACCCGGTATTTGAGATCTAGCTCATCCCGGGTCACTACCAGTACAGCGAGGTCATCCGCGAATGCGACGGGGGTTGTACCCTCTCCGTATTCACAGTGCATAACTCCGTCATATGCCAGATTCCATAGCGTCGGGCCCAAGACAGATTCCTGGGGTACCCCGGCCGTCACGTTCACGATCGTGCCCTTTTCCACCATAATCCTTCTCTCAGACAGATACTCCGCCACCACATTCATCAGGTAACCAGGACATTCTCTCTCCTCCATTGCCTTCATTACCTCGTTCCACTGCAACGTATTGACTGCATTCTTCACATCAAACAACAGCAGGGCCGCCCAGCGATGTTCATCCCCTCTGTTGCGCAATGCTTCGAGTACACTCATGATTGCATCAATCGTGCTTTTCCCTTTATAAAAACCAAATTGCCTCCGAGATAAACCACCTGACCTCTCAATCATGTCCTCTATGCGTACTCGCAGCATCCTTTTATACAGCTTACTGATGCATGTAAGTTTTAACATACCTGCTAGGATGTTGTCAAGCAGCTTTCCTTTTCTTCGTCAACGTTATTGCAGGCAGTACTTCTACCTTTAGTATTTTTGGTCCTTTATCTTCACTTTATGTCTGTTGTTCTTCTAGTCTGACATCATTGAATAGTTTATTTATGTAGATATACTAAGTTACCCGAACTTCTGTTTTATCATTATTCTCCATGTCGAGCCCACAGTTTTAAGAGGATTTTTATTATGATAGAGAACGGGCTATTTTTCTACCTTTTTTTAAACATATTGAATGTTTCGTGTCTGTATTCTAACTCTTCCATTTTAATGCATTTATCCTCCATCCACTTTAACAAAGACAAAACCATTATTGGAAGCAACGAATCGTCTACTCTAAACACCATTCCTAGACAAGGTCATATACATGTGTCACGTATAGGTATTCCTAAAATTCTTGATTGAGGTACCCGATATTACTTTAAACTGCATGGAATGGCATATAACTGGCAAATACTCTACGTATAAGGTATATTTCCCTTTCGATAAAATTGACGAAGTCTACAGACCTAATATTTGGCCCAATCAAGCTGCAGTTAGGAGATTTAACTTCAAAAGAAATTTTCTGCACATAAAAAAGATGGAAGGAGAAACCTAGAAACTGCTATAAATTTTTATTAAAATAAATAAGCATAAATAAGTAAGCATGTTTTATGTAAATTTGCAGTGTATTTAAAATAAAGTCGATATGATCAATACTTTTCAGCGGATCAAAATGTCTATGACATCTTATGTTTTTCGGAGCACTGATAAACTCAAGAAAATCTACAATTAATTAGCATATTTGCTAAGTTTATATAATTCCTTTATAAAAGGTAAAATAATAGAAAACTTTATCGCGCTATATCACAGAACGTATTCGGAATAACTATTCCATCATCAGTGCTATCTGGATCTTATGTATTCTTCCCTTAATCTAAATAAATATACTGTAGAGCAAAGTTCAGAATTTTGTGCAATTTATCTACCTTTAATAAAAACCAATATTTTAACTATATAAAGATCAGGTAAGGATGTTTTTGATTTGTTTTTAGTGAATTTTGAGAATGTTATATTGTCCTTGCTTGGTAAAGCAGAAAAACTGATCATACTTGGTGATTTTAAAATAAATTTTAAAATTTAATCTGACTCTTTTTTTTTGATATTCAAAATCTATTAAGTTCTTCTGGTCTAAAAGTAACTATAAACGATTATACTAGAATCACATCTCAGTCCAGTAGTTACATCGACAACATTATGACAAATTTTTCTGAAAATATCTACAGAGTGGACGTATTTCAACCTTGTTTTTCTGACCATCGATCTCAATTTATATTTATGGATTCTGAGCATAAAGTTGTTGACACTATTCAAACATTTCAACAGTTTATTACTACTTCCGGTTTACAGAAGCTTAAACGTGCAATAGCTGGTACAAAGATAGACTTTTCCTATGATACCCATAATGATCATGATAACATAAAAACTTAATATTAAAGAGGTTTCCGCTAAAAAAAAGTGCGACAAACTGCTGAAAAAACACCTGTGTAATTAAGGTCTTACAGATCTAATATTTCTCTTATTAAACACATTACAGATGCCACTAGGGATGCCGATATGTTCAAACTATATAAACAACAAAAATTTTAATATAATCGGCCATTACAAAATGCTAAAAAATTAGTTTACTGTGATTTTATTATTAATTCCAATAATAAACCTAGAGACTGCTGGAAAATAGTAAATTTCGTAAGACACAATACAAGATCCAGTTCGGTACAACCTGATTTACCTTTAGACGATATAAATCAATTTTTTATTACAATTGCAGAGAATATAATGACATCCTTTCCCACGAATAATACCGATGTCCTCTGCTGTTAGAGAAATTATGCTTCTCCATGCAATGTTTTTTTCGCTCCATTGTGGAAGAAGAGATATCTAAAATAATTAAGGCTCTTAATAATTCCAGTTGAGGATATAACTGTGGGACAAATCACTACTTTCTTTTAGCTAATCTTTTGTACCCCTTTAAACAATACTACAAACAGAACACCGAAAGTGAGAGAAACAATACTATACCGTACAAAACGGAGAGATATAAATTGCACCTTTTATTCCAACCAAGTATTAAACATCTTTTTTAATCTAGATTAGAAAATAAACTAAATGAGATGGAATGAAATATGGATGTAGAACAAAAATACAACTTCAAACCGGTAATAAAAAAAATTGCTTATAAATTATTAGGAACAGAGAACAACGACAAAAAACACCACGAACCACCATGGATTACAGAAAACGTAAAAGAAATGACACAAGAAAAAAACAAAATATATAACAAATGGCTAACAAATAAAACATCTAACAATAGAGTAACATATCAAAGGAAAAACGGAGAAGTACGCAATCAAATAAAAGAAGCAAAAAACAATTGCTGGGAACAAAAATGTGTCCAAGTTAAAAATTTAATAGGTGGTTCTAAGACTACGAAAGCATGGGGAACTATCACTAATATAAAGAAAATTACCAATACCTCCTTAAGCAACTTAATTCCTGTAGAAAAGTGGGAAAATCATTATAAAAATTTACTCCAAGAGTCCAGATCGGAATATATGGGAGAGGAATACAGTATGGAAAAACAAACAAATAGTAACATTAATACTACTAACAACGAGGTCCGTACTGCGTTAATTTAAATAAAAAACGGGCGATCTCCAGGACCTAGCAATATAACTGTCAAGTTACTTAAAGCAGGTGGTCTACCCCTAATAGAACGAATAAACGAATAACTTTTCTAATGAATCAATGCTGCCAACAAGTTAAAGTACCATCTGAATGGATATCCGCTCACCAAGTGTCCATCTTTAACAAGGGTAATCGAAAATATCCTAACTGCTACAGAGGATTAAATGTCCTACCTACTTGCGGGAGATTGTTTGGAAAGATAATAAATGGAAAAATACAAGATGATGTAGAACATCTACATTTTTTACGCCTGGTAGATCTTGCACTGAAAACTTGTTTATACTCCAACAATTAATAGAAAAAGAATAGCGGGTGGTACCGAAGTACATCTAGCCTTTATTGACCTAGAAAAGGCGTATGATACAGTTCCAAGACTTAAATTGTGGCAACTTTTACAACAACTCGGCATTAGTCCATACCTTTTAGAAATAATCACAGAAGTATACAGGGATAACACTACTTACCTAAAAATTGGAAATAGACTATCAGAGCCAATAAAAGTAACTAAAGCACTAAGACAAAGATGCAGTATGTCACCCTTACTGTTTAATTTATATATTGAGGCAGCCCTCCAAAATTGAAAAAACCACTGCCAGGGAATGGGAATCTCCATAGGAAATGACGAACTGTTCTCCCTGAACTTTGCGGATGACCAAGTCATCCCAGCTCAAGATTCTTATGATCTAGAATTTATGATAAAGCGTCTATACAGAAAATATGTAAAATGGGGGTTACAAGTTAGCATAAAAAAAACAGAATATTTAGTTATCAATTCAGATGCAAGGTTTGAAGTGTTGATAGACGAGGACGTGGAAATCAAACAAGTGGAAAAATTTAAATATTTAGGTGCACTCATTTCCAAGAACGGCTTGAAAAAAACTGAAATTAAACATCGAATTAATCAAGGACGTAAAATTGTAGAATGTCTGAACTCCTTATAGTGGGATCGCAACATTTTCAAAAGGAACAAAAAAAGAATGGGGCAAACCATGATTGAATCAGTTCTTTGTTATGGCTCTGAAGTATGGACAAATAATGCAGACCTGAAGAGAAGATTGTTTTTAGTTGAAATTAATTATTTGAGAAGAAGTGCTAGACGTCAAGGCTAGAAAGGAAGACCAACGAATCTATAAGAAATATCATGGATGCTACAGAAACGGTCATCGATAGAATAGAAAGAAGAGGTCTAAAATGGTTTGGACACCTATTGACAATGCCTGACGAACATGGGCCCCAAAAACTTACAGATAGTACCTTACTTCATGGAATGAAGGAATTAAAAGAGCGATGGAATCGAGAGATTTGAAGGAGGAGCATGCCTTAGACCGGGAGGATTGGTGGAGGAGAACGGGAATACCATTTTTGTCTCCAAAATATATTGTATTTACAAGTTGGATCCTGTAATATATATATATATATATATATATATATATATATATATATATATATATATATATATATATATATTAATTGTAGTAGTAATAATAATGTAGGAATAATTCCAATTGTAGAGACGTTCACGAAATTAATAGCCAGATTAAAAGAAACTTACTAAATAATTTTAACACCTTTCACTTATCTTAATAATTTAATTCTATCAACTGGAGTATTTTCGGAAGTACTAAAATACTCAAAAGTACTACCTATCTATAAAAAAGGCGATTTCTCAAAAAATGACAATTACAGACCCATAAGTATTGTTTCTGCTTTTGAAAAAGTGATTCAAAAGGTTATGAAATTATTAAATTAAATTAAATTCCTATTTTATGTCCAATTATGTCCAGATATATACAAAGTACTAAAACATACTAAGCAAATGCAATAAAACAGAAAGACATGATTATGTAACACAAAAGACAACAGAGAAATCAGAAAACGAAAAACACAAGGAAGGATAACAATAGTTTGTTTAAACGGAATATTGTATGGTTTTTATATTGGAAAAAGTCGGAAATTAACATTTATTAAACGTTTGTTAAGTTTTTGTAAGTAGAAGACGATAGAAATGGATATATTTAGACGATCCCTGAGAATATATAGAAGAGACTGAATTGAAAATGATGACGACAGGCAGCATGCAGAAAGAATTAAAATAGACTACAAAAACTGACCATGTTGAATAACCCAGTAAGTGAATACCACCACACTTCAGAAAGAGAGAAAGACCTAAAAAAATCTAAGAATACATTGAAGGAGGTAATGACTAAAGCAATGGGTAACCGAGAAGCTTAAATATTTATGGTCACACCTGACAGAGCTTCCATTCTCCAGGCTCATTGTGCCTGGCAACTTGTTGATTATTCGTAGCTTCCATTTGGATCATGCTTACCTGGCAGAATTAGTGATCATAACCGAGCAGCAAGATCCTCTCCATCACGACAAGTATTTATAGCCCTCCGTGGGCTCTCGTGTAATTTCTTATTAAATAGTGTCTACATTTGAGTTTTTTTACGGAAGAGACTTTTTTCCATAAAAACACATAATAATTGTTTATTGTCAAGTATAAGACTATAAAAACTTATGTTACACTCAAGGTAGTAGTTTATTATTTCGTCAATAAGACTTATTGCTAATGTACGAGTAAATGTACACAAAAAATTACTAATAGTCTATTTTCTAAGGTACGTTTCCTAAGATAATTTTCACAGCTTACAGTATTATTATGGTTGTCATTATTGTTATTATGCTCTTTGTAATATCTGTTTACGTGTTATTAAAAGAAATATTTCTGTCTATGTCAGAAATTTAAAACGACTTGCAAATCATACTTATTTATCATTTTCTTCCAATCATTTTCTGCAAAATTATATATAATTACATTTGATTTGATAGATACTATACCAATTTTCTAGTTTTAAGTTAAACTGAAACTATTATTTCATGATAAACAATATTTCGATGATTACTTACCCGTAATAATAAAAGTGTTGGAGCATCAAATAATATAAAATTTATATTCTTGTTCTACATTTGGTATACAATTTTAGCTTATCTAAAATGCATTACAGATAATACTCGTATAATGCTTTCTGTCTTTTACTGCTTGTTTGCTCTCAGAAAAGTATGATTATGTTCGTTCTTTCTAAAAACATTTACACATTTTTTATATTTCCTTATATTTCTTATTTTTGATACGCCAATGGTTAAGAAAAATGATCGATATGAATTACCAGTAAATGGTTGTTTCTACAATAATTTATTAATAATGGTTTATTTACCATAAAATAGTTGTTTTAGGTAAGTACATACATATCGGATTTGGAATGCAGATAGAATCTGCCATTAGAAAGTTTGATTGTGATCTGTTTTTAAGTTACTTTATTTTTACTTTACATAGTTTGTTAAATTTTGTGAAATACAACGTGTTAAAAATCACAAATTTTGAATTTTAAACCGTAAGTGATGGGAATATTTGAAATTAATAATTAAATGTAGATTCAAGTTGTAGGATTTTTAATATATTTTGAAAATAGATATAATTTTCTTTAATGTTAAAGAAAAGTTAAAAAAATAATTATTTGAGAAACAAATCCACAACTAAGTGTTTAATATAATGAACGTGAAATTATTCAACGGAACTATCAAGCATATTTATTTCATTTATTTGTTTATCCAAAAATCATGTTGATTCGGAAAATTCCATGCGCTCTGCATAACCAATCTATCTGTTGTTCATGCTTAATCAACTTTTTCACATTAGCACCTGATAAGCTGCTATTTCAAAACTACACGCTTCCTCCAAATATAATTTTCGCAGACGCCGCCATGTATACGACGGAGGATCTTTTCTATATTCCCTGTTGATATAGTTCAAATTTTTCTCATCAATGTTTTGTAGATTTGGTATTAACATTTTCTGGTGAGTATACAAAATTTCATATTTTTCCAAATATCGTTGTAGGCTTCTGTGTATTATTATTTAAGTAATTTTATATAGGTTCACTGCTGAACATAGGCCTCTCGCGTGATTTTCCGCTTAGTCCGTTTTTGCCTCATCTAAACCCAATTTGTAGTCACTCTTTTTATGTCTTCTGTCCATCTCGTTGGGGGGTCGACCTCTATTTCTGTTAGCTTGTATTCGGGGCTCCATTTCAAAATTCTTTTTTCCACCGGTCATCAACTGATCTTGCCACATGACCTGCCCAGTTCCACTTTAGTTTTGTTATCCTTTTAATAACGTCTGCTGCTCCTGATCTTCTGCGTATAGTAGCATTGGGTATTCTATCACGTAGAAAAATACCTAACATTATTCTCTCCATTGCTCTTTCCTCAACTTGTGGTTTACTCACTGTTGTTCTTGTGAGTGTTAAGGTCTCTGCGCTGTATGTCATCACCGGCAAAATACACTGATTAAATACTTTTCTTTTCAGACACATTGGAATCTTAGACCTAAAAATATCCTTCATATTTCGAAATAGAGTTCGAAAACTGTAATTGATTTTTATCTCGTTATTCATTCAATATTGTTCATTACATATAATCAAGAATATTTCTTCGGCATTCTTGTTCGTTTCATCCACAATCAACTTAAAAAAAGTCTCATTTGCAATTAGAAAGAAGTAATCTAGTTCAGTACTGTTTTCTGATCTTTCCACTTATAGTTTTCTAGCCCTAGAAAATTAAAATTTTTTCGAGTATTTGAATTTGCAATTGAGTCCACGCTTGTATTTATATTTTCATATATACCAACTTCTTTATTGTTCAATTGATATTGTTCTGAAGCTATTTTCTTGTATCATCTTAAATTTAATACTGTTCTATTGAAAATAGGCCATAATTGAAGGTTAAAATAAGTTTATTGACATTTCAATTTCCACTTTGGAAATTGTTATCAAAATACAAACGTTAATTAATGTTAAAATTACATAAAACCAAGACAAAACCAAAAAAATTTAAAGAAATTAAAGGAAATGGCATGATAAATGACTTTGAATAGCTGAAATATTTATTATAAATTAATACAAAGGCTTAAAAAAACTGGTTCATATTTCTATTTGTTTTTGTGACTCTTTATATCTATTCATATCGTGTCGATAAACAGGAAAACAGGGAAACCTGTCTGTTTTACTGGTATAATTGTTGAAAGTAAACTAATCATTTATGAACCTCGTCTGCAGGTGGATGTTTTCCACCTGCAGTTTCCACCAAGTTGTCTCGTTGTAAATCTGAAACGTGTTTAGAATAGCTTAATTTTTCAATACTCTTCCAGTTTAAATCATTATGCTTTTCTACCAATTTTCTAACATCAACTGCTGTTTCTTGTTTTACTTGTAAAGTAAATATTTGCCTTTTAAAGCACGTGGTCTAAGAGATTTATTTATTAAGAGCGGTTTCAACATCCTATCTCCTGATGTATTGCTACAAAGTATGTAATAATGGTTCTCGATCTTTACTTGATGTTTACTTACAGTTTTTTCATCTTTTGTGATGTAAGTACGGTTAGGCTTTTTTTTCCAATACGGTCCCGTTTATCAGCATTAAATACTTAATCTGTCGCCAAAGTGGCCAATTCGTGACACAGATTGTTACTTTAGCCGGCCAATCACAAAGCTCATTATTAACTGCTTTGTCATTGTCATCCCGATGAAAGATTGCTGCGAATTCTCAAACACAAAGTGTATAAAAGAGCAGCATATCTTTCGATCGGGATCTAAGTAGTCGTCCTACACTACTAGCCCCGCTAGACCTTGTTGGCTTAATGCCACTACCACTACTACTTTGAGTTTTATTATTAATCAAGTTACCCATTTTCGTCGAAGACGTCGAACAAAAGAAGACTTCTTAGAAAATTTATAGAAGCACGAGAACCGGCGTGTTGACTAAAGCAAGAAACCCATTGCCATGATGAGCTCGTCGGAAGAAGAGGTTATAATAGTAAGTGCAATTTGTGCTGAGATTGAAAAAAAATAAAATTTGAAAATTACGACGGAAACATCGGTTTTGGGTGCACGAAATATTTAAAAAAGGAAGGGAATATGGCGAGTTTCATCATCATGTCCTGGATTTGTTAAAAGACGATGCAAAATTTTTTAAATATTTTCGAATGTCTCAAACCAAATTTTATGAGTTGTTTAACATGCTACCGTTTTCGAAGAAATAAACTGAACTTTGTTTATTAGTCTCATTTATTAACTTTATTTATTATAAAATATTCTAACACTTAGTTTATTTAAAGTCTTTATTTAATTCTAATCTATTTATATAAATATCCGTTAGCCTTGAATCTCTCGAAGCCCATAGATGTTGACCTGTGTTGACTCTCGAATTGTCTCGAATACCCAGACTGGTTTTATAGTGGCTCGCAGCTGTGTTGACCTTTCCCAGACAGGTTTCTAGTGGGTCGGAGAAAATACTAGAATAGAAGTGAGAATAAACAACATGTTTACAGGTTTTTAATATGACTCATATTTTATCGTAACAATACTCCATTTAGAAAACCTGTCACCTGGGAGGAGCGCCTTTCACTGACGCTGAAACCCATTGTTGACGCTGAAACCCAAGTTTAGTGAACAAATAAAAAACTTTTTTAATATTTATTGTGTGTACGAAACATAAACTTAAAAAACAATATTTATTTACGCCTAAGTCTTTTACACAAAATGTTTACAATATATCGTCACAAGGCTCGTCCATGTTATGGATAATCCACTCTCAATTAAAAGTTCTTTCATATTTCAAAACAACACGCGCTTTCAATTAGAAAATCAAGATATGTCTGCTTACTGTCAACAAGTATGACGCACTGGTCGTTAGACCTCAACGGATTTTATTCTCCTCTGAGAATTCCGGCCGTTCCGTTTGCATGCTGGACTGAACCGAACCGAGCCGACCGCTCATAATGGGTTAGGTTGCATTTAAATCTATATAAATGAATTTGGTCTGTCTTGTGCCATGTCGGGCTGTGCCGAGCCGCGCGGTAATAATAGGTTTCTTGCTTAAGAACGTTTCCTGTCAGCAAACCACGGCCATTGAAAATAGAAAATACAGTGGTCTTTAGAATTATTTTAAATCGTGTCGAACTGACAAAGCGTTCTTTAGGGCCAGTGACGGTAAAGAGCGATTAAAAGCCCCAAGTGGGCTTGGAATTACTTTTCCGATCAGTGGCCGAGCTGCGATAACGATTCGTCGGCAGAAACCTTGTGCAAATAGTAACTGTCCTTACAGGATCGAAAATACTGTTTACGAAAGGTAGTGACGCGAAGCGAAGGGCAGTAGCAGAATCAACATTGTCGGTATTCTTGTGCCTCTCGAGGAGAGTGAACGTGGCCACACAACGAGGTGAGAAGTGTCGGCTTCTCTGTGAAATTCGAGGTATACACTGTGCCCAGAATACTAACCATATATTTAAAGTCACTATAAGAAAGCCATTCTAAGAAAAGTCGAACTGTTAAAGTATTCTGATTGCCGGTATCCCCTCGGCGACCACCGAGGCCCGACAAAACTTCTCACAATAGTCCCCCCCTTCAATAATTTTCGCTTTCTCCTGTGGAATTATTTTTGCTGCTTTATCTGCTCTAACACTCTTTCCTATGATCTTGATATTATGAAATGCATTTCTTTTTATAAACGCGATTAGTTATCCTTTGCTGGCTGAACATTTTTTACCAGTTTGGGAAGAGGAAGTTGGTGGCTCTGACTGTTTCATTAACTCATAAAACTGAGGAGCTTTGTCTTGAATTAAATAACCACTTCTTCAGAAATTCTTCTTTGAATTAGTTCCTCAATCCAAATTGTAGTGGCTATTTCTGTTTTTAGGCGCTTTTATGCGCTTAATTTTGTACCAGAAATTATAGATTTTCTTATAATAGCAACTTCATTCTTCTTAATTGCTCTTTTACAGTTGATTCACCTAAATTAAAATGTTTTCCAATTGCCGTAGATCCTTCTCCTTTTCCTAGGCGATCTAAAATTGTAATTCTCGTTTCCAACGAAATTGATTCTCTTTGTTATTGTTTTCTTGGTTTTTTTTCTCCATTGGACCAAATAAAACTTAAAAAAAAAGTAATAAAAAAATAGACTTACGATATTGAGAGGGCAAAACACCTTCTAATGAAAAATAAAACTTTACGACACTACGAATAAAACTTATTATAAAATGAAGCACCACTAAGAGAAAAATAATTTTAAAACAATAACAGGTTATACCTTTCAATGCGAAACAAATTGCAAAGGCTCACTTTACTGACATCTGGATGTAAATAGTTAAATTTAATTATAATAGTTAATAATAGAAATTTTTGGATGAAATACAAACCTTACAACTTTAAAATTGCATTAAAATGATCCGCATAACAAGACTAAATACAGGCCTTACTGTATTTAGTTTTGAAAAAGATGTTTCCATTATAAAAAAAAATTGGTATTAATAATAATACGTTGCAATACATTTTTTAGAAAGATAGTTTAGTTTATGATTTCGTAGAGTCCTGTTGTTCTAAAATTATCTTCGGCTAACTTACAACAGATTATTTTGCACCATATAATTATTGTTTAAGTCCTAACTCGTATTGTGCCTTAATGAGATTAATTCTTATGGGAAACTTAAAGGGGCCAATATTCATTGGGCAAGCAATAAATTTCCTAGTTAAAACCTCATTTTAAATTGCTTATTCACTTGTTATAGATTTCTTATACTATTGTCACTGTGGCTTAAATGCAAATAGTAATCACATTTTATTGTCATAGTGGCGTATCTGAGTATTTCTCTGAATTTATTTAGTTGTAAAAACAACATTTTATATTAATTTTAGTTTATTTTTCGTTTCCCCAAATGTTGAATTGTATCTTATGCGACAGACTGTACCTTTTGCCTGCAGGTTATTTTGTGCCATAAATTTCTTAGACGGCCTCCTAGGTAAAACTGACGCCAACCATTCGCCTCTTAGATAAGATAAAAATTCAAGCCAAAACTATGCAGATGTGATTAGTGTCTTAAGGTGTGCGGTACTCGCCGGTACCTATCTCTTTGCCTCCAAAATGCAGTGAAAAAGGTGCATTTAGTTTTCTCTATAGTCGCGCGCCCATAAAACGCTTTATTAGCCGTAGAGGCCTCCCTCAAACAATATTCAGTGACAACGCCACGAACTTTCTTGGTGCTCGCAACCAGTTGTTTGAACTCTATAAGTTTTTCAAGGAAAGCTCTCGTTCTATCAAAGAATTTTTGGCCTCATCTCATATTCGCTGGAAAACTATAGTTCCTCGAGCCCCTCACCATGGTGGTATTTGGGAAAGTGCTATAAAGAGCACAAAGCATCATATGCGTAGACTCCTGGGCAATGTTAAGCTTACGTTCGAAGAATTCACCACAGTTCTCGTTCAAATTGAAGCTGTGCTCAACTCCCGGCCTCTTTGCTTCCTTTCAAGTGACCCCTCCGATTTTACGTATCTTACTCCTGGACACTTCTTGATTGGACAATCTCTTACGTCATTCCCTGAAAAAGATGTGATCCACATTCCAGAAAACAGATTGAATTTATGGCAACATTTGTCCAAACTCCAACAAGTGTTTTGGAAAAAATGGTCTATCGACTATTTGAATAGACTTCAAAATCGCCCTAAATGGTTTCTTCCTCATAAAAACCTAGAACCTAACGATCTCGTCTTGCTGATTGAAAACAACACTCCTCCTCTTCATTGGGTACTAGCAAGAGTGATTGAGGTATTTCCCGGAAAAGATGGGAGAGTAAGAATTGCCTCGATCAAAACTAAAGATGGAGTCTTCAAGCGTTCTATTTAATTTAAGTTAGTATAAGATGATAATTGTAATGTATTTTTTCTTCATGCTCTCGTGGCATAATATGATCGGTTTATTTGTGTTAAAGCCAGCGCTTCAACGGGGGCGAGTATGTTGTAAAAACAATATTTTATATTAATTTTAGTTTATTTTTCGTTTCCACAAATGTTGAATTGTATCTTATGCGACAGACTGTACCTTTTGCCTGTAGGGTATTTTGTGCCATACATTTCTTAGAAGGCCTCCTAGGTAAAACTGACGCCGACCATTCGCCTCTTAGATAAGATGAAAATTCAAGCCAAAACTATGCAGATGTGATTAGTGTCTCAAGGTGTGCGGTACTCTCCGGTACCTATCTCTTTGCCTCCAAAATGCAGTGAACTCCCGAACAATTGTTGGAGATCAGTCAAAAGTTCCAACATAGTCAATAACCTGGTTATTCGTTACGAATGCTTCCACCAGCAAAACTTTTCATAACTTCCATGCAAATGATAATGAACTCTAGTGTGAAATAAACGGTAATAAACGATAAAAAATGAATTATAAAATCTTTGGAGCGCTCTGATTAAATATGTATCTTTTGCATTTATGCCGGTTTGATTTCACAGCGACAAAATAATAACATTTCAACGTTTCATTTCCGCACTTTCAAAAATCGATTTATTGCTATGAAAACCGCATCTGTTCTGTCAAAAGTAATTTAATTGAAAAGTAATTGCAATATTTAGTACAGTATATAAAATTATTGCCTTTTAAAGTAATAGCTTAAAACCAATCTGCATATTTCCATGGTAATGATATTTTTAACCTAAAATATACATAATACATTTTTAATATTTAATTGAATTTTAAATTACAGGCTTTATAATTCCATTGTTTTATGGAAATAGTTTAGTACAATGTTACATAAAAGTAGCCAATGCATACAGAATAATATATTTTGCATATATTTAGCTCATATTTTCTTATGTATAGCTGAAATTTTTATTGCGTCACATTAGCATGTATAGACACAAAAAATGGAAGCTAATTACGCCAACGATGTAATGTACTATGGATGGAATATGCTGGTATTTTTACATGTAGCTAACCAACGATGGAACTAATGTTACATTACTAGCTACAATGTTCGACGTGAATTTGACTGGCGATTAATGTTAATATACACTCACATGCAAAAAAAAACGCAACGGAGAAAATTTTGGTGAAATTCATTTCACCAAAATTCATTTTGGTAAATACATTTACGTCGAAAGAAATAATTAAGAAAGCTAGAATAAAGAACACAGAAATATATATGGCTTTTCTGGATATTGAGAAAGCATTTGACAGAGTATCCCAGGAAGCAGTTTGGAAAAGTCTGCAAAATAGAAATATTGACCATCAATTAACAGGTGCTATCAAAAGTCTGTATCAAAATAACAAGAGTTATGTACGTAAGGATAACTTGGAATCACGAGATGTTTGCAATAAACGAGGGTCTAAGACAAGAAGGTGTTATGAGCCCCACACTGTTCATATTGATTATTGACGACATAATTAAGGAAACAAAAGCAAGTATACACAAAGTACATACCGGATATAGTACACTACGACCGGTTGGTATAGCTGAGTGTGCATTCGCAGAGGATCTCATGTTATGCTCTTCCAACGAAAGGGACCTGCAGAAAAATATAGATAGCTGGAATAATGAGCTGGCAATTAGAAACATGAAGATTAATGTTAAGAAAATCAAGGTGATGCCAATAGCGAAAACTAACCGAAATGTTAACATAGAAATTAACCAACAACTCATAGAACAAGTAGATGCATTTAAATACCTAGGGGTTACAATAGACAGAGAAAGTACCATGCAGAATGAAATAACAGAAAAAATAAGTAGTGCTACATAAGTGTACCATAATCTTATTAGAGCATTCATAGGTAAACCGGAAATCAGCAGAAGAACCAAAATGACAGTTTATAAGACAGTATTCCGTCCAATTTTAATATATGGAAGCGAGAGCTGGGTTTTAACAAAGCAATTAAAAAGCAAGATACAAGCCATTGATATGAAATATCTAAGACAAGTCAAAGGAATAACACGACGAGACAAAATAAGAAACGAAGATGTTAGAGAAGAACTGGGCACAGAATCTGTACTACATGCTATTTGAAACACAACAAATAAAATGGTTTGGTCATCTGTGCCGAATGAGTGACAACCGACCCGTTAAGCAAGTTTGGAAGGATAAAGTGAAAAAGTTTAAAACCAGAGGCAGACCACGGAAAACCTGGGATGATGAAGTAGGGCAGATTTTGAAAAGTAGGGGAATGGAATGGTCAGAAGCTCAAAATAAGCCAAAAAAACAAGAAAGAATGGACACAATTCGTGCACAGAATAGAATAAAAAAAATCTGTATTTTCATTGGATTTGAGATGTAATGTATATCTGTAACCTGTATTTGTATTTACCTCACACCTTAGAGTAGAGAGGTGTTCGATTATATATATATATATATATATATATATATATATATATATATATATATATATATATATATATATATATATATATATAAGTGCACTCGTAAGTGAATGGGATGTTTTCGGTCAATTTAGAGATAAAAAAGACAAGTGTTGTGCTACTTTATCTATTTATTGAAGACGTTTCGCCCACTGTTCAATGAGCATGATCAGTTCATCTAAAAGAATGTTATTAGCGATACATCTAATATGAAAAACAATTAAGTAAATGATCTTACCTTTAAAAGATCTGTAGCATTAAAATGTTATTATTGTGAAAAAACATCAAAAATTAATCTACTAAATACATCAGCAAAAACACAGAAACACAGAACGCCGGAAGATTCCCAGTTTAAGTAATTTTATATTAATTTTTTTTATAATTTGACTTTTGAAAACATTGATTGATTATAAAATCTATCAAAAATGTAATTGTCAATTTTGAAATGTTATATTAACAACGGCACGGCTAGGGTTCTTGACTGTTATGATCATATCATGCAAAATGAAGTATTAGAAAGCTCGAATGTCAGAACTGACAATCAGCTGGTGAGATTGAAGGAAAAGTTTTGTGGATGACAACATAAATGTTATGATATAATAAAAGAAGTTGAAGAAAAAACCAATAATTAAAAGTAGGATACGGAAGAATCAATTTTACAGTATTAGTGCATGGTAAATTTGGCTTAAGTTGCTGATATCAGTTCTCTTATTTAATGCATTAGGTTGTTTCAAAATATGACACATCTCCATAAACTGTCTCTTATTAAGGTTACGTTCTCTACAGAGAATTCTAACATCATCAAAATTCACAGTATGTTTGGTGTTGATTGCATGTTCTGCAAGGGCACAAGTATGTTTAGAAAGTTTAATGTCACTACGATGTGAAGTAAGGCGTCCTTTAAGGGAACGGCCAGTATGACCAATATAACATGCATCACATTCAGAACAGGGTATGTAATAGACTACATTCACTTGTTCCAAAAACAAAAGATGTGTTTTAATTTTAGAAAATAAGTTCCTGACAGTCTTAGCATTATTGATAGCAATCTTAACCGGGATATTGTTCTGTTTGTACAATTTAATAAGCTTTTCAGTAACTTATGGGAAATAGGGTAATGAAGAGTAATGGGTGGTGGAAGTTGCAATGTTAGGAGAAAGTAGAGTACTGTTGTTCATAATATTATTAGAAATCATTCTTAGTTGATCACCATCAGGTAAATAATCAATAGAAGAATCAAAACTTGTTGAAAAAAGGTATTTATTTATGAAAGATGTAGGGTAAGAATTGTCAGATAGTATACTTCTGAGTAACAAAAGAGAATCCCTTTTGTTATCAGGATGTGTTAACCTATGTAGCCTACAGCTAAGTGCTTTTATAAGATTTATTTTGTATTTGAACGGATGGCAAGAATAATAATTAAGAAACCTATTACTAGCCATAGGTTTCCTGTACCAACTTGTAGTTAGTGTATTGTCACTATTTCTAAAGACACACATGTCTAAGAAAGAAATACTATTGTTAGAAGGATCCTCAAGTTCATAAGTAAAATGTAAGTGAGGATCAAAACCATTAAAAATCGATAAGGTAGACTCTAATTTGTCAGGGGGTAAGGCTAACAAAGGTCATCAACATACCGTTTAACAAAAGGGATATGGAAATCTATAAGATCCAAACATTCAGATATCAAGTCATCAAGGACAAAGTTAACAAGGATGGGAGATATGGATGAACCCATTGGTGTACCAAAAATTTGTAAGTAATATTTATCATTGAAAACCAAAAAATTAGTGTCAAACACAAATTGCAAAAGCTCTGCAAACACGTCCCAGGAAACGGGGAAGTTTGGTTGGATAGTGTTCCAATGATTCCTTAAAGAAGTGAGAACACTAGAAAAAGGAAGGTTAGTGAAAAGTGGTACTACATCAAAGCTCACCAAAATGTAATTAAGTGATAGTTTGAAATTGTTAATAAATGCACTAAATTGAAAAGAATCAAAAATATTATAAGAATTGTGATAATCATAGGATTTAGATAGAATATCAGTTAGAAATTTAGCAATGTGTATATTTGGTGAATAATTGATAGAAGAAACAATAGGTCTCATACTAAGAGTTGGTTTATGTATTGTAGGTAAACAGTAAAATCTCGGTGAATAACCATCATAGTTATTCAGAGATTTAGCTATGGTTTGGTTTATGACCTTAATATTCTTCAAATGCGTAATAAACTTGTTTATTCTATTAGTAAACTTAGAGCAAGGGTTAGAGGGAAGAAGTTGATAATAACGTCTTCAATAAATAGATAAAGTAGCACAACTCTTGTCTTTTTTATCTCCAAATTGACCGAAAACATCCCATTCACTTACGAGTATAATGAACTAAATCCGCTTAATTTAAATATGATCGTTAATTATTTAAACTATTTAAATAAAGGGTAATAAACCCTTACCGTTCTTTTAAATTTATATAATAATACATTCCATGCCTATTTAATTAATAATTATTTCATGTAATTTTTTATATAGACTCGTATTTAATTAATAGTTTTAGTTTTAGCTTAATTGGTACCAACGCATATTCAACCTAATTATTGAGGCCATTATTTTGTATATGAATTTGCTTTTGCGTTTTGCCATAAAATAATCTGACTATTAATTAGAACAGTGTACATATTGCAATAGTAGTATGTAACTTAAATATATAATTGTATACATGCAAGTATAATAATATGTATATATACTGTTATGAAAGTTTCATATTATTAGGCATATATTTAGTTCTGTAAGAATTACTCCATATAGAAAAATTCCGTTGACGAAAAAGAAAAAGAATTAAAAATCTGGTATGTTGGACTAGACGTCATTGAAGTGTGCTGAAATGTCGTGTTGTCATGTTAAAAGCCAACGTTTGCAGCGGACAGGGTACCTGAAGAAGAATAAAAATCATTTACAAATACTCAATCTAAAGAATCGTGGTACGAAATTGATACTGTAGAAATACGGGCGTTAATTGGTATATTATTGTTGACAGGAGGATTTTAATTTAAATCCAAAGAAGATAAATATTGGTTATGGAATCAAAAAGTCAGTTACGAGTCGTCATAGAACTAGTCTCTCTGATAGTGTCTGATATTCGCAGATTTTGGGTTTGGAACAGTTGGAACTAATCATTATTAAAGCAACGACAATTATTAAAGTCCAGATGAGACAACGAGAAATAAGGATCACTTTAGCATATGTGAGACTAAGAGATCCTCTAAGCAACGGCGACCTGGATGCGTTCCTGAATATTGAACAACCGTGTTCATATTATTAGGAGACTTAAACGCCAGATCCCCTAACTGGAGTGATCGAGCTGCAAACAAACGAACGAACACTAAATATTAATCTAGTGAACAAAGAAGTCACCATGGCAATTGGGTCCATCGAACTAACTCATTTTGCAGAAGCAGACGCTTTACAATCACATTAGTAGTAGCTAATAACCTACGACTACAGACAGAAATTCAAACCTTAAACGAAGGGTCATAAGATCACAACTTTATACTCCTATAAATAGGCATATGAGAAGAAGACAACCACAACGAAAATATAGAAAACCTTTTCTTCTTTTTCTTAGAGTGCCTCTCCATTATGTACGTTGGCGCTCATTCTGGCTATGATGACTTTGTTGGTTGCTATATGGAATAGCTGTGTTGAGGTCCTTATATACCATGCTCTCAGGTTAACAAGCCAGGATATTCTTCTTCGTCTGCCTTGATTTCTTCAAGACTTCATTATATGTCCCAAGTACTACAGCTTACGGCCCTTCACAATGTTGACCAAATCCGCGGTTGTGTTCATCCTCCGTACTACTTCTTCATTAGTCACTTTGTCTGTCCATGGTATTTTCAGGATCCTTTTGTATAACCATAACTCAAAAGCCTGAAGTTTTGCTAGTTTTCGTCTTCAATGTCCACGTTTCTACTCCGTACAGAAGCACTGAGTGCACTTAATATTTAGGGAGCCTTATTTTTGTTTCTAGGGTGAGGTTATGACCCTTGAACACAGAGCTTATAGTCAAAAATGCACTTTTTGCCTTTCCAATGCGACATTTAATCTCTTGGGTATTGTCCCACGACTCATTGATTATAGTTACCAAGTAGTTGTACTATGAGACACGTTCAATTCCCATTCGGTTCACATACATATTTGTTCCAGCTGTTTTCTTTGCTGATGATCATTAGCTTGGTTTTCCTGGTGTTCATATCCAGTCCATATTTTCTACTTGTTTCCATTAAGATTTTGACCTGATCTGAATATTCTATATCTATTCGGAGTACCGCCGACTAATTCCAATACATGTTAGCTATTATTTTTAGGTCTGTTCCGTAAATTCCTGTCCTCTTCAGGACAGGATGTCTTTTAAAAACAGCTTCAGCAGATGGCTCAGGCTTATGTTCTTATAGTCTTCACAAACTTTTGCTTTTGGGCAATGGAACGAACTCTGACTTGAACCACTCTACTGGCATTTTTCCTGCCTTGTATATTTTATTAAATATTTTTTAAATATAGAATAAAGAATAAAATATAGAAAACAAAGAGGGACAATTTTAAAAATTAGTAAGCATAGGAATTGGGATCATCCACCATAGACAATGCACAGGAATTGGAAAAAAAAGTCTTTGAAAGAAGTTTGAAAATATCATAAAATAAGCTTTAAAAAACAGCACTACTGAAGAATGGGAAAAATTTAGACACATCCAACAGGAACTAAGAGAAATGATAAAAAAAGCCAACATAAAACGAGAAGAACAAGAAACAGGGAACACAACAATACAGTAAACAGACTAAATCGACAAGACAAACAGGCACAACTAGAACATAGTATCCAAAAGTGGGACAATGATGTGAAATAAATGGAAGAACGAAGCCAAGAAAGTTTCAAAAAACAATAACAAGGATGGAAAATCCATTTCTCCACTACACAGAGAAAACGAAATTATTTTTTTCGTAGAAGAAAAACCTGAGGCTATGAGGAGGTTTGAGGTTTCTCTTTAGACAATGTACACTGAGTGTATCAGCAAGAAGAAAATATAGACTTTATCGAAGAAGTTATAAAATATAACAAGAAACGCCCGAAGATCAAAATAAAATAATCACCCCCACATCACCTAAAGAAATAAGTAAGCTGATTAGGAAAAGCTCACGAAGGAAAGGACCTAGTCCAGATAAAATATCAAACAGTCCTCTGAAGTATCTTTCAGGGATAGTACTATTAAATTTAATATAAAAAATGCAATATTAAGATACAGGCACTTCCCAAGCCGAAAAAAGGAAGCCTACGTAATCATGATACCATGCCTGGAAAAAATAATTACAAGCAATACTAGGAATAATCCCTGAAGTACAACATGACTTAAGAGCTCAACACTTCAGCAAGCTACAAGTAATCAGACTAACAGATTACAAAACAGATGGATTTAACTATAATCGATACACTGAAGCAGCTTTCTTGGATGTAATCTAAGCCTTCGACAGAGTGTCTTATAAGGGATTAACGCGCAACACTTAAACAAATCAACAATTGAGCCAAATAAAATAGCCAATAGAATAATTGAAAATTCCCGAGCTCCATCTGAGAAAACTCATACATCTACCGTAAAAAGAGCTCTTAAACAACTTAAAGCAAATACTCCCGCAACATCAGAATACTCACGTGCCTTCTCATTGGATGAAATAAACGAAGCGCTTAATCAAACTAAAACAGGAAAAGCAGCAGGCTTCGATGGAATGTATCCTGAGTTTATAGTCCACAGTGGTACAAAAACACGACAGTGGCTCAAAAAATTCTTTAGCGACATTGTGAATACAGCTGTGCTACCCCCAGAATTCAAAAGAACAAAAATTATCGCAATCCAGAAGCCTGGCAAAGACAACAAGCTGCCTGAAAGTTACCGGCCTATTGCCTTACTCAGTTGCTGTTATAAATTACTAGAACGACTTTTATATAACCGAATATGTGACACCATTGAGGATGCGATACCAATTGAACAAGCTGGATTTAGAAGAGGACGAAGTTGCTGTGACCAACTGCTGTCCTTAACCACATTTATTGAAGCTGGCTTTGAAAGATGCGAAAAATCTGCCATAACATTTATAGATCTCACGGCTGCGTATGACACTGTGTGGAGAGAGGGCCTTATTTATAAGCTGATGAAAAATCATACCTTGCTTCAAAACTTGTCAGCTGATAAACAATCTACTGACTAACAGACTGTTTCAGGTATATATGAATGATGCACAGAGTAACGTTAGAAAACTTAACAACGGCTTACCTCAAGGCTCAGTGCTAGCTCCTTTATTATTTAACCTTTATACAGCAGATATACCTGAAACAAAATCAAGAAAATTTGCTTATGCTGACGACCTGGCCATTGGCTTCCAAGATAATAGTAAAGAAGCAGGAGAACGAGCTCTAAACGAGGACTTAACTACACTAAGTAACTATTTTAAGAACTGGCGCTTACGTACTAACACAAGCAAAACTGAAACCTGTCTCTTTCACCTGTCGAATTAACTTGCGGGCGATACTCTCAAGGTAACTCTAAATGATACAGCTATCAAACATAACAACAACCCCAAATATCTAGGCGTCACACTTGATAGAACACTCACCTTCAAAAGTCATCTTACAAACATAGCCGGTAAACTAAGAACAAGAAATAACTTAATATCAAAACTTGCCGGAACAACTTGGGGTGCTTCTGCAGATACTCTTCGGACCTCTGCTCTAGCTTTGGTTTTTTCAGTGGCAGAATATTGTGCACCAGTATGGCTAAATAGTGCACATACAAGCAAAATCGATGTCCAACTTAACCAAACCATGAGAATAATCACTGGAACAATAAAACCAACGCCAGTGAGATGGCTGCCTACTCTGAGCAATATTGCTCCACCAGATCTACGCCGTACAGCAGCATTAGTGAGAGAGTACCAGAAAATTATAGCCAACGTACAATTACCAATACATCAAGATATCCCAGACATCTCAAAAGAGCACCAGCGACTGAGATCTAGAAATCCTCCAATACGATCTGCCCGAAAAATTGGTAATTCCTATGATATACATAGGCAATGGACAACAAGATGGATGCCAACAGTAAAATCGGACTATATTAAGATATCCACCCCAACTCAGGGTTTCATCGGATCAAATCTGCCCCGGCCCACTTGGGCAAGGCTTAATCGTATACGTACCGGATATGGTAAATGTGCTGATTCGCTGTTCAGGTGGGGTCGTGCAGAAAGTCCACAGTGCGATTGCGGAAAATCTAGACAGACCATAAGCCATTGTGTTTCAGACTGCTTGAATCGTGCCTACCGTGGAAACCTCCAGGACTTTTCGGAATGTTCCCCAGAAGCAATTGAATGGCTATGTAAATTGGACATTAATATTTAGTGTCATTCATTCTGTCATCTTTAGTGTTTAAATAATATATTTAATATATATGTAAATATTATTGTATTTGTATATCTATCGTACTGAGAAAGTCCATACGCTAAATAAATAAATAAGGGATTAACATTCAAAATGATAGAATATGGATACAGAGAAGCCATGACGAGTCTCATAACCTCGTAATTAGGAGACCAGAGGTTCAGGGTCAAGATAGAATAAGGTCTGTCTAAATACGGAACCCGGAAGCTGAAGTACCATAGGGGGCGGTTTTATCACTTCTTCTGCAGCATATATACAGCAAACATTCTATGAACACCTCAAACACTACTCAAACTTGACTTGGGAGCAAAACTGTCCCGCATTATTTGGTGTAGGTTATCATGAGGACTCCTTATAATTGAAACTTCTACATGACAAGCATTTTAACAAACGAAGTTTTCAAAGCGCATCAGCGTGCTATGCGGGAATAGAGCATTGGGACGGATGAATTAATTTCTGATTTACACGGATCAATCTCCCTAACCTTAATGAATTGTATACCGGAATGACATTTTGTGAGTGTGCAAATCTGACCAATATGGGATCATTTCTATTGCTTGCTTGCGCTGACTATTCTGATACGTCAGACAAGCTGGAAGGTTTTTTTACTTTTTCTGAAATTTCTTTTTCTGTTTATGGTAAAACATTAGTTTTGGTACCCTAAATTTATTTTTTTCTACATTGATGTGATCATAGTGAGTTGTTTTTTTACTTCTAGAATATTTTTTAATTATCGTAAGACATGCTAACACTGGAGCTCATATGGTTGCGACAATGTGGTATATCTTGTGGACGATCGCCCCTACCTATTTTCGCTTCGACCTTGATTAAAGTGTCTACTCCGATAAAATAGATAATAAGCTAGTAAAACTTTATACATTTGTAACATACAAGTTTTAAAACTTTTCATAGTATAACTCGATATCGTAAATATCGGAAAACTGTAGTATTTTTCGGTAAACTTATTCAAAATATGATATTGGTTAATCTAAATTTTTTTCCAAAAATCAGTGTTATATCAGCTTATTTACATGCTAATACGTATCCTATATTTAAAAAAAGTATATCTCCGTTATAAAAGTGATTGAGAAACAAAATAAGGAAAGAATTGCAAATTAGAAAATCTTATTACGCATAAATTTTCCCTCGACGGAAATTATTAGCGATAAGGGGTACGATAAAGGAATTTATTGTGAAAAATACACACAGCTTGAAGAAAAACTTTTTAAAAAGATACACAAAAGGTTCAATCAAAAGTTGTTTCATATAAAATTTCCAAAGGAAAAGTTTTCGCCGTGAAAATATAGGTTAGGTACGCTTAAGAAAAATGTTTGCCTGTCATTACCAGTTTTATTTCAAAATAACATGGTCATATGTTTTTCTTTATTTTTATCTGTTGCTGTTTTCTTTCGACGCTTAAAAGAAAGTAGAAATATCGTAGGAAGTTTTATGTTTACTGTATTTTATACAAACGGAACGCATTTATAGTTTTATTTAATTTTTAATTAACTGCCAATTTTTGTGGGATGAAAGCTTTGATTTAAGCAAAAGTTAATAGCAAATTCTCCTAATATTTAAAGCACTGACGAACATAAACAAAAATAGGGTTTTAACTAGAAATACATTTTACATTTATTTAGAGAAATATACAACTGAAGACATCAGTGCATGAAGGATATATGTAACATAAAAAATGAATTCAAAGTTTTTTAATTAGAACTTTTTTATTAATAAGCCTAGAGTGATACAATTTTGAAGAAACTTAGACCTTCAAGTACACTCTTTAATAATGATAATTTAACATTGATAATTTACAACTAAAGAAAAATATTTAATTATAAATGTACCTAAATCCTTTATTCCCTAAGTAACTTAGACAAACATTTTTAATTCAAAATGCATAAAGGATACAAGAAACAATAAAAAGATGTAAAACCAAACGTTATTCCTAATTCGTTCTTTTTTTTTATTTTTTGATTTATTTCATTTTGGATTTCTGCGCCTTCTTTATTTTCCCATAGACGAGTATAAAATATTCCTATAAGTTTCCTCTATAAAACAAAGTTGTTTGGTATAACTTCTAATACAAAACCTTCTGCTGAATTCGCGAATTTCTAATTATATTTACTTTTAAGAACGGCGTGTTTGGGTCTAAGTAGTTTTTGTAGTAATATTCACCGTAGCTATCCACACGTATCCATTTGATATCGTCTCTAAAATTTATTTTATCTCCACAGCAAATCTTTTTTCTATTTAAAAAGTCTAATTTATTTTCTATGTCTGCTATATTTTTGAACTGGTCGGTTATATTTATAATAACAAAACCTTTTTTACTTGATTCTCTTAAAACATCTCTATATTGATCTGCGGTATATATGGTCTCAACTTTTCGTAATTTCTTTTCAATTATTTCCAAAATCTCTATCAGAATCTAAAAAGAAATGCCCTACTTCTGGAAATTTATGGTCTACATTTTCACGTATCCCTTTAAAATTAAGTACTGATATAGGCATATTAGGATAAAATTTTTGTTCTGCCCTGCACACGAGTCAGACCATATGAGAAGATGGTTTATTTCTTTCTTTCTGCTTGTTAAAAGTTGAACAAATGTGTAGAAGCTACTGTCAACTTCAAGACTGTCCTTCGTTGCTACATCTTCGGTATAATTAAGAAAGTAGGCTTTATCACCCTCTGACGTTATTGTGTGGATTCTAAAATTATAGAACCACATCTGCCTCAAATAAAATGCCTTAAAAGAAGTAAGGCGTGGTAAAGGAATGGTCTGTTGTAGGTCCACGGTTAAATAGCACATTTCTTTATTATTATGTGCCCATAGTCTATAGACTTTTTGTTGCTCAAAAGCAAATTTAATTTTTTCTTTGTGGATCTCATCCCCTAAATTCGCATCGCACGTACTGCATGTATCACTTTTGGGCTGGCCAAAAGACAAATTAAAATTCTGATGAGAAAATGTGCGTATAAAAACTTTTTGAAACCAAAAACCGTTTGTTCATCTTAGTTTCTTGAAGATATTCTTGATACAATTTATGCAGTTTTGTTATATTTAACAAGGGAGACAAATACATTTTATTAGCATTTTTGTTTCGCGAATAGTGTGACTGTTCTGCAGGAAAATAAAGAATGTGTCCTTTTACAGCATCAACCACGTCTTTTACTATTTTATTTGGTCTAGAATTATGATGCCCCGTTTTATCTGGTGAAGGAGCTGTAGTCCCTGATTTTAATTGATTCTGAATGAGTTGCACCTTTTTATTTGATATTTGGTAAAGGGAGATAAAGGCAGTCTTACAGACAGTTTTGATACGTGTCTGACACATTATTGTATAGCAAAATGTATATGATTTCATTGATAAAAAGATCCTAATTCGGGACTTTTGGCATCTCTTTTTTATTTTTTAATGATGTGTATGTCTCACCTCTCTGTCTCGCTAAGGCAGTCTTATTTTTCTTCCATGTTTCAGGACGGCGTTTCCTTATTCCTGATTTTTTTTTCTGGCAAATTGAATACCTTTCTCTTAACATTATTTATCCTAGATATTAAAAGACTTTCCTTCCTGTCCGATAGATTTTCAGTATTTTTATAAGTAAAACTGAATCTTCTGCTATGGCAGGTGGTACTGCTACGAGATAACTTTCATTCTCACAATGAGAATCTTCAAAACTTTCGCTCGAATCAGTACTATCTGGATTGTAGTCGTCTGAAGTATATTCTGGAGAAATTACTTCATCTTCAGAAATAGAATCTGCAATTTAAAAGTTTTTCCAACATATAGAGTAGGTAGGTTACTTTATTATTTTTATCTGCAGACCAAAACCTTTAAACAATTTAATTTTAGAATGATTATTTACCGTTAAATGTATCTTGCAACTCTGGTGAAGATATCTAATTTTCATGCAGGATATTCTCGATTCTTGGTGGAGTTTTATCTTGTTCAGGTAAAGTTTCGGCAATATCTACGACAATAAAGTTATGCTTAATCTCTTTTTATCTAATTAAGTTGTTCTACAATCTTTAGATAATAAAAACATTGCTCATAACAAGTTTTATGCAGGTATTTTTTTATTGTTCCGGTAAACTCTTAACCTAAATTTATTATTAAGAAGCATATTTTAGTAAAAAACAAGATTGATTATCAATTCAATATACCTTCATACTGTTTTTGTCCCAGATTAAGTAAAAGTCTACGTCTTGCTGAGATTTTCGCAACTTATTTCACTATTTTCACTATTAAAGTACACAGTACGATTTTAGATGTAAAGAAAAACTTCACCTAACATTAGGGATCTATGCAACATGACATGACAACAGCAATACGTTTGGTCAGACATAAAAGATCTATGTACAATATTCAGCACATGGATCTTTTATGCACATTAGTAATAAAATATTGCTTGGTACACAGATCCTTTATCACCTAATTAAATCGTTGCTAAACGTTTTTAAGCCAAATAAATATTATGAAGCAAAGTTAGGTGTTAAAACAGACCTACTGAGCCTAAAAACTGATTTTTAAAAATAAGTTACATAGATCCTTTGTGCACTTGTGCCGTTTTCAATTATTATAAGAGTTTCTTATAAATATATATATATATATATATATATATATATATATATATATATATATTGAGGGATGTCTGAAATAAAACATCGATTAGTTTATGCGAGATACCTTAAAATGTGCATCGTGGTTCCTTCTGATGGAGCTACAATATTATCTAGACTTTTTTAAATGTTCGCTAACATTTGTTGTTTAGATCTTCTGTGTTTTTATCGATAGAACATAATGCTTTTTCTCAACAACTTATCAAGTAATAAATCCTTCCAAATGATTTAGATGGAATCTAGCAGCCGACTGAGATTACTTAAATCTTAATATACACATTCATGTGTGTACTTGCATTCGGATTGCGCAAAGGAATTTAATTGTAATGATAACAGTTCTATCGGTCTGAGAAAGCCAGTTTCCATAGGACAAAGGTAAATTATTGTCGCTGCTGGTAAATGAGAAAGGATTCGTTACACGTCTAAAAAATTTACTTCCAAACAGCATCACAGTCTTTAATAATGCTCCACAACATAATAGACAAGAAAATAAACACCTATCTTCTACATTAAAAAAAATATATGCAACTATGCCTTAGAAAAGGAAATATAGCATTTAATTCTTCGTCCAGAGCTATAAGAGTTGATTTAAGTGCATATACCTGGATTTGTTAAGTATCCGTTTGACCATATTATTAGAAGTTTTGGACGTAGAATATTACGAGTGCGACACTGCTAAAACCAGAGAAACCCTTCTTTATTGGTAATGGATATTAAAGTCTTTTTATGGATTGAGGCAATCGATTTATGTAAAAATAATGGTGTGGATGGATGCATGGATGATAAACCATTCCGGTCAGATATTTACAATATAAAACGTAGTAGCCTATGTGGGCACAGCATATCCACGAGCAATGACGCCAGTTAACATCACAAGCGCTTTTCGAAAAACCGGAATATTTCCATTTGATCGGCATGTCTTCACTGAAGAAGATTTTTGTCAAGTTTTGTAACAGACAAGCCACTTGTTGTAGTTAAAGCTGTTGCTTAAAATATAAATGAATCTTTAGATGTAGAAAATCCAGGTCCAAGTAATACTGATACCACGAAAACCTTTGTTAGCGCTACAGTTTTTAAGGGTTATCTTGAAGCTCCGACAAGAAAATCTGGGGAGGGCTACAAAAAACGCGAAGGAAAGACGATGATAGCTACGGATACCCCGAAAAAAATGGAATTGATTAAATCTAAAGAAAAAACAACAAAACAGAAAATCAAAGTTCAATCAAAATCAAACAGAAAAACAGTCCCGTCCCCTGTAATGCAAGGGTCAACTAAGCGCCAAAGTTCGCTTTTAAATTTGGAATAAAACTTCGACAGTTTTAACGTAAAATCATGTTGCGTCTCAGTGTTCCCACGTTGAAAGGAACAGTGAGACATTTAGTAATTTTTAGTTTTAATATTTTTGAGGTGTTAGCTTTAGTTTTTATCAAAAAAACGACATAGTTTTTCAGTTCTTGTTTATATATTAAATATAGAGGTACAATATAAGTTTAAAGTAGCATTTAATAAAAAAGTTATTGTCATTGAAAGTTTGGCGTCTCAGTTCTCCTACCACTAACCTACATTTTTGATGCGACAACACTGCATTTGGAACAAGCTTGACCACATTATATAAAAAATGGGTTAACTGTAGTTATTTTTAACCTACAAAATATTTTTGTTCTCAATCAAAAATTTATTGCAGTTTTAAAACTTTTTTTTGTTTCAGATAACTAAAAATAATGGACAGAGTAAAAATTTTTAGTTTCAACTTTAATTTCTTCTATCCTATTCCACTGGCGATAAGTTTGTTAATTTTAAGACGTCTTCTTGAAAAGTAAGTGATAATTTTTGTTTAATTACAGAAAATATTCTGGTCGTATAATAAAATAAACAGTAAAATAACATAAAACAGTGGTTAAGACAGGTAATAATCTTCTGCAGTCGCAAAGTTTGTACGAGTATCTATAGTAACCTATCAGTCGACACGAGTGTTAGAATTAAAGAAGGTTAGTATGCTACTAAATACGAAACGAGAAATATGTTTTAAATTATTACCCTATAGTTATAAAGTGGTTAACACTTCTATTTATTTAGGTCGTCAACACCGTCAACAACAACTGGAGTTGTGAGTAAACAGAAAATTCAACAAATGGGCAGAGCCGCTATATTCAACTTCACAAGACTATGTAGAAACACATAATATAACGTAATAATAAAAACACATAATATTATAATAAAAAAAGCACTCTCTCGAACTTTTACTATGTGTAAAGTACTTAAAAAAAACGATAAGCAACAGACTAATATTGTGAAATTGAAAGTGAATTTAGAAAGTCCAGATATACATTATACAAACGATATACATATAGTGGATATTGAATCCGTAATTCATAAGTCATTTGGATGTGGTAAAGAATGTATGATACAATTTTGAGATTAAATATCATAAGAATTCTGTCAAGTTGGTCGATTCAAGGAAATATTATCAAATTTATAGTATATATATTCAGGGATTCTACAGTATTCACTGCCTTCCCTCGCTCAACCGATTCCATCTCTCACTTTTGTCCCATTCTCCATCGTTTAGGCCTCTCTTACTCATGGCGTCGTCTACTTCGTTCTTCCAGGATTTTCGGGATCGTCCTCTTTCCTCCTTCATATGGGGCTCCATTCGGTTATTCTCTTTATCCATCTGCTGTCGCTAGTTCTTCTTACATGTCCATACCACTTTAGTCTTTTTTGTTCTATATATGTTAGTATGCCTGTTTCTAATGATGTTCTTTGCTTTATTTCGTCATTACTTCTCCTATCCATTCGTGTTACTCTGCATCATCTTTGCAGGCATTCCATCTCTGTTGCTACTATCTTACTGCTGTTTTTTTTTGTTTATGATCCAATTTTCAGCCCCATATGTCATAATACTTCGCGCTAATGTTTTATACATCTGTGTTTTTGTCTTCATATTTAGGTGTCTATCCCACTATACTGAGTTAAGGTGTCGGATTGCCGTTCTTGTTTGTCTTAATCTTTGTGTAATTTCTTCCTCTGTTGTTGCCTGTTTCGTGATTATCAACCCCAAGTATTTGAATTTGTCCTTTCCTTTGATTGTTACGTTATCATCAATCTGTAGTATATGTATTCTTCACTTGTAGATAGGTACTCCGTTTTCGCGTGGTTAATATCTAGGCCAGCCTTGGTATATTCTTCTTGTAGTTTATTCATCATGTAGCTGTGGCCCTCTTGATCTTGTGCAATCACTACTTGATCGTATGAAAAGCTTAACGTATATAGGTATTCGTTCCGTACCGCTACTCTCATGCATTCGCAAGTTCTTTTCCATGTAGTCAAGGATTTCTCTAAGTATATTTTGAATAGGGTTGGAGATGTGGAACAACCCTGCTGGAGCCCTTTTGTTGTGGTGAAGTCTCCTATGATTTTTGTTCCCATTTTAATTGAAACTTTATTTTCTTTATACAGAGCTTTTGTAGCTTCTATGAGTTCCGTCTGTATTTCCAATTTGTACATTGCCTCCCATAATTCTGACCTTGGTACAGAGTCATACGCGTTTCTCAGGTCCACAAATGCCAAATGTATATCTCTATTTTTTGCTTTTTTTTTCAACAGTTGTTCAAGTGTGTTATGTGATCTATGCATGATCTTCCTGCCGTGAAACCTGCCTGATCCTCCCCGATTTTGCCTTTTATCGCTTGCTCTATCTTTTCTCGCAGTATCTTACCATATAATCTTCCTAATGATGATATTACGCTTATTCCTCTGTAGTTTTCGCATCGTTTTCTATCTCCTTTCTTAAATAAAGATGTCATATATGCCTCCGTCCATTCCTTTGGGAGCTGTTCTTCATTTATGGCTTTCTGAAATATCCATTTTATCATCCGGTGTAATTTTTTTGATCCGTATTTTATAAGCTCAGGTGAGATGCCTCCAGGTCCCGGTGCTTTCTTATTTTTGATTGCTTTTATGGCCGTTCTCATTTCCCTTTCTGTTATTTCTATTGCTTGTTGTGGGGATCTGCTTCGTCTTCGCCTGTTTTCTTTTCCAATGAATTGTGGTCTTTGTTCTGTTAACAGTTCCTTGTAATAGTCCTCCCATTCTTTGTCCTGTAAATTTCCCAATTAAATTTTTTCTTTTGAGTTTTGTTTCGATCCTCTCAGTACTTTCCATGACTTCGAAACTCTTGTACCTTCTATGTATGTTTCACTATTTAAGCAGGTTCTTTTCCATTCTTTATTCTTTTGTTGTATTATTTTTTTTTCACTTCTCTATATTTTTCTCTATATTTTTTATATAAACTTCATCGTTGTTTGTAGTCAGCCATTTTCTCTATAGTTGCTTTTTTTCTTCAATTATTCTTTTTGTTGGTTCATTTATTTTATAATAGTGCTGTTTATTTGTTATATGTTCTTTTTCTCCAAGGGCTTCGAATGCTGCTTGTTTTATACTCGCCTTTATATGCTCGTATATTTCTTCGATGTTGCCGTATCTAAATTCGATTAATTTTTGGTCTAGACGTTGTTGCTATAGTTCTCTTATTGATTGTGCTTGGAGTAGTTCTATATTTATTGTTTTTCTCTTATAGTGTTTAACGGTTCTTCTGTAGAGGGGGTCTTGTTAAGTTTCTAATTAATGCCCATTTTTGCTGTCAGTAGTTTATGGTCCGTTCCACATTCTGCTCCTCTTCTGACTCGCACATCGTTGATCTTTATTGTGGTATCTTGTTTGATTATTATGTAGTCTATTATCGATTTCAGCTTTCGTGTTTCTTGTGTCCATGTATATTTATGAATATTTTTATGTCTGAAGAATCCGTTGGTGATTTTTAGGTTGTTTAGTTCGCATAATTCAATCAGACGTTCTCCTTTATCGTATAAATTTTTTAGTAATTTCCTATATAGACGAAACTTTAAAGTTCGACTAATTAAACGGCATTCCTCAAGGGTTTACGCTTAGAGTTGCACTTTTCCTTATTGCCATCAATGATTTGCTGATGATCTTGTTATATTCTGTTAATGAAAAATATATAAAAAATGACGACCCGTATACAGCAAGCTATTTACAAACTAGAAAATTGGTCAAACACAAAATTTTCTCTCACTAAAACGAAAGCAATTATCTACAGTAAAACTCCAAAGAAGCACATTACACCACCGAAATTTTACCTAAAGAATCTACCAATAAATCATTCAAAATCGATTAACTTCTTAACAATAAAATTGGATAATCGACTATCTTGACAAGACCACATCCACTCACTTCGACTATCAGCTCAAAACGGCCTCAACTTAATGAGAAGTATCTCTCATAAACAATGGGTTGCCGACTTTCGAACTCTTATGACTGTGTACAAAACCTTAATTCGTTAAAAATTAGATTATGGTTCTATTGCCTACAACTCAGCCAAAGGTTCACTGTTGAAAGTGCTAGATCCAGTACATAATTCAACAATTAAAATTGCACTGAACGCACACTACATAAGTGCATCAATTCAAAGTTCATATTTTGAATCCGGCGAGAATACCCTAGCCTAATATATGCCTCAAGAGTATCAGCCAACTCACAGGTACCTGTTTATAGAAACACATTTACAGTTACATTTCCATCGATTTTTAATTGTAAAAAAATATTGTATCCTCAAGCTTAGACACAATAATTCCACCCACTTCACAATATTTCTTAAGTCAGCCAACATAATCTTACCATGGATAATTGCTCTCCCTGATTGTAATACATCTTTCTGCATTTAAGAAATGTGACATACCAGCCAAAATCTTCAATCAGAAAGTACTTGAGTTATTAAACAGTTTTAATGGTTATATCCTTAATTTCACCCACGCATGCAGATCTGCAAACGGAGTAGGAACGGCTTTCACAACAGGTAACTATAACAGTTCCTTCCAGTTCCCTCCCAAACATCCATATTCTCCGCTGAACTTTTCGCTATCGTCCAGTCATTAGCGTTTGTCAACATACATGACATCAAATGCTCTCTAATCATTACCGATTGCCCGAGTGCATTAAGAACCATAAAACAATTGTATTCCAAACATCCCCGCCAGCTCTTAATTAAGACGGAACTCTTAACATGCCAACAAAATCAAAGATTATTTCAGTTCTTCTGGATATCTTCATACTGCAAGATAAGTGGAAATAATAAAGCTGACATATTATAAAAAATAAAGTAAGAAATAAAAAAGTGAGAATCCGTTAACAGACATCATAACTACCTGTGTTCGTACTGATTTAAAGCAATATTTTAATACCAAAATGGCATGACAAAATGGCAAATATATTGGAATATAACTCAAAATCAAACTTAACACAAAGTGTGTGGCCGTGGAAACTTTTTACTAAGATAAGAGACCAAGTGATCATATTCAGATTACGACTTGGAGATACAGAGATAACCCATGATTTTATATTAAAGAAGGAACCTCCTCCGATGTGTTGTGTGTGGTTTATTTTAATACTAATAATCCTTTGTGATTAATGCAAATTGCAAATAAAAAAAGCCTGTCTTGTATACTTTCTGATTTTACACATACAGGAATTATGTTTTCCAATCTGAAAATTGCTTCGTTTTTATCAAACAAACTTTTCCAAACCCCAGTTCTTCGGGCCATCCATGCGAATCGTAATTAACCAAGGAATATGCTCTTGAACATTACTAAACGCATTCTTGTAGCTTACGAGACAAAATATATATGTAGAAGTGTTGTATTCCGTAATTTTTTTAATTAGTTGTAAATTTACAACTTTTTTAATGCAGTATTTAACCTGCGATGAAACCTTAATTATATTTCGGAAGGAATAAGAATACCTTCCACTCTACTTCAGAGTTATCCAGATGCTTTAGCGTAAGTCATAATTGAGTTTAAAGCCAGTGTGTGCTATATTTATCAAGACCTCACATGGAACGCTATATTTATCAGGGGGTTTGTTCAGCAACAGTTTATTTACAAAAGCTTTAGTTTCCTTTAGCATTCTGAGCGGTTTTCTTTCATGATCATTTTACTCGATGTTCGTTTTATAGTTGGTGATTTACTATACTCACGCCGCACCAGCACAGATAGAAATCCTTTCCCGAATACTTTGTTTTCCTTAAAACCTGTTTTTTTCTGTTTCTTCTGGTGAAAATGAATAATGTTGGTCGTTGATTTTGAAGACTGGTTTTGCATGGTTTTTTGGTTTTTTTTTTTTTCTATTTTCCAGATTTAGCCATACGGCTTACACTCCCTCTAAGGGGAAAATTCACTTATCCCAGATACCTACGGTATGAAAAGAATTGAGCTCTGGTGGACTCTTTTCGTGTTATTGAGCCCTAGGTGACTTGGTATGCTGGAGTATCTCCCAAAAATTTTCGTACACATCTGGACGTTGAGAGAAATACAGCTTTCTGCATGGTCTTGTAAAGATGTTCATTCAGACCTAGCTTTCTTATGTTTTCTAGGAGGTTTTTCGGAATGACTCCAGTAGTAGAGAGAATAATAGGTATTGTCTGGGTACTTTCCATTCTTCACTGTCTTCGTATTTGAATTTCCAGATCCCTGTACTTGGCGATCTTTTCGTTTTGTTTAACACGAAGATTATTGTTGTTGGGTATCGCCACATCAATTAGTGTTGTTTGTCTCTTTAGTTTATTAACTAGTATGAGATCTGGTCTATTATATGCCACTGTTTGGTCTGTGAGCACAGTGCAGTCCCAGTATAGCTTGTAGTTGTCATTCTCAAGTATACTTTTAGGAACGTATTGATAATATGGGAGATGGTTTGTTTGGAGAAGTCCCAGTTTGATGGCTATCTCTTGATAAAGAATGTTTCCTACTGAGTCGTGCCGTTCCTTATATCTAGTTGCAGCAAATGCCTTCAGCCCCCGGTAAAATGTTGGATGGTTTCTTGAGCTTGACATCCATATCAGCATTTGTCATTTTGGACCTGAGTGTCTTTAACGATATATTTCAGGTAATTTTTGGTTGGTATAACCTGATCCTGAATGGCGAGTAATAAACCCTCTGTTTCAGGGAACAACTTTCCTGATGTCAGCCAATAGTTCGACGCTTTATTGTCGACGTGGTCTTGACTGACTTTATTAGGATGTCGCCCGTGAAGAGGTTTACCCATCCAGTTGCTCATTTTTTCTTCTAAGTAAGATGGTTTATGCGCATTTCTGGTTCCCTCAGTTCCCTTCTATATTATTAAATTTATTATTATAGTTAAACGTATTAAATATTTATTATTTTTTATTTGTGTTTAACTTTTTAGATTATGCTATGAACCAGTTGGTGTTAAATTAGGCATAAAACAACCGATAGCTTTAAAAAAAGATACATACTCTAAAAAAACAGCAACTATCTCCGATTGGATATCAACTAGTCATGTAAGTAGCCAAGACATAAAATAAAATAATTTTTTTATATCTTTTAAAAGGACAAGCCCCACGGTAAATATCATACAACACATTTGATTGAAATAACAATTATTATAAATATTATTACTACAATTTCATCCATAGCAAACAAAGAAACAGGACCGGCGATAACGGGCCTGCAAGGGATCCACTCCAGGAGGACGCCTCTGTTTGGGGTGCGCCAAAATGCGTGTTTTTTTCTGCTTTCAAAAAACAAGCAACTTTATACTTATTCGAAATGCTTTGTTTATTTATTTAAAATTTCTTTAAAGTTGTTTAAAGATTTTGTGCCAGCAGTTAGGAGTGTAAATAAATGATTTATAAGAAAATAAATATTTTACATAAAATTTAGTTTATTAGGTTTTGTCAATTGTAAATGTATATGCATATGAAAATTTGTAAGTGGATATTTGACTAAATTAAGTGATCATGTTGAATATTTAATTTAAAAAGTCACTTTAAAAATAAAATATCTTAACGACATCGAGAAATTTTGGGAATATTAAAAAAATATATAAAAAATTTGAAGTATTAGCTAACCTTAAATAACGTAACGGTTTATTAGTAATACAATAATAATATATTATTAATACAAGCGATAGTCCAATCAATATTTTGACAGTATTGCAGTATTGGTGAAAATATTTCTGTTCGCATTTTTGCTCTTCTTGGGACGGATAGAGAGGGAAGTTTTATACGTTGGGGAGGGTGTACTCTTTTCTGCTGTCACCGAAGGCTAAGATGGCGAACACGATATTAGATAAAATCCTAGAGAAACTGCAAACAATGGAGGACCACAATAAACGAACCCTAGTATTAGGACTACAAAGAAACTTAATACTTAATTGTAGATGATTTCGACTTACTTATTTATTTAAATTTAAGCAGTCGATTAGAGTCTTTCTTAATAAAACTTAAAAACTGATTTATTATAAAAGAGACGCCTACAACAATCTACATTACTATTGCATATTTAGTCGTTATAGTACAAATCATTTTTTGATTTTGACTTAATCACGATAATGGCTGGTAAAAGTCTAATGCCTCAGATAGTACGTATAGTCCAAAAGTACATAAAAAGTCATTTAGATTATTGAATATTCTGACCTCAAAAAATATGTCTTTACACTTTGCATCCACTTTCAAATTTAAAAGATAGAAAGATATGTGATTTAGCATGATTGCTATCATATTTTAACTCTAATTGTCTTTGGTTAGTAAGTCAACTGCAATGCACATCAATACCTTTACAGAGATAGCAATTTTATTAGTACTGCCATCAATAATTTTTTAGCCAGATCAACATTAAACATTTGTGTACCCATTTTACCTTTTTAGGTACTAAACTTAGATAGTATTTAAGACAGTTAATAATATTTTACCTTAAATGACTTTGTTTCTGAATTTTATTAGCTTACCGACAAATAACTATATACCTTTATTCGTTAAAACTATGTAAAAAAGTGTTTTAAACTATTTTATTTGCTTTAAAATTATTTTTTAAAGAAATCAGATAATCCGTTATAAATAAGTTGGGTATTATAATAATCTATCTATCTATATAAGGATTTTTACATTTTACAGCTATCGCGGCCTTCCTTCTTTCAGCCAACGTCTCCAGTCCTTTATGTTCTGCCATTCTCCATCTCTAAGGTCTCGTCTTTCCATGGCCTCGTCCACTTCATCCCTCCATGGTCTTCGGGGTCTACCTCTTTTCCTCCTTCCTATTGGGCTCCAATCCAAAATCTTTGCTTTCCACCTTGTATGATCTGTTCTTCTCACATGTCCATACCAAATTAAACGTTTTTCTTCTCATTTCTGATGCGATCCATTTTTGTCACTCTGCAGCTTCTTCTCATGAACTCCATTTTAGTTGCTGTGATTTTGGATCTGTTTCGTTTATTTATTACCCAATTCTCTGCTCCATAGGTCATTATACTGCATACCAAGGTGTTATAAATTCTCTTCTTTGTATTTCTGGTAATTTGTCTATCCCACAGTACCCCGTTCATTTGTTTAATACATGTTCTTGTCTGTGCTAATCTGCTGGTTATCTCTTGCTCGGTGGTTCCATTTTTTGAGAGTATGAATCCTAAATATTTGAATTTGTCAGTGCCGTTAATTTCCCTATTATCGTCCATTTCCAAGTTTCTCACTGGTTCTTGCTCTGTTGTTAAATGTTCGGTATTTTCTAGATTTATTTCCAGTCCATTTTTTGTGTATTCCTTTTCTAAGTTTTGGAGCATATAGCACAGATCTTCTTCATCTTGAGCCGTTACCACTTGGTCATTTGCAAAGCTTAATGTGTACAAGAAGTTGTCCCGGATTGGTATTCCCATCCCTTCACATTTCCTTTTCCATGGTTTTAATATTTGCTCGAGGAATATCTTGAACAGTGTCGGAGATGTAGAGCATCCCTGCAATAAGCCTTTTGTGGTCTTAAATTCGTTGGAGTATTTATTGCCGGTTTTAACTCTTACCTTGTTGTTGTAAAGTTTTTTTACGGCTTCTATTAACCTCTGAGTTATTCCGATTTCCTTCATCGTGTTCCATAGTTGTTTTCTGGGGACCGTGTCATATGCCTTTTTTTTTGATTTTTTGTTCTTTAAAGTCTTTATGGCATTATTTACTTCGATTAATGTTATCTCAATATGTTCTTCATTCTGATTTTGTTGATTATAGTAATATTTACCTTTATTTAAAATTTCTTGTGTAAAAGTTACCCATCATGTGAAAGAAGAAATTCGTATTCCAGGGACTGCTTCAATTATATGTTTTCTCGTTAATATCACGGTCTTATCGATCAAATGGAATTAAGAAATATGCTTTGCTACTTCATGAAATCTTAAAGTATTAAAGGCTTACTTTGCACTGAGTTTATAAAATAAATTGAGTTGAATACTAAAACATTTGCGATGTAGAAAAAACAAATTTCAGCAAGCCCGACATCAGCATTTAACCGCCCCAAATTCATTACCGGACTCCTATTCATATTTCACTTTATAGCAAATCTAGCTATTTTATAAAATATTAATTTAGTTCTTTAAACAGAACTCGGCAAACTCAACCCTCAAACAAACCACCTTTTGTACCGAACGTAAAATTAAAATATATTTTAAGCAAATTTTTTTGCTCGTTTCGTGCCGCTGCCGGACTAGTGAATTTAAAGTTTGCTAGGATGAGCAACTATATTACAGTCGGCCGGATTCGAGATCACTCAATATGCTTAAAAGTAATCCTTTTAGCACTTTCAGCATAATTATGCAACATCTCGCTTAAGTTCTAAACTAAAACTTGTCTAAGTTTGTCTCAAAGTAGAACCCTAAAATTTGAATTTTTAAAACATCGATTAAAAGCGAAATATTATGAACTCTATTTAAGGAATATATGTATATATATATATATATATATATATATATATATATATATATATATATATATATATATATATATATATATATATATATATAAATATTAAACGGAAAGAAAACAAGAAAAGCAATAATCATTGTGAAGGAGCAAAATCTTTGCTCTATAGTAAACGAAAAGACCAAAATTAGACAGAAATGAATTATACAACGCGTGACTAAATTGTACAGCAAACTATCCAAATCCTTTAAAGCACTTGAAGAAGCAATCAGTAACAAAGAAGATGTACCAAAAGTCTTTCCGACAATTACAAAAATGAAAAGCGGTAAAGCAGCTATAATAGATGGCATAACAGTGAAACTGCTTAAATACGTTGGCAGAAAAACCTGGAAAATCTTACCAGGCGTATTTACGAACTGCTTGAGATCAAGATGCATACCAGATCACTGAAATACAGCAAACAAAGTTCTCATTCTTGAGAAAGTTAGCAAAGAAGATATTAAAAACTACTGACCTATAAGTCTACTAACAATCATATACAAGATATTCACAAAGATCATCAACAACAGATTAACAAAATGCGTTAAATGCTGCACAGCCAAAAGAGCAAGCTGGCTTCAGAAGTGAATTCAGTACTCTGAATCATATCCATACGCTTCGAGAACTAATGAGTAGAACTAAAAAATATGAAATACCGCTACCATTAACCTTTATAGATTTCGAAAAGGCTTTCGATTCTATATGTCCCAAGGCAGTAATAGAAGTTTTGACCAATCAACGCATTCACAAATCGTACATAGAGAATTTAGTAAACATAGTAAGACAATCAAAATCTTAGGTAAAAATTTATGGAAGCACTCCAGAATTCCACTCTTCGAGAGGTTTCCGACAAGGCGACACAATATTTCGTCATAAAATAATTACAGTACGTATCATTGTTTATTTAATTTTTAACTATATCCCTAACTTATGCCCCGCAGTTTAGTTTTAAAGACATTATTTCCTAATAAAAGGTTTAAAAAAAACAAACCTTCTATTTGCATCTTTACAATAATCTTTAAATCAAAATCAAAATATATGTTCAATTTAAAATAAAATTGTCCAATTTAATATTTTTTACGTATTTATTAAAGTTTAAAATCATTATTTTTGATAATATTTCGGAGGGTGTCCAGAATGCCTCTAATAAACTATAACTAAATCGTAGCAAGCAAGAAATTTAATTAAACCCAGCCTGTGAGACATGTTAACCCATAAGAATTACGTTCGGGTGTAATAATTCATTGGAGCGAGGTGTATTGACTGAACAGAAGTCACTCCACCGCGCTTCAATGCTCCAGACCATCCGTTTCCTCCTATAGCACTCTGATACGCGATAGGGGCACAACTATCAGCCAAATGCTCTTTATGTGGGAGTCCTGAGTAATAGAACTCCAACATGGTATCTCATCCGATTAATATTCAGGCTAGCGTTAGTGGCTTTATTCCTGTTACCTTCATGGGACTTATCCGCGAATCTAAAATTGCTTACTTGGGCCTCAAGTCTTCGCTTGGGCACTCTGGGTTAGGCCCAGTTCGGACACTTGGTGCTCAAGGAGTTGGAATTTACTTGCCCGGCTTTTTATGGTCTTTTGTTAATATTTTTTTGTGGATTTCGCCGCTTTTTGTTAGTAATTTTGTAATTTTTTTGGTGGCCGAAGCGGTTTTTTGTGTTTTTTGTGTTTTTTGTAGTTTTTGTTGTAGGATGCCCTAAAACATAAAATCATAATTAGTGAATATATATAAATATAATCAATTACCTGGGCCTATACTGTACTTGCTCTTGTCCACGATTTTATAGAGCTACGAACTATCCTCTTTTGTGTGTTGTGGTTATTGTTTTTTGTTTTATTTTTACTCCGGTGATTTTGTGACTTGGATGGATCTCCAGTTCCGCGAACTTTGTCCTTGCTTTATCTTTCATTATTTCAGTCACTCTAATTTGTTGTAGTTCTCTAAATAGAAATCATTCAGCAACGTATCTCGGTACGTTGGCTGCTTTTCTTAGACTGCTGTTGAGTGCCGCTGTTATTTTCTTTATTGTTATATTGCCTATGTGTTCCCATGCAAGGGTTGCATATGTTAGTATAGGAAGAATTATACTAATAATCTTATTTTTGTTTTCATTCACAGTTTGCTTTTTCTACCTGCTAGTCCTTTTATTGACGCTTTTGCTATGTTTGCTTTTTGTGTTGTGGAGTCTACGTGTTTTTTGAATGTTAAGACTTTACTACTACTACTACTAAGGATTTCCACAGTTTTCACTGTCTTCCTTCACTCAACCGTTTTCTCCAATTTTCCCTGTCATTCCAGTCTCCATCTCGCAGGGTTCTTTTCTCCATAGCCTCGTCGATTTCATCTCTGAATGACCTTCGGGGTCTTCCTGTCTTTCTTCTTCCAATCGGGCTCCATTCTGTGATTTTGTTTATCCAGCGTCCTCTGTCCGCTCTTCTGACGTGGCCGTACCAGGATAGTCTCTTCTCCTCTATATAGTCGATTATGTCTGATTGCACTCCCATTCTCCGCTTAATCTCTGCGTTTTTAATTCCGTCTCTTTTTGTAAGTTCACAGCTTCTCCTCAGGAACTCCATTTCTACTGCTCTTATTCTACCTCTATTTCTTTTGTTTATTGTCCAGTTTTCGAACCCATATGTCAGGATACTTCTTGTCAGGGTGTTATATATTCTCTTTTTTGTCTTTATCGTAATGTTCTTATCCCACAACACTGAGTTTAGTTGTCTTATACAGTTTCTTGTTTGTCTCAGTCTGTTGTTTATATCTTCTTCTGTTGTTCCCTGGTTCGATATTATGGTTCCTAAATACTTGAATTTATCTGTTCCATTTATTTGTCTTCCCTCGTCTATCTCTGGTTTCTCATATCCTTGTTTTCTGTTGTTAGGTATTCGGTTTTCTCTAAGTTTATTTCCATGTTAAGACTTTATCCATGATTATTTCTAGGTGTTTTGCTTCACATGTCCACTTGATAGGGTTGTTTTGCACTGTCACTTGTTCCTCTGGTTGTTGATGTCTCTTTTCGAAGAGTACTGCTTGCGTTTTTTCAATTTAAGGTAATTTTCCATTTTAAACTCTACTCTTCGACACCGTCTAACGCTGTTTGCAGGTTGTTTACCGCTATGTCTATGTTTTGGTGTTTGGCCGCTATCACTGTGTCGACGGCATATAGACTTAGTAAAGTTCCTTGTGTTCTAGAGACGTTGGCTGTGTATATTGTGTACAGAGAGGTGACAAGACCGCTTCCTATGGTACTTCTGTCCTCGACGCATCAAGGAATTTGGATATCGGTTAAAATACTTGGGAATTCCAAGGTTGGCCAAATCCAAATTTCTAATTGATTCGATGCAGGGAAATTCCACTTTCGCTACGTAAAACAAAGGATTTGTTTTACATAAAAGCAGGTAGATTTTCTCTCATCGGTCAGTCGAGCTTGCCTCTTCTACTGTAGACCTAGTCGGTGCTATTATTGTCCCAACTAAGTTATTGTTTTATTTCTGATTTCCTATATACCATTTTTTTTTATTTTAGCATTATTGTATATTCAGACCTTTTCAGGTTAGAATATTTGTTCATGTACTGATTGTTTGATATTTTGATTGTTTATTTTTCTTGTATTTTGTGTCTAAGTTGTTCTTCCGTAAGTTAAGAACACTTAGAAATATTTATCTTAATTTTCCTATTTTATATTTTGATTTGTACTTTGTCTAAGTAGTTCTTTCCGGTAAGTCAAAGAACTCTTAGAAATATTTCTCTGAATATTTGACTTGTTATTTTAATTGTGCGTCTAAGCTGTTCTTTTCCGGTAAGTCAAAAGAACACTTAGAAATATTTTCATAATCATTGTTGCATTATTATTTCCGATATTTTATTTAAGATATTTTCTTCCTTAAGTAAGAAAATACTTAATACATTTGTCTCTTTCATTTTCTATTTTATGCTAAGTTGTTTCTTCCGTAAGTCAAGAAACACTTATAAATATTTGTGCATTTATTTTACTATATTTGATTCTCTTGTTTATTTTCTGTTGTAAGTTGTTTCTTCCGTAAGTCAAGAAACACTTAGACATATTTCTATAATCAGTTTCATTTTTACATTTCTCGTTTTATATTTTGAGTATTTTATTTTTCCACTCTAAGTCGTTTCTTCCGTAGGTCAAGAAACACTTAGAAATATTTCCATATTTAACTCTCACATTTACATATTTCATTTATCTATACTTCTGTCCTAAGTTGTTTCTTCCGTAAGTCAAGGAACACTTAGAAACATTTTTCTTTGCATTATATTTTTTATACCATTTTATTTTTCTTGTTTACTAAGTTATTCCTTTCGTAAGTCAAGGAATACTTAGACTATTTTACCTGTTCTGTTTTCTATTTTTGATCTGTTATTTTGTAACTGCTCCTTGGAACTGTTACCTATAACAGATACTTGTCACGGTAACCGTTATTTTATACCAGTAGAAGTATTAAACCATTTTATCAGTGATAAGCAAAGACGGTCAACACCCGGTCTAATTCCGAGGACAGGAAGAAGTCCGCAGAGCCGGCGATGGGTCCTACAGGCCCAAACGCCCCCTCTCGGCAACATGGCGCCCAACAAACAAAACCCGAACTCACGACCCCAGGACCGTCTTCGAGCCAACCTGCCACAGCTGACTTTATCTCTGCCTTGATGCAAGCGATGGCGGCCCTATCCACAACTCAAGGCACTGCACCCCAGATGCCTCAGACTGAGACACCGAAGTCCAGGATAAATTACACGAAGCCCCCTCAATTCTCAGGCCGGGACACCGAGAATCCGCTCAGCTTTTCGACAAAAGCTGAGAATTTCTTAATCAAACATAACGTAGACGAGGACCAATGGATCGACTACCTTATAGACAACTCCCTCCACGGCGATGCGAAGAAATGGGCTCAGAAATTCTCATACACGGACCTGCCATACACCACATTTCGAGACCGTCTCCTAAGGAGATACAATGACCCTGCCGCAATTTCAACCCTGACGTCGAAGCTTCATGGAGAACATCAACGTAGAGACGAATCCACGGAGGAGTTCATTAACCAGAAATCTGCCTTATTCAGACGTCTCATGCCACATACCCCCGAGGATCAGAGGTGTATAACGATAGCAAACTTACTGAGACCCGACATCGCGATCTGCCTGAGAGCGAACATCCCCAGGACCGAGGAAGACCTTCTGATAATCGCCCAGGGCATGGAATGTGACATCCGCCGGACCAGCAAACCCCAGCAGCAGCAACAACAGCCGTACCGTCCCCTACGTCAGGATAACGCTCCACGACACCCTGAGGCGATAGACCAATGGAGGAACTCCAGCGGACAGTACAGGATGCCATCAATGGACCAACCATCACCTCCAACCCCACAGAACCAGGGAAACGCCAATCGGGGCGCCAACTGAACCCTGTTGTGAAGATGGTGCCCCAACTGAATCCTATTCAGGTACAACCCTCGACAGCAGGCCTCCCCCAACTCTATGGAAGGATCAACGGGCAGCAAGTGAAGATTTTGGTCGACACCGGTGCCTCCGGGAACTTCGTTCACCAGAGGTTGATCCAGAGACGGGACCTGCAACGAGGACCAGGACTGGTTCAGCTGGCATGTACGGGCAGCACATCCCGCACCCTAGGGACTGCTGCAGTCAATATGAACATTGACACTCTGGACACGACTGTAAACTGCATGGTTATGGAGGATTTGAACCACGACGTTGTGTTAGGGATGCCTTGGTTGGAGCAGGAAGAGGCCAATGTAGACATACCCCGAAAATGTCTACACGCTGGTACTGCCTGCCGAACCACCATCTACTGGGCGACCCCAGCAGAAAGGCAAGCCAAACCACAACAGCTGGAATTCCATCAAACCCCATCCCAACAAGCAGAGCAGTCAACCCAAGAGGACAATGAAATATTAGACAACCGTCCACGTCAGCCGACCACTGAAGAAACCGAAACAGCGGACATCAGTACAGGCACACCCGAAGAAGAAGAACCTAGCCTGACAGCAGATGACATGCCAGACGCCGAATGCCTTCTATTGATAGAGACAATGGAGCACGGCGACGAGGAGGAGGACACCGACCCCATCCTCGACGGTCCGGTCGACATACCACTCCAAGAGGAAATCCGGAGAAGTCACCGGACACACAAGAGAAAGAAACGACTTCGAAGACGCGAGCAGCAAACCTCCGAAGACGTACCCAGGAGCGAGATTGAAGAGAATCTCCTCCAAGAGTTCACGATGGTGGACGATGCTGACCATAGGACCCTGACCCCTCCGGACGGACGGGATGAAGGAACCACAGCGCAGCCGACCGCCAAAGATGAACAAGGATAAGGTCCCATTACGACACGTGGAGATATCAAGGTGAATTGAGTAGCCTTATATCTTCACGACGTCGTAGGACCTCCTCAGGGTGAATAAAGTAGCCCTGACGGAAGCAGACGAGCCACCCGGCACACCTGGACCACCTGGGCCTACTGGACCATATACAATTAAGTTCAAATATCTTAAGTACAATATCTTAGTTTTTTTTTATCTTAAGTCTTTTACATTATATTCTTTTAGGGTAAAAATTTTATTATTGTATTTTTTTTTTTGATTCTTAAATTGTATTTTTCTATTGTTTTAATAAATTTTCTTAGCACCGTTAGGTCTTTCAGAGGAGGGGGGATGTCCTCGACGCATCAAGGAATTTGGATATCGGTTAAAATACTTGGGAATTCCAAGGTTGGCCAAATCCAAATTTCTAATTGATTCGATGCAGGGAAATTCCACTTTCGCTACGTAAAACAAAGGATTTGTTTTACATAAAAGCAGGTAGATTTTCTCTCATCGGTCAGTCGAGCTTGCCTCTTCTACTGTAGACCTAGTCGGTGCTATTATTGTCCCAACTAAGTTATTGTTTTATTTCTGATTTCCTATATACCATTTTTTTTTATTTTAGCATTATTGTATATTCAGACCTTTTCAGGTTAGAATATTTGTTCATGTACTGATTGTTTGATATTTTGATTGTTTATTTTTCTTGTATTTTGTGTCTAAGTTGTTCTTCCGTAAGTTAAGAACACTTAGAAATATTTATCTTAATTTTCCTATTTTATATTTTGATTTGTACTTTGTCTAAGTAGTTCTTTCCGGTAAGTCAAAGAACTCTTAGAAATATTTCTCTGAATATTTGACTTGTTATTAAATATTTTCATAATCATTGTTGCATTATTATTTCCGATATTTTATTTAAGATATTTTCTTCCTTAAGTAAGAAAATACTTAATACATTTGTCTCTTTCATTTTCTATTTTATGCTAAGTTGTTTCTTCCGTAAGTCAAGAAACACTTAGACATATTTCTATAATCAGTTTCATTTTTGCATTTCTCGTTTTATATTTTGAGTATTTTATTTTTCCACTCTAAGTCGTTTCTTCCGTAGGTCAAGAAACACTTAGAAATATTTCCATATTTAACTCTCACATTTACATATTTCATTTATCTATACTTCTGTCCTAAGTTGTTTCTTCCGTAAGTCAAGGAACACTTAGAAACATTTTTCTTTGCATTATATTTTTTATACCATTTTATTTTTCTTGTTTACTAAGTTATTCCTTTCGTAAGTCAAGGAATACTTAGACTATTTTACCTGTTCTGTTTTCTATTTTTGATCTGTTATTTTGTAACGGCTCCTTGGAACTGTTACCTATAACAGATACTTGTCACGGTAACCGTTATTTTATACCAGTAGAAGTATTAAACCATTTTATCAGTGATAAGCAAAGACGGTCAACACCCGGTCTAATTCCGAGGACAGGAAGAAGTCCGCAGAGCCGGCGATGGGTCCTACAGGCCCAAACGCCCCCTCTCGGCAACACTTCAGCCTCCGGGCTCCCGAGCTAGGACAGGACTTGTTCTATACGAACCCTGAAACTCCGATTGCTAAAATACGAAGAGATTAGTCTTATTATTGCCCCGCTGTAACCGTATCTTCTTATTTTATAAATTAGTCCTTTATGCCAGACTCTGTCGAAAGCTTTGCTTACGTGTAGGAAGGCAGCTTCTGCTAAGAGTTCCTAGTTCCAACAGGATGAGGTTGTGATTGGCTGTAACCTTCGTTAAGTGTTTAACTAAATCGTATGCATAGCCTAAAGAACAAAATTCATCCATTGTGAGCTTTATTAAAAGATCGTCAACTATTGTCGACCACAGGAGAGATTATAATATTTCTTCTTGAGGACAACTTTAACTGTTCTTGTAGTGACCGACTGAGCTCCTAGATAGTCAGTTATATTTATAAATATTACGCATGAAATAAATCCATTTGATAATAGAAAGTAGAAGGATGGTATAACTTTTCTGCTGGGGCATTTTCATTAGACTGTAATAATGTATTACTTATCATGAAATCCTTATATATCAATGCATGCACATAATGTCACTAATTTTGATAAGATTATCAATTAAAGATCTTTAACAAAACAATTCAATACGTCTATAGTGGATTTGCCTGGTTGTACTTGAGAAAGCGGTAAACTTTCACTCACTACTGAATTATTTGTTTTTATTTTTTTTTTTCACATTATTTAAGTGAAGTCTGACTTCAGCTTATAAATTAGATTTTAACCTGTTGTCATTTTTTTGGAATATACATAGTATAAGATAAAACTTATCTTAAATATTTTTATATGAGTTTTGTATGCTAACCATATTGTAGGTGGACTGGAAAGATGATACCATCCTTTCCAAAAGACTTGTAATGCTGAAAACTATTGATAGCTTATTGAATTTTATGTCTCTTTGTTTTTCGAGAAGAGTAGTTAATATTTTTGATAATCTCTAGATAAATACATTAAGCTTAGTCTTTGCTTCATCTTCAATACATGTTGCTTCAGGAATGAAAGCATTCAAAATGCATCATCTCATGCTTTTGGTTTAGTTATCGTAAACTCACCATTTGGCTTTTAAAATACCCAATTCCATTAGATTGGTCTTTTAGGAATTTTTTAAAGGCATACCACATTGGTTAAATTTGAAATTCTTTCTTTAAACTGCCTCCATGGCCTTTTCGGTTCAGTGTTGTATTTAGTTAGTTATTTTAATGTCTTCCCAATTAGGTCAACTTTCGGCTCCCTTGAAAGCTCTATGTGTACTAGCCTTTAGTTTTACTAATATCTGGGTTCATCAAGGCACATTTCTGTTGACGAGTTAATTTGTTGTTGTGCAAGCACCATTCAGGCTTATTCGGTAAATGATAGGACTGGATATAAAAAGTTTTACTATTCATTTTTTCTTGACTCATAAAGATTTGGGGCTACGCCACTGATTCCAATTGTTATTCTAATGATTATATAAATATCTGCCTACGGTATATTTTGCAAAAAATGAAAAATCCAGGTTATATAATGATATTAAATATTTAACTATATTTTTTAAATGCCAATTACTCGATTGTTTTTATTTCGGGTTAGTCCTGGCTCTTATTTCTGCATTGAACGCCTGAAGCTTAGTTAAGAATAATAATCATGAATAAGAAACGGCAGAAAAAGAACACGGTACTGTATTCTCATTATTTCAAATATACAAAAAATATAGACATGGAGACGTATTTACAATGTAAAATAAAATTTAAAATTTTAATATTCTTTGGGCAGCACGGGCATCATTGTAACTATTTATTTTTTAATTTCTCTAATTTTTTAGTTACAATATACCGAGTGGACCAAAAGTCTGGAAACGCCTAATTATCTCTTAAATGGTTATTCTAAATTATACAAAAACAGGAATACACGTATTCTGCGCAATATGAAAATTTAAAATTTTATGTTTGGAACGTTGCCAGATTTACCATTTTCTGACATCATTAGTCACTTTATTGAAATCTCCAGTTCAATACCAGTTCAACCGTATACTTTTTATTTTATATAGTAAGGATCATCTTAAAAAGAGAAAACTTATTTTTTTTAATTCAAACTATGTACAACTAAATGTGAACATAATAATAAAAAAATAAATATACATAGACGGTTGCGCTTGGATTTAATTCGAATCTGTTACCATTCTCTTACACGTGTAATATTCTCTTACACGTTTTTTATGGATCTACCCGTCGTCAGAGAGACTTGTAAGAATACTGAAACTAAATCAAAACGTACCGGCTGGTATGGCAATTATAGCAAAATAATTACCAGATTATGCTTTTAGCGACCTCTAACGAGGAAAGATGAAGTATAATATTAAAAAGTTTATGTCGATTAACGACATTAAACCTGTACATATTTCAGCGTTCTTGGTTTTAATTTGGTTATATAAGCCTTTTAATCCTTAGAGAATGGCATACAGCTCTAAGGTAGAACTTCTGAATGATACTACATATTTACAGTAGTTACAAAATATCCGACCCCTGTCTCAGTTTTAGATGCATCTGTGTAGATTATCTCTGATAAAATGAGTTTGTGTTGACCAGCTGTAGGAAAGATTGCCTCAGAATTTGGCTGTTGGTTTTATTTTTTTGATAATTATTAAGCGAAAGGTTAATTTTTGGAATGGTATTAATCCAAGGAGGAGTTGATGGCAATATAATGAGTATCTGTGGTAAAAATCAACAGGTCGAGAAAGATGAAGTAAAATTTGAAGTAGTGTCTGGTAGTTATTGTTAGTCTTACAATTATCGCGTTTGTAAATGGGCTTATATATAGGGTTGTTGTGATTCGAAGACACTCTAGCAAAGTATGTCATAACAAGTTGTTGCCTGCGAAGCGAAAGGCTAAGTTCGCCTGTTTCACAGCGAAGACTTTCGACGGGACTGGATTGAAAGCTCTGAGACATATGCATAATGCGGTATTCTGAATAATGTCAAGAGACCGTAAATAGGTCTTTAATCCTTGCGTTTAAACAAATTATCCATAATCTAGTTCAGAACGAATAAGAGATCTGTATACCCTAATAAGGATATCTTCATCAGCTCCCCAGTGATGGTTTGCTTTAGATTTTAATAGATTTAATCTAGTTAAAAAATTAGCTTTGACGTTTGTAATCTGTGGTTTCTATTTTAGTCGACTATTAAAAATTAAACCCAGTTTCTTTGTTTATTAGCTACTGTGACCGGAGTACCATTTAATGCAATTTGAGGTAATAATATGCTACGTATTCTTTGACTGAATTTAAGTACTTTTGATTTTTCAGCAGATAAAAAATTAATACCGACCAAGAAGTTAATTTATTTCCCGTGTTCTGAAAATAAGTTTGTAGTTGTAAACGTATCTTTACCGCGGTTATATAAAATCAGGTCGTCAGCATCTAAGTTGTACTTCACTGGTTTGTGAATTCTTCTTCTTAAGGTGCCGTGCATTTTTGCGTAGGCGTCCACCGTACATCATCTTGTCAGGTGAGATGTTAAATAGTCAGGATTAAATAATTCTGTTTTTTAGCAGCATTGCGAAGCATTTCATAGCTGTGGATTCCTCTCCATTGTCGAATATTGCGCAGCCATGACATTTTTTTACGTCCCAGACCTCTCCTACCCTCTATCTTTTCTTCGAGTATCAGTTGCTGAAAAGTATATCTTTCTCCTCGTAATATGTGTCTTAAGTATGCAATCTTTTTACTTTTTACATAACTAAAAAGTTCCCTATCCTGTAAGCCCGCTCTTCTAAGTACTTCCTAATTTCTGACCCTGTCCGTCCATGATATTCTAAGCATTCGACGCAGGCACCACATTTCAAACACTTCAAGTTTGTTAATGAAACTTGCCTTCAACTTCCATGCTTTCATTCCGTACAAGAGAACAGGCCACACGTAACACTTAAGCATCTTGTATCGGAGGTTGAAGTCCAATTTGCGATTAGTCAGAAACTTACGAAGCCTCAAAAAACCATTTCTGGCTTGTTCAACTCTGCTCTTTATTTCATTCTCGAGGTCCCAACCCTCGTTCAGCAAACAACCCAAGTATTTAAATTGCAAAATTTATTCTTGCAAATATTGTTGACAGTTATTATAAATAGTGGAACATTGAATTGATCCTTGAGGCACCCTGTTTTCCTAAATATTGATTGAGGAAGCTTTTCTGTTAACTAATACTTTGAAGCGGAGACCAGAGAAAAACTGTTCGATAAAAGATAATGTATTTCATGATTGTATTCTTTTAATTTGGTCAAAACAGTTGCTATTAAATCTTGTTTATTTTGAAAGGCAGTTGTGATCTCTGTTTGTAAAATTACTAAATTGTCACCCGTGCTTCGAAATGAACGGAATCCGGATTGAGCTGAATCTAAAATTTTGTATTTTTCTAGATACCATATTAGTCTTTTGTTTATTAGTTTGTCTAGCAGCTTACACAAGATGCATGTTAAATAGAACGATAAAAATTTGGATTATTTGGGGATTTGTCCTTTTCTTGATTGGTATAACGATAGACTCCCTCCATAATATTGAGAAATTTCTTATGTGTTCATATTATGTTGTACAGTATAAGAAGTATTTTAACGGCAGATGTGGGAAGATTTTTGGCTGAATTTTTGCAAGTTGGAAGAATATTTAAGAGTTCCTGTAGTATAAAGGGAGTGTTTAAGACACAAGTGTCAAATTTGAAAGATTGGGAAGGATATTGTACAGGAGGATTTGTTTTTTTGAGTACATTCTTGTTTTTAAACCGTTGATGGAAATCTTCGGCAATTACAATAACGATTTCTTGATCATCGGTTACTAAATTACTTTTCTCTTTCGTCACTTTTGTTGTGGCGGTACTTATAAAGAGCAGTTTTGTATTCTTTTGCATCAGATGTGTAACGTTCATTCCACCAAGGTGTTAATTTTCTTTTAGAAGTTATTATACTTTTTCCTACGTACTATCTACATCATTATATCTATATTTCCAGAGCAATTTGTTTCATTTAGCGGTCTACTTCAGTTCAAAAACTGGCCCAGTCAGAAATCTTTTACTTTTGTGCTCTTCCTGGCGATTTTTCTTCATTATTTGTTATGAGGATGAAAAAATAGCTACTATTATATAGATCATCTACAACATCCATGTTAGATAAGGATGTGTTTTGGAATTGCATAGACTTAGGTCAATCGCTGAGAAACTTCCTGTTAAATTATTGAAATGAGTGATGGAACCATTATTTAGAAAACAAGTGTCGGTAATGTTTAGTACGTTCTTTACAACTTTTTCTCTGCCGTATGTGGTTTATGAACCCCATAGAGACCCTTACTATGTCCTCCTAATGTCCTCAAAATAACAGACAAATCAGCGATATCAATCCAAAAGATCTAAGAGTCCCCTTTCGTCAAATTGTGGAGAAAACAGGCTTTTAATTTCATGTAAATCCAAACCATACATTAAATGTTTTAGCTATGCAGGAAATATATATAGTAGGGGCTCAATGAATACGTACAGTGAATCAAAGGCATACCAGAGAGGACATTTGCCAACGGCTTTTTGTATATATTTCGCAAGGGTAACAAGAACTTTATCTTTAAGAACTTAAGCATACCTATTTTTATGAAAGATATTAGATCTCTACCATTAACTATTTCTTTATATGTCTCCTACAATTTGAAATTATATCGTCTTCTTCAAATACCATTCTCACAGATTACGCTCACTATTCTGTGTAGTATTTTCCTTAGCTTGGTTTTTGGGATTAAATTTTTTTATCTATATTTTTAGCACAAAATAACATTTTTTGCTAGCATTATCCTTCGATTAACTTGCCCTGTCTACCTATGAAGCACAAAAAATAAGTATTTAAAGCACACATATTTTTAAAGCACATATCATTTGAAAAATTTGATGGAAAACAGAAGAACAACAATTTTGCCGTCCGAAAAAACTTTTATAAATACCACAGAAAATATAATATTTACATACATACAAACAGACGTTTTACAGTAACATATCTATTTATTTATTATCTAATGAAATCTACTACCAGTTCTAAAACTCAAATTCCCTTTATACAATAATCTACATTTTCAACGAACAAATTATGTGATAATGGTTTTCATGTATATAATGGGAAGAGCGAATGAGATGCATTACATCTCCGATGTTAAAATTAGTTACAATTTAGATTGCAGATTGGATAGGTATTAAAGTTTGCCAAATTACCATCATCCAATTTGAAGATAATTACTTTATTAAGCTGTTTTTTAAGAAAAGTAAATTTAAATATAAAAATTGGTCTGTAAAGTATACACGACAACCTTCAGAAGCTTTTATTATGGCATAAATATATGTGCCATAAATCCTAATGACTATTATACCCGGAAAAATCCAGAACATGTATCTTCCAAGCTATTTGACTATGCTCAGCACACTCTTTGAGAAGCTGTAGGTGAAAAGTCTTAAAATAATAATCGGTAAAGATAAATAATTCCAGAAAATCAACTTGGTTTAAGTAACCAGCACAACACTATAGAACAAGTGCATAGACTAGTTAAAAAAATTATTTAAACACCAAAAAAAAAATGTATTTCTCAGCTGCTTTCATTACTATCTCTCAAGCATTCAATAAGATTTTATATACAGGACTGCAAATAACCAATCCTAGACCAATCCTAACATATGCAGCGGAGACAAGGACCGATACAAGAAAGACGAAACAACAAATCAACAATTTTGAAATGGAAGTATTAAGATCAATATAGTGGGCATATCATTAAGAAACAGACAAACCAACAGAAGTATACGCGAACAATGCAAAAGTTCAAAATATTAACAGGTGGATAAAAACAAGAAAAAAAAACTGGAACGAACATGTTAACCGAATGGGACCAGATAGATTAGCGAACATCTCTAAAAACAACAAGCCGTATAGCAGAAGGCCCGTTGGAAGGCCGCCAAAAAGGTGGAAAGATAATGTACAGTCAACAACGACTGAAACAGAATAAGAGGCAGACAAACAGGAGTAATCCTAGTCGCGCGAAGAAGAAGAAAACTAAGACTGCAAATAAAACTAAAGAAGCTCCTACCCTTTCCTTATTTCAAGCTCTAAAAATTCTATCTAGAAAATATACACTTCCTGGTGAAAGAAAAAATACAGTATACTAAAATAAATCCTATATATTCAGGCGTTCCGCAAGGCAAACTCCTTGGCCCAATACTATATCTCTTGTATATAGCTGAAATTCCGACAAGACTATCTACAGTAGCAACGTATGCAGATGGTACTGCTATTTTGGCATCCCACACATATCCATCATCAGGCACTTAATTCTCTTCAAGTAAAGTTTGCGCAACGAAGAGAATCATGACCTTCTGTATATATTGATAATTGTTAACTCCCTTAATCCAAATATCTCAAATAACTCGGCATGCATTTAGACTACGAAATATGTATTGGCTTGTTGGCTTCAAATCAAAATTGTTCTTGGATAACAACGTTTTATTATACAGTGCTAGTCAAAAGTCCGTTCCCCTCCCCTCATATCTTTTGAACCGTTGAACTTACAAGAGTAAAATTTGGAGGGAGGTAATAAACAGACGTAGGCTTCTTAACTAATAGTCACAACAGGTGACGTAATAGTGAGAGATGATGTTATAGCGCCAATGTGACAGATAATTTTAAATGGGATCATATAGCAAGTGATACCTCGTTTAAAAGGAATTGAAAATACCTATTCAACTATACTAATTTTATTTGAGTTTAAGTTTATTTTGAAGAATAAATTAAATAAATTCCAAAATTGTAGCTTCTCATTTAATTAATAAATATTTAACAATCAGTTCCTATAGTAAGTGTCCAAAATTCGCTCCATCTACTTCCTGACAATAATGTATCCTATTTCTAAACTCTTGCCATACTCGTTCAAATATGTCGGGGGCAATTGCTCTATATTCTTTAACCATTCGTTGTTTTAAAATGTCAATATTGTCGGTTGCTGTAGCTTAAACTTTAGATTTCAAGTATCCCCACAGAAAAAAATCTAATGGTGTGAGGTCCGGTGACCGATCTGGCTATTATATCGTACTTTGTCGTCCAATCCATTTACCATAATATTCCTCATCTAGGTAACGTCTTACTACACCATAATGGTGTGCAGGAGCACCATCTTGTGGAAATGTTATTTGCAAGTTAACGAATTCATCTGATATATCGTCCAGAATTTTAAGTATTAACGGTTCAATCGCATTTTGTAACATCTCCAGATACACTTCACTGGTAAAGTTAGTATTGAGAAAAACAGGCTCAACTATATTTGGAAGTGTTAACACCGATTTCCAATGGAAGTGTTAAGACTTCCATTGGAAGAAAAAGTACTTTCGTCACTTAAACAAATTATTTTTATGTAATCGGGCTGTTGGTTTATTTTATTGGACATATTTTCAAAGAATTCTAGTCTTCGGTCGGAGTCATCATCTGACAGTTGGTGCACAATTTCTAATTTGTATGGATGAAATTTGTTTTCAGCCAACACCGGTGTACTGTCTTTTGACTGATTTCATAGATAGATGCAACTTGGGCTGTAGAAGAAATAGGGTTCACTACCATTTCTGAAATTATATAAATTTTTTTGTCATCACTAATTGTTGGTCGACCAGATCGTTGGACATGAAAGTCCATCATTAAGCTTATTTGGACTTATGGGATCTAGTTATGGGACACACCAGTATCTCCAATATAAACATCTTAAAGAGATTCCAAAATAAGCTACTGCGGACCATAGTGAAGGTGTCATATAATGTTTCCAACTGGGTTAGTCAGCACGGCATCCCCCTTGAATTCATCAAAAACCATACAACGTGTTAGTGAAAAATACTGTAAACGAGTGTTTGTGCATCCTAATGTTCTGGCCAGACAAATAAATATGAACGACCGACTTTTTCGAAGTGCGTAGACTGTCTAACCTGCCTTTAGGTCCTAATTAAACTTAGTGAATTCAATAGTCCGCTCAAATTAATAAAATCTTAAGTTTAGAGTACTTTTAAGAAGGTTACTCACTGGAGTAACTCTCTACATGTCAAAATATATAACAAAATAAATGTTTCTTGCCCATGTAGCCAGAATATTGTAGACATTGAATTTAAAAAAATGATTTGAGATATCTATTCCCATTTCACTTCTCAACAGACTTTATGACTTGTAATAGGTATTTTCAGAAAACTTTTCTATGCTGTTTTTTAAGATATTCGTCTCTATTTTGTAGGTTATATTCAGTACTATCGCTATACTTAATCGAAACCAATATTCTTTATAATTAGATACTTTTATATAGCTTTTTTTCAAAAGTTTCCTTATGTTTTTTTCTGTGTTAGTATCTGGGTCAAGGAATATATCTTAAAAGAAAAATATTTGTAACGCTACAGCTTTGATTCTTTTTTAAATATCTTTAGGGCTACGTCATCTGACGGAAGTAAAGCAACATCCTCCCAACTTAGATAAATATTTGATAGGTGTTTCCACGTCCTTAAGGTTTTTCTTTTTATGCAGCATTTATAAATCAATAAATACGTAAAAGCGTATCACAAAGTCATATCGATATCATTCAGATGCTTTTATTTATACCTACAGACAAACTATTATACTGTTAGTAGTAAATTTTTTGATATTTTATACAGTAGGTAAATGCAATACAATGCAAAAGTAGAAAAAGGGCAAAACCATGTTTTAGATAAAAGTAGAGCGAAGTAGGTGGATATTTAATCTCGCGGATTATTCTGCGAATGTAAAGGTCCACCATTAATATATAAAAATCAGTGACGTATCGTTGTTTCTAACTGTGCGTGCAAATGAAAAGAGAGAGAAAGCGTCTCAAAATTGTAACGTAGTTAATTTTTTTATTATTTTTCTTTTTAGTTTCTTGGGGTGTTGTTTCATTTATCAGGCCTAAACATAGTTTAATAATATACGTGATTTTATCCAGTGCCGGATTTAGTTCATGGACCGCCGGGGGCTAAGTCATACTATACCGCCACTCTCCAGTAGGTATAGATGCGTCTTAGGTTAACAATTTATTAAAACTATTTTAATATTATTAGGTAATTGATTACAAACATACAAAAAGCCACAAAGGCACAAACTTACAAATTATAAAGTAAATTAACATAAGTTTATTTTAATTTTATTAAAATCTAATTTTCTAAGCAGATCAATATTAATATTTAAAACAGCAACGAATTTAATGTTTCTTCCGTCATCGTATTTTTCAAATAATTTTTGACTCGTTTTAAAGTGGAATGTGATCTTTTACCAGTTGCGTTAGTAACCATCAACGATAAGAAAATTCTTAGTGCTATTTCTACGTTTAAGAAGTTTGCAATTATGTTATTTCTATACAAAAGCTCCATCACAAAAGTAGCACTGTGAGTTGTTGGATTTTTATACTCAACTTGGCCCAGTAGTGACATTATAAAATATTTTAATTGAATACACTCACTTGCTAGAGATACATCCAAGTCATTCGAATAAATATTCACTAATACCGACGCTTGGTCTGAAATCACGTTATCCTCTGAAAGAGGCAGAGAAAATAAAAATGAGAAAGTGATGTATTTCAGATTATTTACCAAATAATCAATTGTTTTATACAGCAATTGGGTTCTAATCTTATTTTGCAGTGTAAGGATCTCTTCTGTATCTGCTTCGTCAAACTGTAATTTTCTTTTGCGACTTCTAATTTTTTTGCCGTATTCCGTTTGTTGTGATAAGAGCTGCTCTTTTATTTATCGTTCTCGGTCTCTCGTTCTCGTTAATACAAACATTATAACTAATGTTTGTATTTTGAGAACGATTTCCGAAGTGGAAATTGAAACGTCAATAACCTTTAACTGTGGATTATTCCCATTTAAATAGTATATAATCATTTTATTTGTTGTGAATCCTAATTACCATCCGAATTACAATTCTTTTAGATGACTCGATCTTCATTAAAATATTTGCTTATCTGATTTTTTAGGTATATAATCTCAGCAAATATTTGGACTTTTCTTCTGAAAATTTCTACAGACAAAAATCCATGAAAACCAGAAAATTAGAAAAATTTTGTAAAAGCTGCTGGAATCTTGCATTTTATACTTATTGTGTTATTCATGGTTTGAAAATATTATGGAATAAATCGTGGTTTTGGAATATCAGTGAATGTTGGTAAGTAATAGAAACTTATTTGGCTATTTGTTTGTGTTCCGCCAAAAAGAAAACTTTTACTCCAAATATTAAAATTAATAATTAATTCATAGTCATAGTGGTCATTTACAAAAATAAAATAAAACTGGCAGCTTAAACCGTTTAAAGTCCGTGAAGTTTCAGAGCCTATTTTTATCTATTCTGCCCCGCTGAATTAGAAATTTAAACTTGCTTTTACTTCAAAAGTGACGGGAGTTTGTTATAAACAATTTAATTGTTTATTCAATTAAATTTGTTCCTTTAAAACAAACCTACACAATGATGTTTGGTAAACCTTGATTCAATAATTGGAACTGTAAATATTGCAAAATTAGTGCAAAACATTCCACTAATACAATTATGACATTTAGGGAATTTTCTATTTGTAACTCGGTTGCATTTTTAGTAAAGTAACTTTATAATAGATCAAATTAAAGGAAGAACTACCAGCTTTAAAACAAGACCGTAAATATAATTAAAATATTATTTATAACAAAGTTATAACAATTATAAACGAATATGTTTATTAAAAAGACATAATTTGTTTTTAAGGTTTGTTAACTACTAAAATTTTAGATTATAGGAAACCAAGTTACAAGTCGTCTTGTACAATCTAAGATAAAGAATTTTATGTATTATTAGTATATTATCTAAATATATTTTTTAATGCAATAAAGTGGCTACATTTCTACTTATCATATGTCAAGAACATAAGTTTAAAAAATAGTTTTCATGCGCTTAATGAAAGTATGGAAAATATCATAACTAATTTGAATCTGTGCATTATTTTTCAAAAGGATCTAATGTTATATTAAGCTGTACAGAAATAAGCGAAAAAAAATTAGAAATACTACAAACATTCGAAAAGATATTGTTTTTTAACGATAAGAATCGATTTCGTCAGAAGGTAAGTAATGTTTGTAATTGTTTCTCTTAAGTAATCTTTAATCTTTACTTATCTTTATCTTTAATCAAAAATACGGGAATTATTCATTTATTAACAAGACATATTTATAAAAATGGGATTGGTTATAATTTTGAAATGTAACATTTGAAAAAAATACGTTGTAATAGCACAAAAATTAGGACAAAGACACTTAGATAATTAGGGCATCTTACGAGAAAGATGCAGACGAAAGGTAAGCACAGGACTCGCTGCTGAGACAGGAAGGAAAGAAGCTAAACTATTAGCAGAGAAATCTTAAGAATGTTTTTATCTTATATATAACAATAAAACACTGAAAACTTTGTTTTCAAAACTTCCACAAAATTTATTAAAATATCTTATCACTACTGCTGTTTCGGCAGACTCCCTTTCTTCAGTGATATATTTTTGGTATGTGTTTACACTTTATAGTCTTTAACGGAATGGGTTGAGGAACTGTTTGTCTCAAGTTGGTCATTCAAAATTATGTCTGTGTTTTTTAATTTGTTAGTTTCCATGGATTCTAACAAAGATAGCTTAAGGTCTTTATTTTGAATGTGAAGAATTTAAAATTCGTCTTTAAACGAATGACTATGATCTAGAAGGTGAAGTGCGTATGTTAAATCTGTTTTTCTATTATTAAAAGCCCTTTTATGTTCTGCTGTATGCTTGTTAAAAGTTTTACCAGTTTGACCGCTGTAAGTTTTTGGGCAGTCGCCATATTGAAGTTTGTATACAGCACTGTGCAAGTGCTTTTTATTTTGGCTCTTTTTGTTTTTAATATATTTGCATAAGTTGTTGTTTGTTCTAAAAGTGTTATTTCTTTCTTTTTTACGTATTTGACTATTTTTGTTGATATTTTTCCTGTATATATAATCGTGCAGAACGTACTAGATTTTTTCTCTGATAGTCGAGTCAGTTTGGGTAGATTTATGAAATACGGGTAACTCATGTTTGTTTTTATGTCTGATAATTTTTAAACCAAAAAAAAATATGGATTGATTTTGTTCTGTTTCTATTGTAAATTCAATATAACTATGCAGTGAATTTATACAAGACGAAAATGGGTAAAGTTGCCTTTTAGTTCCTGTAAAACATACCAGTATATCGTCTACGTATCTCCACCAATATACTTACACAGTGGTCTATACAAACTTAAATGTGGCGACTGCCTAAAAACTTACATCGGTCAAACTGATTCTATACTAGAAAAACAGATTCTACATACGCACTTCACCTTCTAAATCATAATCATTCTTTTAAGGATGAATTTCAAATTTTTCACATCCAAAATAAAGGCCTTAAGCTATATTAGAATATATGAAAATTAACAAATTAAAAAGCAAAAAGATAATTCTGAATGATCAACTTGAAACAAACAGTTCTACCCTCCTCAACATATTCCGTTAAAGAATATAAAATATATGCACATACCAAAAATAGATCACTTGAGAAGTTTTGAAATTTCAGTGTTTTATTGATATATAAAATGAATTTCCATCAAGTAAAGCTCGAATCCATCACTTGTTTTTATCATACGTTGTTATGATAAAAACCAGTTATAGAGATGATACAGCTAACCATCAACGGCTGCTGGTAAACTCTATGAAATTACAAAGGATTTTCGACTAACGGTTAATGAAATATCTTCTCTAGAATAAACGCTTCTACGTAACGCTCCAGTCCAAGAACAGTCGGTGGAGGCTTCAAAAAATGGACTCCCACAGGGAAGTGTCCTCGCGCCATTGCTATACAACATTTACACCAACGACCAATCCAAAAACCAACAAACAAGACAGTTTATTTACGCGGATGGTACAGCTGTGGCAGCTTAGAGAAGTACCTTCAATGAAGTCGAAGTAAAACTGACAGATGCCCTAGAAGACTAAACACTAGACTATGACGACAACCATCTAAAATCAAATCCTACACAAACCCAGGTGTGTGCTTTCCACCTTAGCAACAAGCATGCCCGAAGGACACTGAATGTGGAATGGCGTGGTCAGATACTTAAACACAATGAAACGCCAAAATACCTCGGCGTACGTCTTGATAGAACTCTGTTTTATCACCGGATGATATTATTTAGAAATAATATCATCCGCAAACTAACAAACACAAAATGGGGAGCACAACCACACACTCCCCGTACTTCTGCCTTAGCATTATGTTTTTCTGCCGCTGAGTTTGGAGCACCAGTGTGGAAAAACTCTGCTCACGCTAAAAACGTCGATGTTGCGTTAAATGAAACGGTTCGTATAATATCTGGTTGCCTTAAACCAATACCTATCGAAGAGGTCTCCCCTATAGTTGGAATTGCTCCACCTGCTATCAGAAGACAGTCAGAGATAGAACAAAAAAAGCAGGAGACGGATCGAAGACACCCCTTGTATGACCACCAAGCTCAGCCAAGTAGATTAAGATCTCGGAAAAGATTTCTGAAAAAATCACGATCCCTTCCGAAGAGCCAAAGACGCGCCGAATACACCTATGGTAAGCGTCAGCTACAACCCATTTTGCTCCCTCAGATCCCACATGGAAAGCGCTAAACAGACTAGGAACTGGCGTTTCACGTTGTGTTAGTACCCTAAAGAAATGGGGATACTAGGAGGACGATATCTGCGACTGTGGCGCGATTCAAAATAGTCACCATCTAATATCATGCACAGAGATGAGAGAGACCTGCACAAAAGAAGACCTATTCTTAACGAATGACAGGGCCATCTGTGTGGCCAACCATTGGAAACACAAAATTTAAAGCTGTTGGTGTTCCAGACAAGGAAAGTAAGTATAGTATCATACGTTGTTAAATATACATATATAAATATTTTTAGGTCGAGTTTATTTGAGGTACCACTATACCGCAAGCAGCAGATAGAGTTCAGAAAATAAGTGTAGCAATCCAGTGTTAAATATTAAAATTCTAAATTATTCGGTTAGTGATTATAAAAATAATTTGTGTTACCTGTGTTAACTATTTGTGTTACCAATTAAAGCTAAAACGCTGGTTTCACTGCATATTTATGGTTCGTCAACTGTGTCAATATCACCTATCATACACTGTTCATTTAACAGTGTATTAAAATCTAATTTTTTAAAACTCGAATAAAAACTTTATTAGATATTGTGCAAACATTTCGGCTAACACTGTACACCTCGACGAACTCTCCCTTGTAAATAGAATTATTAAAAATCTGAGTTATTAAACACGTCCCTACTTAAAATTCAGCATGAAGGTTTAATACAATCGTTACTTAAAAGGAAAAAGTAAAAAAATATTTCCCCCGGGATCATGGAAAAGCGAAGAGAGCAGGGCTAAATCTCTAATAAAATGCTGATTAACCAGACAGCTCGAAGTCTTTCACTTATTTGAACATTACGAATTTTAATTTGGGTTAATAGTTGCTAATGATAACTGCACTGTTATATAAAGGAAGATTGTATTAAAAGGTGATCGGATATATTTAATCATGTTTATTAAGGTTTACATATTAACTCTGGATAATAGACTAGTACAGAATATATAAACTGAGGTTTTTAATATGATACGTCTCAATTATCTTCGAAACGGCTTGCACGATTTAAAAAATTTTGGTTTCCAAGTATTTTCTAATACGGCGGACTGTATAGTATTAATTATATTTTATCAGATTTTTTGTTTTTTCTAAAAATAAAACGTTAATTTATGAAAGGCCTCTTGTCTCAAAATGAAAATTTTGGGAAACAACAAAAAACTGTTTAGTTTTATGAAAAACCATTTTATACTCTTCTGATTTTTCGAAACATATTAAGGACATTAAAACTAAAAATAAATCATGTTAGTTACGCCTTTTAATATTAATATTGTATTTTTTTATTATTGAAAATATTTGACAAAAGGCCTTTCGTAAACAAAAGGCTTGTTTTACATGATATGCGACACCTGGGCCACCCCCCTCCACTCCCACTCTGACGTCACAAGATGGTGGCTGACAGCTGTCAACTGTCATGTCAACTGTCATGTCAACTGTCATGTCAACTGTCATGTCAACTGTCATGTCAACTGTCATCGTTCAAACGTGAAGATGGCGTCAATTCTTATTCTTTCGTCTGTCATCCCTCAAACGTAAAGATTGCGTCAATTCTTCTTCTTTTCGTCTGTCATCCCTCAACCGTTAAGGTGGTGTTAATTCTTCTTCTTTTCGTTTCATCCCTCAACAACCAATCCTTTTCTTTCGCAAGTTAATTCGTGGTAGGAAGAAATAGTAAACATTTACTTTTTTTTGTTTTTCTCAATGTTACCTTCATCTGAAACAGTATTTTTCTTGAAAAATTTGGGCCACTAACTTTAAAATTCCAAAAAATCTGCATTTTCCACTAAATACACAGTAAACTTCCTCTGTTTTGTAAATGAAAGTATTATTTCTGATATGTCTTTCATAGTGTATAATCTATCATCCGTCCATCTAAGTTCCGTTTTACAAATCCGAAGACCCTATTACATGGCAAATAGGAGTGTCCCCTTATTGGAAGTCTATAGACAACTGTTTTGAATCTTCCACTATCTGTAAGTTGCATTAAAAACCCTATCGTCGTGTGATTTTTATTTTGTCTGGTGCAGTTGTCACCGTATAAGTACACCTCATCTATATTAGCTGGAACATCCTCGTCAATATACCTCTTTAAGCAAGACTAAACTTCATTACTTCCCTTTCCAGCAATTCCCTGGTGGTATAAATAAAATATTGCAGTGTCATTATTACTATTGTGGATGCCAAACGGATAGACGGACAGTTGTCAAGTAATATATTTCCTGTACTGGAATCGTAGGAAGCGATATGTTTGCCATACAATCAAAACATAAAAGCATCGCATTTTCATGTTCGGCACAGTATTTTTTCGTCTGTCGAAAGGATGAATAAAATTTTTTGCTACGCCTCTTATGCACAAGTAGCTGCGCAACTGTAACTCGTTTGGCTGTTTCATTCAACTGAGGATTTTTTATTTAGCAGTTTGCATTCGCAACAAGTGTCAAAGTGGGGCCTTCCAAATCTATAATTGAAATGTTCTTTGAAAAGTTTTTAATAAAAACTATAGTTCACGTTCAATTCATTATATTTCTCGTGGAACAAATTGAACATTTTTTTTATGTGCATCTATTTCCGTAGACGAATAGTGACTTTTTTTCAATGGGAATGACTAAATGCGTTCTTTTACAAGATCCTTATATTCTTGTGGAAGGGTCTTCCGATTCATCTGTTGGCCTCTTAAATCTCTAAGAGACTCACCTTTCACAAGAAGATCTTGGAGTCTTCTTACTATTTTTCACCAATACCGTGCAGACTTAAAAAAGCGTTTTTGCAGTCGTTGATCCTTTTCTCACGAAGCAAGGTATAGAATTTAAAAGAACTTTTAACAGAATGTTTCGGCTTAAAACAAACATCTCCACCTTCATCTTCGGAAGTGTTTTGTTTTAATTTTGACCTCTTCTGCTGTATGGGCTCTGCTTCTATTTGGTACTGGTAAAAAAGTTCTTGCTTATTTTCGCACCTTCTTGTACCTTTATCTTTGATGAAGGTCTTGCACCTTCATCTTCGGAAGTGTTTTGCTTTAATCTTGACCTCTTCTGCTGTATGGGCTCTGCTTCTATTAAGGACTGGTAAAAAAGGTTTTGCTTATTTTCGCACCTTCTTGTACCTTTATCTTCGATGAAAGTCTTGCACCTTCATCTTCGGAAGTGTTTTGTTTTAATCTTGACCTCTTCTGCTGTATGGGCTCTGATTCGATTAAGGACTGGTTAAAAAGATCTTGCTTATTTTTGTTTAAAAAGTTTTCCCCTCTGCCTAAAATTTCAACTTGGTCCTTTTCTTCTAATTTATTATCTTATTTCGTGTCTGAAATAGTACATTGTACTATAAAACGAAACTTACGAGCATGATCTTATTTTGCGTGGTTCGACAATATTTCCTCTTTAATTTATATATTTTTCAGCACGACATATAGCGTCCTTAATCCGATTAACCTTATATTCTTCAGGGTAACGAACATCTCTCTTTCACTGCATGATATCTGCTTCTATTTTAACGACACTTACTCTCTGACATTATTTCAAAACATAAGTTGAATCACTTTAACAAAAACTAAAGAACACTATTTTATTTTATTATTATTTTTTAACAGTTGATTATAACGCAAAACAACAACAACAATTAATCTCCAAACAGTAAATATCTGTCAACAATCAGCTGGAAGCGCAATGTTGCCAATAGTGCTTTTATTTATGAAAAGCCAGTTGTCAATGACACAGAATAATAAACAATCAGAATGCCCATTCTGCTTGAAAAAATAAGTACACGCATTTCGTTCGCACAGACGGAATCAGCCATGTTTTAAACGGAACCAGTGCAGTTCAGTGACATTTTATATGGTGTGCATAAAAAATTAAGTCAATTTAATTTATTTAGGGCAACTATAGACATAATATGCAATATTTTATTCGTACTTTTAGTTGAGGAATAGATTAAATTATTTCAAATGTACTAAACTATTAATCTCTAAAAATTTTAATTACAGTTCTGTCGTAGCTTGTCACAAATTTCTCAATTCGAGTCTGTTTCCGTTTAAAGTATGGCGATCGCGTGCTGATAAACTTCAAAGACGGCATCTGAGAGTGGGCATTCTGATTGTTATTTATTTTGTGTCAATGACATGAGGCCTTTCATAAATAATCAATAATTTTAAACTAAAATATCTAGTAAAGGAAAAAAAAGACATAAGGCTTTTCATGAGCAAACGGTGTGCGGACATATGGGTTATCATTTTCTGAGTTAAAAGAAGATTTGAAAAAAAGGTGACATGAGGTCTTTCATAAATAAACGATTTAAATATAATGAAGTTTGTTATTTTAAACAAATCATATAATTAAAGAATAAATTTCAACAATTACATATATAAATAATTTCTCTTTTTAGGTCTGATTTTCCGCATCAAAAAATTACCAACGAGATATGGTTATATTACGTGATTAATCTGGCTTTCTATTGGTCGCTGTTGATCACTATCGTTCTTGGTGTGAGACGCAAGGATTTCCACGAAAATCTGGTGCACCACAGTGTTGCCATACTGCTAATATACATCTCGTTAACCTTAAATGCTTTTAGGATTGGAACTATTATTTTAGTTGTGTTAAGTTTCAGTGATATTTTTTTAGAGGTAAGTAAATGGTGAATGTAGGTGTAGGCGTTTACGGGAAGAGTCAAGATTTAGGTCAAGATTTGTTAAAAACACTGTAAAAGTTCTCATTTCGAATACTCGTCAAAAACTTATATCCTTTTTATCTATCAATTTTAACCCTTAATTACTAACTTTTTAAATCAATGGCGTAAACACTAACTAACCGCCTGACAGACGGGTTTGACATTTTAGTGGATATATTTTTTTTTTGTTAAATATTTTAATCCAAAAAAAATATTGCGATGACTTACTGAAAGTATTAGTGATCTAAGAAATACAGTAATTAATATGATTTATCTGTATTTATTAAAAAAAAACATTATAGCAAGAATAGATCGATTTTTTGTGTACATTTTTACGTCTGAAAACAGTGTGATAAAAATTAAACAAATTAAAGAATCTTAATAAAAATTTATAATCGAGTTAAGCAAAGAGTAAGAAATACTAAAATAATAAGATTTTTACAAAATGTTAACAAAAAAAAACTGACAGTTACTAAAGTTGGTAGAATGTAGCGCACTCCAAACAAATCTTTTTCGCACATTCCAAGCAAATTGGTTTTTGACAATGAAAGCATACATAAGCTGTTCTTCTTCTTTTTTATAATGACAGTAAGAACAGTTCTTTCATTTTTCTAATTTTCCACTCTTACTGGACTATCTGGACGTCGTTGAGGTTCATCTATACCCAGTATCTCGCATATGCTCAACTTTAGTTTTCTAGGTAAAGAGGAACTTTCTAGTCTTGTGTTTAGCTGAGGTTGGATAAATTAAAATTCTACCTAATAGATATATTGAAAGAATTTGGCATACCATCAAAATTAATACGACTAGTGCAAATGACAATGACAGAAACAAAAGCACAGGTATGTATTCAGGGACAAATCACTGATGCGTTTACGATAACGCAAGGACTGAAACAAGGCGACGGACTAGCTCCAACGCTCTTTAATCTTGTTCTTGAATATGTAATTAGACGGTTGACGGTGAGCGGAAATAACATACTTACAAACAAGTCTACTCAATTAGCAGCATACGCAGATGATATAAACATAATGAGCAGAACAGTGAATGCAGCGGAAGAAACATACGTTGAGTTGAAACAGAGTGCGGAAGCAGTAGGGCTAGCAATAAATACAAATAAAACAAAACTACTCATACAAACCAGACCAAATAGCCGGTGCAACAACACTTTATTGACGATATAGAACATGTAAATAGATTCACATACCTAGGAATGGATCTGGTCGCAAGCAATGAAGAAGAACCAGAAATAAATAGAAGGCTTATGCTGGCAAATAAAGCCTATTTCGCGATGGGCCACATATTCAAATCGCGAGACGTACACCGTAAAACCAAACTCTGGGTCTATACAACAATAATCAAGCCTATAGTAAGTTATGGTTGTAAAACATGGGTGGTGACACAGAAATCTGCCAATGCATTAGATGTGTTTAAAAGAAAAATATTACGTAGGATTCTGGGCCCAATAAGTGAAAACAACAACTGGCGAATTAGGTATAATAGAGAAATATACAAGCAATATAGCGAACCAACTCTACACAACACACTAAACTGCAGAGACTACGGTGGGCAGGGCACGTGGTCGGCATGCGTGAGAATAGAATCCCCAGAAAATTATTAAATGCAAGAATGCAGGGAAAAAGACCTGTTGGAAGACCTAAAAAGAGATGGGAAGACGAAGTCGATGAGGATGCCAGGAACTGCCTGGGAACGCGTTCATGGAAAAGAACAGCGGTAAATCGAGATGATTGGAGAAGCCTGTTGAAGGAGGCCAAGGCCCGATTTGGGCTGTAGTGCCATTGGATGGATGGATGGATGGATAAATTAAAATGCCAGTTGTTTAATAAAATTGGGCCCTTTCTAAATGAGTATTATTTTGACAAGACTCATAAAGAATATAAGAATTTACTGTGCCTTTATCAAACATTCTGAAAAAATAGCCATAGACCAACGGCGAGTTCGACGACTGCTTGTAAATTTGGCACATTTTTCGTCCATTGAATCGACACCACCCTTTGTTGAATTATAATCTACTAGTATGTGTGGTTTTTTAGTGTTTGTATCCTCAGTAGCTGCGTGATGAGATGATGATACCAAAATTACGACTTTATTTGTAGTTGTTGTGTGAAAGTAAAGTAATATGTTTTATAAAACCGTAAATTGGATTAGAAGATAGGAGGAATTTCCTTACGATTCTTACGGAGAGTTCCAATGCAAGTTAGACCTTTACTTCTCAATACCTCTAACAGCTCTATAGATGTAAACCAGTTGTCAAAGGTTATAGATCTATTGGTCCCATAGAGAGGAGTAGTTAAGCGCATGACAGCCTGTGTCGGCTTACTGGCTGGAGAAATCCATGTATCCACCCGATACCCTATACCATACCCTGTACCTACCTACCTTACTATATTGAGAAGAAAAATACCATCAAATACTTCAGTAGCAACAGATCCATTATAGTTATTAAAATTTTAACGTTATATAAAAATTGTGGTATTATCAAGTTCTTTATGTTTTTTGTAAAGCTCTACCCGCCCAAATAGAAATACCTACTAACTCGAGATTCATCAAAGTTTCATTGCATGAAAATTCAGGGTTTAAATATTTAATGCTGGTTTAAAGCTTTTGAAAGTTTTTGTTTTGACGTTTTGATTTTCTACTTCGGAAATCGTTTAAATATATATAAAAACAGAATTTCTGTTTTTGTTTGTTTGTTTGTTTTGTTTGTTTGACACACTCGTTTACCATTGAATTTTAAGCAACCTCATTTTCATTCCTTTGGCAGTAATTTTTGTGTTAGTTTCTGTCATTAGTAGATCTAAAAAAAAATTAATGCCTAACACTTCTTCTTACAACTTTAAACAACTTTAATTTTGAATTGATTTGTAAGCAGTTTTTTCATATATGGTAGATATTTCATTATTCAACTTCTCCTTTTTCTTTTAATAACCAAATGCTATAAAAATAAAATATCTACTTTTTATCTTAACAAAACAGTAGCAAAGTAGAAAAAATACGAGTGTATCTTACGTGGTATCCTAGATTCACCATGAATATGCGGCCTTCATTCAGAATAGCACCTACTAAAACTTTAACAAAACTAAGAACAAGAATTTTAATAAAATAAAACAATACATTATTCAGGAAGTTAAGATGGTTCGCACAGATGTGGTGTCGGGATAATATTAAACAAAAACGTTAATCAAGCTGTAATAAATTTCACTCCATACTCTAACAGAATTATACTCTTACAATTAAGACAAACCAGAGAGCGATATTAAAACTTTCTACGGAGACCTAGACAACATTTTAATAGTTATTTAACCAACAAGTGTATTAATAAGGGCGATTAACAATTGAGATATATTAACGCGCGAGCGAAGCGAGTGCGTTAATGTTCGAGATTGTTAATCGCCATTTTAATTCACGAGTTCGTTACAAAACTTTTCCGTCGACCGAACTTTTCAGAAATAAAAATATCTTAGTTTAAATTTTTATTTACCTAACGATAAATAATGACATACAATGACAGACAGTACTTACAGCGGCTATGTCATTTTAAATAATTGTTTTAGTGGGAATATAAATAGGTACCTATATGTTTGGTTGCCTACACCATAGGTCACTGCCAATCACAGAGCGTTAAATGTGGTTAAATTATTATACAAGCAATGTATGTTGTGTTGCCTATAATAAAATCGTTCATTAATAGAAAATCATTCATTAATAGGGGTCATTAATCAATGATTTTGAGGGTGTTAAAATTAATCATAAATGGATGGTCGACGGAAAATCCATTAAAACGCAAGATGTAACAATTATTATAATGGAAGACTTTAACGCAAATATTGGGAAAGAAAAAGTAAAAGAATGTACAGGAGGATATGGTCTGGGCAACAGAAACGAAAGGGGTGACACGCTTATCGAATTTTGCCATAACATTAATTTTGTTATAGCTAATATATTATTCAAAATGCCAAAGAGAAGACTATATACCTGGATATCACCAGCAGATCAAGAAGAGAGAATTGTAAGAAACCAAATAGACTATGTATTAGTTAGACAAAGATACAGGAACGCAATTATATCCGCAAAAACCTACCCAAGTGCCGACATAGGATCAGATCACAACCCAGTAGTGACCAAAAATAATAAAACGAAGAACAACAAATGCAAAAATCAATACAAGTAAATTAAGGAACTTACACATAAGGCAACGCCTGGCAGATAAAATCAACAACGGATTAATAAATGTTAAAGAACAAATTCTACAAACACTGAGACGGATAAAAAATGGGTATTATTAAAGACAGAAATAGATAAATGTCAAAAAGAAATTTTAATACCAACCAGATATAAAAAGAAGCAATGGATGACAGAAGAAATTTTAAAACAAAGATAATCAGATGTACAAAAAAGTGGATAAACAAATAAAATACAGAATTAAGAATGTGAAAGAACAATGGTTAAAAGAACAATGCACAGAAATAGAAGAATACCAGAAAAGACATGATAGTTTTAACACACATAAAAAAATTAAAGAATTAACTCACAACAATAGAACAAGAAATCCGGGAATACTGAAAGATGCAAATGGGAAACTTGTGTTGAATACTAACGACAAATTAAAGAGATGGGCAGAATACATCAATGAACTGTTCAAAGAAGATAGAACAGAACAGATGGAGATAGAAATAAAAGAGGATATTGTTTTAAAGATATTAAAAGAGGAAAATAAAATGGCATTAAAAAACAGCAAAAATGGTAAAGCAGTAGGTCCACACCAAACCCCTCTAGAAACCTTAAAATGCATAAATGATGAAACCTTAGACATTATATTAGACTTATTTAACTCAGTATATAAAACAGGACACATACCGAAACAATGGTTACTCTCCACCTTTTGTGCTATCCTTAAAAATACAAACGCTAAATATTGCAGTGAATACAGAACAATATCACTAATAAGTCACATTCTCAAATTATTCCTGAAAATAATACATGGTCGTATAAATAAAAAAACTGGAAGAAGGAATAGATGATAGTCAGTTTGGATACAGAAACGGACTAGGAACCAGAGAAGCGTTATTTGCTTTTAATGTGTTAGCTCAACGATGCATGGATATGAATCTTGATATGCATGTTTGTTACGTTGATTTTGAAAAAGCATTTGACAAAGTAAGACATGAAAAATTAGTCCAAATTCTAAACGCAAAAAATATAGATCATAAGGACTTACGAATAATAACAAACCTCTACTAAAATCAAAGACCACACATCGTTATAGATAATGAACCCAGTTCAGAAATTAAAATCAGTAGACGAGTTAGGCAGGGATGTATTATGCCCCCATTACTATTTAATGTATATAGTGAAGCCATTTTTGAAGAAACATTACTATCTCAAAGTGAAGGAATAATAATTAACGAAAGATCTATTAACAACATAAGATATGCAGATGACACCGTGATTATGGCAAGCTCTGCTGAATAAATCCAATAACTGCTAAACAAAACAAACAGTTTCTGTGGAAAATATGGACTAAAAATGAATATTAAAGAGCAAATACATGATAATAACAAAGAAAACAAATATACCAACAAACATACATTTAGGAAATGTACCCATAGAAAGGGATGATAAATATAAATACCTAGGAACCTGGATTTCAGACAATAATAATCAAACAATCGAAATAAGAGCCAGAATAGAAATAGCAATAAATGTGTTTGTAAAAATGAAAACAACTCTCTGCAACAAAGACCTTATAAAACATAATAAAAATAAGAAAGTTACAATATCTGGGACACGTAGTGAGGGGACAGCGATATGAACTGCTAAGGCTGATAATACAGGGAAAGATAAGAGGAAAAAGGAGTATAGGAAGAAGGAGAGGGTCATAGTTGAAGAATTTAAGGGACTGGTTTAAATGCAGTTCTATAGAACTCTTCAGTTCAGCAGAGTTATATGCTCTGAAACTCTATTCAGAGCAGCAGTAAGTAAAGATGGTGATGATGATATCCAACCTCCGATCCGGAGACGGCACTTAAAGAAGAAGAAGAACTAGTAAAAGTATTATATATCAACTCTGCACCACGCAGGAGTCCGCAGAATCAACCTTGATCCGTTCCTGGTATGTCCGGTGGCGGAATTCCGTACGCCAGTTGTACAAAATGTTTATTTTTTGAAATTTTATAATGGTTTGTAAATTAATATTCACAAAAATTAATTTTTCTGATTAAAATCAATAAGTATACAGTTTCAATTATTTATAATTATTTTTCATTTTTAATTAAAAAGATCTGCAACAGTAAATTCATTTTGGCTATTAATTTTTAGAGATAAGAATTTTTGTAACAATGCGTCCGTCAAAATATTTCCAAGCTAAGTGAATGGACTATAACAGAAACAATGTCAAATTCGTAACTACACACATGTCCAAACCTTTGGAATACGTACAAATAATATATCTACGCCTATGGTGGTTTTAAACCTGTTGTTGATATTCATTCTAGAGCGTTTTTAAATGAAAATGATAAAAAATTTGAATCGTTTTTGTATGATTTTGATCACATTCAAGTGATTAGCGTATTTACAGATTATTTCAGTTTTTGTTTCAATTTGAATTGAGCCGTTTAAAAATGCCTAGAAACGTGATATCTCATTTTGACAGATCTAGAGTAATTTAGAGTTACAACAGGGCTTTAGTCAAAGTTATATCGCGAATATTGTTGATGTTACTCAGAGTGCTGTATCAAAAATTAAAAAAAAATTCCAAGATACAAATGACGTCAAGGATCGACCCAGAAGTAGTAGAAGTAGATGTACAACAGCAGCACAAGACCGGCAAATAACATTGATAGCTCGTAGAAATCGTCTGGAATCTACAAGTGGTATATCCAGAGAAATTTCTAGGATTCAAGGACTGAATATTTCACGGCAAACAATAACACGCAGAATAAATGCGGTAAATTTGTATCGTAGAAGACCGCTACGTGTTCCTAAACTAACCTACCAACACAAAATAGTAAGGTTGCAATGGGCTAGAGAAATGGTACATCATAGTCCTAACTGGAATAACGTGATGTTCTCTGATGAGTCAATATTTGGCTTGGTATCTGATTCGCGAAGAACACTGGTTTGAAGGGCCCCAGGACGACAAGCCCGACTAAAAACAGTCCAACCGCGTGTCCCATTTGAAGGTGGCAGTATTATGGTTTGTTGTGGTATTATGAGTGGTACACGGAGGCCACTGCTGGTTCTGGAGAGAAGAGTCACTGGTGCTGTGTACATCGAGGAAGTTTTAAATCCTGTCGTACGTCTATTCCAAGGAGCAGTAGGTGATGAATTTGTGTTAAAGCATGACAACGCACCTCCTCATCGAACAGCAGCAGTACAAAATTTTCTGGAAGAAGAAGGAATATCTACATTACAGTGACCTTCGAATTCCCCCGACATGAACGTTATTGAACATACTTGGGACATTCTCAAAACACGCATCAAGAAGCGAAACAATCCCCCCATTTACACTTCGAGAACTAAAAGATGCTGCTCGTGAAGAATGGGAGAGAATTCCGCAAGGCCAGCTCGACCAGTTAATGGGCAGCATGCCAAATCGCTTACAGGCATGCATACAGGCCAATGGAGGAAATACTAATTATTAGTTTTATTAAAAATTATTTTTTTCTATACTAATTTATTTTTAAATGTAAGTTGTACATTGTAAGTTTTTCACTCCAATAGAATAAATAATTTTTTTGCATATCGTTTATCTGGTTTTGAGATTTATTTAGTATTGTTGAGAATTAAAACAAAATGATGTTTAACTATTCAGAAGATTTTATATATAAAAATCAATAAAAAGACGAAATATTCCAATATTCCAAACTTTTGGACATATGTGTATATTTGAACATCCACCTATGAATCGATAGAAGCCTTAATTTTAAGCATTATTAGAAAGTACATACAGTAAATATAAATTTTGCGTAAAGCCACTCTGGGTTCGAATGAAATATACGTAAGATATTTCTTATGTATATGACTTCAATCTAACTTTTTTCTGGTATTTTTATTTTAAAATGTAATGTAGGCAAAAAGGATTTCCGTTTCGTGCTTCTTCAGACTCTAAAACAAACCTGAATAATATATGTATGTATATACATGATTTGTTCACTCAAGAGTTTCGAGACTAAATAAAAGAAGGTCGCTGGTTTTAAGGCTTATCTCCATGTTTAGATTTTAAGGGAGTTTGTTTTTCTTCTTTTGTGAGATATGCTCAAATGTATATATACGATATTTTTATTGAGTATATAACGGTATAAAAGACGGCTGTGATCAAATTTTTCCAGCTTTGCAGCAGGTTAGTGCTTTTTGCGTCAAAAGTTGGGGTATTAGTAAAACAAGAAAAAGTCTACTTTATCTGGTTTTACAGTACTCTATACTTTTGCGTAAAACTCAAGAATCTCTTAAAACTGCGTTTTGGTTATATAATAATACAGATATATTTTTTTTTTCAAGTTTATGTAATAATTAAAATAAATCAGCATAAAAAATAACATGAAAGAAAAACTCTAAAAATCAGTTGGTATTGACTTTCTTATTTTTATCTAAATCCTTAACTAGTGTTGTTCTGAAACTATTTTCTTGTGGCATTTCAAAGTAATTACTATTTAAATGGAAACAAGTCACAATTGAAGGTTAAAATAAGTTAATTGAAGTTTCAATTTTTACTACGAAAATCGTTGTCAAAATACAAACATTAATAAATTAAACTATTATTTGTTTTTTGTTTTTTGTTACTTGGTAAAAAAAAACCTCCTAATAATTTAATTTTATCTGACTTATTTATATTGACAATTCGGACATATATTCTACATTTTAAAGAAGACGACTTTAAAATGATATTGCCAATATTGCTGAGTTGCGTTCCTGGGACGACTTTATTGTAAGTTATAGACTTGAGAATATCCGTCAAAAAAAAATCATGACATCTGATTCGTTTTTAAAAAGATAACTAGATGTCATGATGACAGTAAAATTCTCTCTAATGATTCCATAGTAAATTATGAGGAAAAAACACGAAAAAAACCTCATAATACTGTCCCGACATGGTAAGTATTTGGCCTTACATTTAGTTTACTCTCAATAAACACCAAATTCTGATTTTATATGTATTATTTAAAAGATATAAATGATGTATCCTCGATATGTTACTGACTTACTAATAGTGGTATTTTCCTTTTATTAACTGCCTCTTTTAATATGGGTATGGGTAACCAGATCCTACTGCATTCTGCCGAGGAATTTGCTACACAATTGGACTCATTTAGCATAATTAGAGCGGCTTCTTAGATTTTTCTCTTTTTACCATCTGTTCCTTTTAGGACTATACTTGAATCATTCCATTGAACCCAATGTTTATTTTCCCATGCCTGTTTACATATTTGAGATCTATCAAATTCTCTATTTTTAATATAATATTGATGTTCATCTAATGGCCTTGATGTTTCACCTAAATAAAGTTGATCGCAGTTACAAGTTATTTTATAAATACAATTTTTTCTTCGTTCTGATTCATTGTTAGGTTTTTACGTATTTTTTTAAGCCCTTTTCTCTATTCGGATTGCCGAATATAGGCTCTGGTTATATAGCCACTGGAAGTTGCTTCCATAAAGTGCTCGTAGACACACCGTCTCAGGACTAGCAACATCACGTGGAGTCATATGTCGCCATGTTACCTAATCCAACGGTAACTTTAACATCTTATTATATTATAATAAATACTGTAAACCAAATGTAACTAATTATTTTTTAACGGGTTTTTACCCATATATTTACTGGCTACATTCATGTACTCCTAGACACTGATGATGGAATATGGATTCCGAAAACGTTTTGTCTAACATAGCCCGTTTGGGTTTTTAAATATATACCTTTTACAAAGGATTATAATAAATTTTTTATTCCTTCTTATTTCTTTTACTGCTCTTTCTATTTATTCGTGGTTATATGCCTTTTCAAGTTCTTCTTTGGGGAGTTAGTTAGGGGGATCGATTCTGGAACGATACAGATCGGCGTAGAACTTTTCAATTGAGTTTACTATATTAGATTTACTTTCTTCCTAGTTGTCTTTGTTAATTTTTTGTGGTTATTATATATTTCTTTCCTAGTTTTGGTTTGGTGCATTTGAGACTTCGGTTTTTTTCTATGACTTGCTCTACACGGTCTTCTTGATGTTTTTTAATGTCTTCTTTTATCTGTTTTCTTATTACCCGATTAAATTCCTTAAATTCTGCAGTGTCTCTTTTATTTTGTCTCAGAAGATCTTTTCTTTGTTTCAGCATGTTTTGTGATTCTACACTTATTTTGGATCTTCGTTTCCTGTTAGCGGTTGCCACTTCTGAGCCTGCATATAATAGTTCTTTTGTTATGACTTCATTGATTTTATTTAAGCTAGATGTAATATATTTCGTCTAGATTTAATACTTTCGCTGGTTTTAACTTGCTTTTATATTGTTCTGTATTAGATTTTAATTTATCTGTGTCTATATTCCAATTTTTTCTAAATTTATTTCTATTTTTATTATGTTTTACTATTACTCTAATTTGGCTTTAACAATTCGGTGATCGCCACTTACTGACGCCGTATTTATTACTGTTACGTCCTGTATGATATCTGTTTTGTTACACAGTATGTAATCTCTTTCGTTCCGAGTTTTCCCGTCTGGGGATAGCCACGTGCACTTTCTTTGATGTCTTATCTTATAGAATGTGTTCATTGCATTTCTAACTCCAGAGCCGAATTGTCCTATATAGTTTTCGGTTTTTTAAAGTCGTTGTCCGATCTTAGCGTTGAAGTCTCCTACTATCATCGTATACGTGCTGTAATAATTCGTGCTAGTTTCTGCAATTTTCTCATAAAATTCGTCTATCTCTTCATCGGGATGTGCTGCGCTTGGAGCGTATACTTGAATAATTTACAGGGAGATGTTCTCGTTTATATTTAGCCTAATCATTTCAATTCTTTCAGATATTCCTACGAATTGCTCAACTGTATGTGCATATTTTTTGAAAATTAGAAATCCTGCGTCATCTAGGTAAGGTTTGTATATATATATATATATATATATATATATATATATATATATATAAGGTTCTTGAACTGCTAAGTGGAGCATAGAGCTTCAGTGAAAGCGCGCCGTCGGGTTCTATTCTGCGCTAAGGCCTTCACCTCAATCCAAGACTTTCCTTGACCTCTAATCTCGTCCATGATGGATCTTCTCCTAGTTTGTACTGAGCGATCTCTTTTTTTCTTTCTTGGGGATTCCACATTGTTAGGATTAGTTTTAGATAAAATAGATCTCAATGTGTTTGTTGTTTTGAATGTTGTATGAAATGTTCAATTTATTTCCTATCTTTTTAAGTTTTTCTGATAATCCTTTTATGTATGGTATTGTTATTTTCCTCGTATTATTTCTTGTGTATGCGGATATCGGTCTAAATTGTTCTGTTCTATTCGGATGATTGTTCAAAATTCCTGAATTTTCATTAGAACTAGTAATTTTGACTTTATCGTATAAGGATTTATTAATTACCTTTTTAATACTGATATTGTGATTTGTAATTTAAATATCTGTTGGTGTGTGTTAGTTTTGTATACACTTGAATCTGATATCCAATATCATTAGAGATTAAAACATCCAGAAAAGGTAGTTTGTTATTATATTCCTTTTCCATGGTAAATGTTCTTGTCTCTTCTTTGTCATTTATATCATTGAGGAATGTGTCCAACAACTCATAAGCTCATAACTGCACAACAATAATTAACAACGATGAAAAACTTATCTCGTATTATACTTATATTAGTCGTTCTCATCTAACATAAGAAAGTAGCATATCGTGACAAATTTTTAAAGCAATGGTTAGACAGTCAAATGAAAAAATGTACAACAACAATATATATGTAAAGAGACTGAGTGAAAGATAAAATTTTGGACATAAAGCATCAAAGAAAAAAAATTTAAGAACAAGATTAGAAGGGGTGCAAAAGGAGCGCATTATTCGGAAAAATGCCAGGAAATAGAAGACTTAAAAACCATTTGTGACAACTTCAATTAAAATTAAAAAGGCAAAAAGAATTAAAGGAATTAAAAAATGGAATTTAGTTTAAAAAAATAATTAAAATACCTAATAAAATAATAAATACTTTTCCAGTTTTTCTTTCCCTGTGACCTTGTAAAATACAAAAATCCTTATTGATATAAAACAAATAATGAAATACCTTATGAACATAAATACAACTGAAAGTGTCTTGACTAAAACTATTGTCTTTCCATCAAGTTAAAACGAATTGCCTCACCACTTCATCCAGAAGCTAACACTGACTTTCTGCTAAATTTTTCGCAATTTTGCGAAGTGAGCAAAGTGTAACTTACAATAACGTGTCCTATTTTTCTTTTCAGAGTGCCAAAATAGCTAAATACTTAAACCGGTTGGATATCTGTAACATATGCTTTGGACTTTTTACTGTTGCATGGATTGCTTCGAGATTGGTTGTTTTTCCGTTCTGGATCCTACGTCAGTAAGTGTTTTCGTCAAAAATAAATAAATGACTGACTATTAAATAAAAAATAAAAACAAATTAAAAAGTCAGTTTGGTAACGATCTATGAAAAAATGTGACTTTAGTCCTGAATGATATGCGGTTCATATTTTTTTATCGACTTAATTGATATATTTCTGTACCTTAATAGAAAAAGAGCCCATGTCCATTTTAACTGTTTGCAGAAAATGGGGTTAACGGGTTTGAAGTATGTTGTTTATTCAAATATCCAATCAATTTATTAAATATTTTGGTGTTTTTTTTATTATTATATTATTTATGTAATAATATAATGAATACTATTTTATTATTTTTTTATACCTAGAAAAACATGGACATTAGCCTTGTGTAGATTTTGCCGGATAGGGACATTGGCGCTGCAACAGAGCAGTAAAATAATATGATTTGGAAGAAAATTCTTTATTTTTTAAAATACAAAAGAAATTAAATTAAACCCTATCTCTTAAACTAAGCTTTTTAATCTAAACCCTATCGTCGTTAATGTCTGAAACTAAAATAGTGTCATCATCGATGTCATTTGATTTTTGAAGATTTTGATAAAACGGCCTATTGTATTCAGTAATGTAAGATAGTAAATTCAACAGATTTTTTACTTTAATGTCGGCTAGAGGTAAAGGTTCTGAATTAATGGGTTCTAGTTGCTCAAATTCCATTTTGTTTTTTCGATTTCTAATAGAAACCCTTCTTAAATTAAATTTTTTAAAAGCTTCAGCGTCTGCAAAATTTTTTTTGTAAAAGCATTGGAACTCATGTTCTTAGGTGTATTTTTACCACTTTATTTGCATCCATGGTACAGCTTCCCCATCATCATTCCTTTTACGATGTACTAATTTTTCTGATAGTGCCCTACTAAAATTTAAAAAATCTTTTTATTCCATCTCTACAATTTGAAGGGGAGGGGTATTTCGTACATTTTTTATGAAATTACTCCAATCGTGTGGAATTTTAATTTCAGATATTGTCTTTTTCTTAGCCTTTCTATGGCCGCATGAATTTTGTCGGCCTCCATATGGGTGTGACAAGGTTCCATAAATTTATGATGTACTTCTTTCAAACGTTTTCCTATTTTTTTCATCTTACGTATCACTAACAATATCATTGTGGAGACAAAAATGTTTCTATTTTGGCCAAAACAAGAATCACTGTACAAATGAAGTATTTCTACTTCTATTGGGGGCGACAAAATTAATTTTCTTATACATGATGCTATTTCTTGCCCACGACGACCAGCTGCTGTCTCGTTCCATAGAAAAGTTAAGTTGAAGGTTGCCTTGAAGGCATCGTTGCCTTTTATATAACGAAACACCATTCCGGAGGTATGGGGTTGGTAGACATTTTTTTAAGTTAAAAGAAGCAACCACAAATGCTTCATCTATTTTGATTTGTTCTTTGTCTAACGACTTTTGCGTCTAAGCACTCTCAGCTTAATCTAAATGTTTTTCAGCAACCACAAATGCTTCGTCTATTTTGCTTTGTTTTTTGTCTTTTGCGTATAAGCACTTTCAGCTTAATCTAAATGTTTTCCCTGTCAAGTAAAAGCTTTTCCTGTTCCTCTTCTTCTTTTTTAGTTAGTTGCTTATTTTCCATACTTCTTAGACTTACATTAAACTGGTCACACTTAGCACACGTGTCATTTGCCGGACCGTGAAAAGGAAGATTAAATCTTCATTGAATATTTTTTTATACATTGACTCTGAAAGATAAGGACTTACGTATTTTTTGGAAGTACGTTCCTGGAAATAGTGGCTATTATAAGCCGGAAAACTATAAATATGCTTCCTTTTCTATCTTCCTGGATTTCCTAATGTCTGGAATGCTCTCCTCTGCCACCCATTGGGCAGATATTAGATTGACTAGTTCTTTTCTTCTCGACAATATTGTCCTGACTTTTTTTAAAGTTAAATCAAACGTTTGAATATACATCGCTTGGCGTATTTCAGTAGACTGGTTTTTATCAGTAGTTAAAAAATAACTTCTAGTGAATTTCCTCGGGCTAATGCCGTCACACTTTTTACTTTCCTTTCTAATTCTTGTTCTTCCTTTTGTCGTTTCTTAAGAAACAAGGCGACTACCAAAAGAGCACTACACAGCATATTCGTTATTAATGTACGTATAGCTACTACTACTACTTGTCGGTTTATAACGTTCTCCGCCGTTTTCCGACTTCCAATCGCCACTTAGACCGGTTGTTCCATAGATCTTCTTCTATGGCCCTCTCTCTCAGTTCTTTATTTATTCCTTCGCTCCAACTTTTTCTCGGTCTACCTCGTTTTCTCTTTCCTTCTGGTTGCCACTTTAGTATTTCTTTTGGCATTCGTTGTTCGTCCATTCTTTGTAAGTGTCCGAACCAGATAAGTTGTTTTGTTGTTAGGTCATCTGTGATTGTTCGTTTGATTCCCATTATTTCTCTCATGCGTTCGTTGGTAATCCTTTCTCTTCTAGATCTTCCTGCGGCTCTTCTCCAAAAATCCATTTCCGTCGCTTTCAGCGTTGACAGTGTTCTTTCTTTCAGTGGCCATACCTCACAGCTGTATAAAGTGATACTTTTTACTATAGTCTCATATATCCTCTTTTTATTTTCTTTGCTGATGGATTGGTCCCATAAAATGGTGTTTAACATTGTGATGGCTTTTCTCCCTGACGTATTTCTCTCTCTTATGGCTTTGTCTAATGTTCCATCTTGTGAAATAGTGATACCTAGGTATTTGTAGTCACAGCAGTGCTTTATCGTAGTGTTATCGTCTAATATGAGATCTTTTTGTTCTGCTCCAATGCACAGGTATTCGGTTTTCTTTTTATTTACTTCTAGACCCCATATATCATACTCTTCAATTAATTTTCGTGCCATATAGTTTAAATCGTCATAATCTTGTATACGTATAGCTACATACGAGATATCAGAGGACGATATGGATAAAAATAGATTTATTTTAAGATACATTTGGATATATTGTTGTTTATGGTTTTTCCGATTGATAATGTATTTTTAGCCAAGCGATCTGCTATTGTTACCCTTTATCTTATAATGGCCTTTGATTAAAGCTATAATAACTTTTCCTCCAAGCTTTAGAACTTCGTAATATATTCTTAAAATCTCCATTTCAAAACGATGTTTGCTTGGATTTCTTTATTAAACTATTCTTTCTAATGCACTGCTACTGTCTGTAAATATTACACAGTCCTTAATTAATAGTAAGTACTTAATTTTTTTTGTCAAAACGTGAGAAAGAGCACAGCTCTTTAGAGCACGCGACATGCGAGCATGTCGGCTGTATAGATGGTGGCTTCATCAGATAACCGGTATATGTACTTTTGTTCAGAATTCTGTTGATATACTGGACATACAGTGTTATTTCCTTGTTTAAAACCACCAGCAAATATACAATAATAATTTTAATTATGCCTTAATTTTTACTATAAACAATAGATGGAGCTTTTTGGTATAAACTGACCATAGACGACTTTTATAAAGTACTTCTTTATATTTTGAAAGATTTGTGTAGCTTTCTACCAGAAGTAGATTTTGTCTTGGAATAGTATCTTCATTTAAATCTAAGATAGCTAAATCGTGCATCTTTGATAGTTATATATATATTGTTTTTAAAAAGAAGTAGTAGGTCCTCGTGTCAATTATTTCTTAAGCACATATTTTTGCTTAGTAATATATTAAAATAGATGACTGAATATAGTTGAGAAATAAATTTGTTTACAGTTAGGGTGTGAATGTAAATTCAGATAACACATTTATACGACCATTAATTTGTTAAATTATGTTTTCTGTGTACCAACAATATTATTCCCTTATTTAGTATCCTCTGGTTAGACTTGAATATCAATAATGCGCAGCCTTCTTAGCTCTCGAAGGGACACCGTAAATTGGGAATGTCTTCTACGAAATATTCCTCGAAGTTCGGTAAATCCTCAAACCGTAATATTTCATAGTATGCTTGCTCATTTATAAAATAAGACATATTGCAGCAATACTTGGTAGAATCTCGAAACGAGGACGTGCCATAATAAGGAGCAGCTTGCCGCAAATACAAACAGGAGCAGGTGTTAATAACGCAAATAATATTATAGTTTGTGATACTATTTACTCTTCCGAGAAAAGTTGGGGATATTCAATTATTTTTATATCACAAAATAAAATTTTTGTTTATTTCAGTATAACACAATTTAAAAATTATTGTTCTACAGTCGTTTTTACATTAGTGTAGAGTAATAAATTATAATTTATTATGTAATATATACAGAGTAGGTGGGTATTTAAATCCCATTTTTTAGACTTCTATCATTCAAGATAAGTAAGTTTAGATATACAGGGATGAGTGCCTTAAGAACCGGCAAAATAACGCAAAAGATAGAAAACATAATACGTTGTGAAATAAAAAGAGATGCAAGTAGTAGAGGTGAGAAATTATCGATATAAACCTATAATTTACTTTACATTACATTAGATCTATCGAAAATTTCCCACCTTTAGACGTTAGCTTATGAGCTGGTTGACTTCAGTCATAGTAATACGTATCACGTAATGTATGTAAAAACAGAAGTACGAGTATGTTTTTATCCAAAATTAAAGTATTGATCAATAATAAACTGTGATTTGAGACGTCGCATACACTCTTCTCAATACAGAATTATCATAGCTTGTTATTCTGTATTTGTCAAATTACTACTAATTAAACTGTTTACTTACATTTGCTTTATTGCCTTCAATCAGTTTTTACTTTATGCGAAATTTAAAAAATGTTAATGTTCGACGTCATACTTGTATTATTATGACTGAAGTCAACTAGCTCTAGCTCATAAGCTAACGTCTAAAGGTGGGAAACTATCGATAGTCCTAATGTAATGTAAATTAGAGGTTTCTATCGATAATTTTCCACCTCTACTATTTTCATCTCTTTTTATTTCACAACGTATTATGTTTTCTATCTTTTGCGTTATTTTGCCGGTTCTTAAGGCACTCATCACTGTATAATGTGCTAATTTTATAATCCACAATAAAAATCAACCCTTTGTAAACACCATATTGTTAAGAGATTATTTATGAACCTACAATTTAATATAAATCAAAACTTTTCATTATTTAAAATACTAATTAAGATTGAATATGCGTTAAAACTTCCTTTGATAATGATTTTAGTCATTTGCTTAATAGTCCAGTCGTCAGAGAGTTAACCCCTAAAAATCATACAAACATACAGAAGATGCAAAAAAGTTTACCACTTTTATCTCCGGACTTCCCTTTAAAATCTTCCATCGCGAGGGGATAAAAACGCAAAAAAATCGATTTACAAAGAACCTTTGCGCTGTAGAAAAAAATGTTTTAACCCCCAGCTACTATAATCTGGGTCTATCAGACCCTGAGAGCTCTCGGCAACCAAGCACTATCCCCACCTTAAGTGATTTTTGGCTACGGCTCCGGCTATTCTTAGCTTATTTAGTCTAAAATACGATAGCGTAGAGTGTATACATTTTGTTTGGAACTAGCGAATTTTATAGACGTAGCTGGATGTGTTAGACCCACTTATAGCAATTAAGTGATTTTTACATAATTATTGTATTTAAAGTAAATATTATGATTAGGTCAGTGATATCGACTGGGATCCATCACATGAAGAGCAGATTCAAACTTTATCTAGTAAAGAAACCAACCAATCTAAAAATAAAGATGTAATGGAGAAGCAAAAAAATTACTACTACGGAAAAGACAAACCAAAATGGTCGAAAATTTTTTCAAAAAAAACTAAGGCTCTCAAAGAAAATATTGTGACAGTTCTGCCTAGTTTAAAAGGTACCATTCGCGCTAATACTCCTGACAGTATTACAGACACTTGGAAATTTCTGATTACTCCAAATATATTGGAAGAAGTAGTGCTTTGGACCAACGAAACAATTGAAGTTATCAAACAGCAATACGGGACATTCAAACGAGATAAAAAATCCAGGGAGTTATTCGGTCCTGCTTGGTATCATATTGGTATTGCTGGTAGGCGTAAAAAACTAGCAAACGTTAACATTTTTGTTTTCTTTATTCCTTTTAATTCCTAAGGTACACCACTGATGCTCGTTAAGAATCGGTTCAAAACAATAAAAAGAACCATTCAATGCATATGTTACGGAATGAAACTTTCTGCATAGTGGAGAAACAAAATTTATAGTATTAAATTTTATAATTTAATACTATAAAAAAAATTTCATATTTTAAAAATAAAAATTTAACGAGTTCATCTATCTCTTGTACTGAAGATGTATTATTCAGGTGTAGCTTCTTTGCCAATCTGGTGATATCATTATTTAATTTTGAATTGTGGGTATCATAAACCATTCCATTTAAATATGTGAGTTAGATGAATAATTTCTTGTGAACAATCTTTTGAAATTATTTTATATTGGGAGTAAATTGGTAAACTCTTTATAGTTTAGTGGAAATGGCAGCGACTTTAATTTACTAAGGATTGGTAAATATTTTTGTCTTTTTTTCTTTGACTTTTTTTTTAGTCATAGAATATCGTCATGCGTCTTTTATGCATTTAAACGTCTTTCTCTACGTAAAGAGCGAAAAAGATAGTAATTTTCAAAGGTGAATCGTAGATGCATGTTGAAGTAAAAGGATACTTATAGCGTCGTTAAAAGTCTCTAGTAAGAGGCTTTGAATTTGCGGTTCACCTAATTTACTATCAGAGAAGTCTCTGGACTTCTTGTTACTGCGTATAGATGTCGCTGCTAGCGTAACCAAATACTAGACTGCATTTCATTTCAGTTGAACTTCCACAAGTACTCCTGATGATGAGTTGAATAACTCGAAACACGTGTAGAGCAATGGTGGAGTTCCGATTGAAATGAAATGCAATCTTTTACTTTCATATATATATATATATATATATATATATATATATATATATATATATATATATATATATATATATATGTATATATATATATATATATATATATATATATATATATATATATATATATATATTAAATAGAAAAAAATCTCCCTCATGGAAAAAAAACATACTTTTATTCTTTATCAACAAGATAGTGTAAATTTATTCAAGATGGATAGTTTCCATCTTGGATAAATCCAAAACGCCCAAGGGGTTGCCAAAATATAATATATGGACTAAGTACAGGAGAATTTAAGAGGAGAACTTGAAATGGCCACGGCTCCATCTAGGTTGTGGAGCCAATTATGATGATGAGAATGGATTTGGCCTGCATTTTGTAATACATATATGTTGCAAATACAGCTGTTTTCTCCTCATCTGCAAGAGTTCGGATTAGTAATCTTGAAAAAACTTATAATGAATGTATGTCTGAATTGAAACAATGGGTTTTTTTCATTCAGCTTGTCAATTATTTATACTGATACATTTTAGAAAAAAAAAAACAGCCACAAAACTACAGAGATATGAACTTGTTGAATACTACGCTAAAACTTACAACTAAAATTTTACAATTGCTTATAAATCAGAGGATGATCAGACAGATGAACAAACTCCTCTAAATATTATAAAAACAACTATTAGAAACATTTATCAAAACAACAAAATAAAAGTCAGAATAGATGGGCCACTTACAGGACTTATAGAAATAGGCAGCGGAATAAGATAAGGGAATTTATTGAACCCCATGCTCTTTAATTTGAACATGGATAAAATTATCAAAAGCATTAATAAAGGAAGAAGATACAGAATGGGAAAATAAAGAAATAAAAATACTTTGTTACGTAGACGAAGCAATATTGATAGCCCAAGATGAAGATAGTCTGCAAAGACTGGTCCACAGATTTAACATAAGAGCAAAAGAATTTAATGTGACAATCTCATCTCAGAAAACTAAAACAATAGTATTTAGCAAAGAACCAACCAGATGTAAAATAGAAATTAATGGCATTAGTATTGAACAATTAATGAAAATAAAATACCTGGCAATTACACTGTCTAGCTATGGAGACCTGGACAAAGAAGTAAGAGATCAAGTACCTACAAAAATCAAATAGGCTGGCAGGATGCCTTAATAACACTTTATGGCGAAACAGACACATTAATACTAAGATGAAATCAAGAATTTATAAAGCCAGTGTAAGACCAATAATGTAAAAAGAATTACACTAAGAGATCGAAAGAGCAGTGAAGACATTAGAAGAAAATGTAACATACAGTGTATATATGAATGGAGATAAAATAGAACCAAAGAATGTAATAACCACATAAGTAGAATGAAGGAGAACCGTGTCGTGAAAATAACAAGAGATAAGTCACAAATCAGCAAAAGAAGTATCGGAAGACCGCGCAAAAGATGGAGTGACAACCTTCCATAGAGGTATTAATCCGCCAACGAACAAGCAGATTTGCTTATAAAGAGGAAGAAGAAAGAAGAAGACATTTCAGAAATACAAGAGTGTATCAACTTTATTTTTACCAAATATATACAAATATTATTGACAATGTTGTGGTTAGGTTTAGAGCACTGGAACCTCAATTCTCGTTGAAAGTCTGAGAATTTGAAATTATGTTCTAATATATTTTTTTAACAGGTCAGTTCTTTTGTTGGTACCGATTTGCTTCTTAGGTCTAAACTTATTTTATCTTTAAGTTAATAATATTTGTACAATTTTACAGTAAATTACACTAAAGTAATTTTAACTACACATATTGTTTGGCATTAAGTTGTGTAATAAAGTATTTTTAAAGTATATTAAAGTATTAAATACGGATAAATTGTTAAACAAGTTGAAATCTCGTAAATATTATAACTACTCTCAGGACGACATGAAGTTTTATTTTATGTATTCCTACATTATTACACCACACTGTGATTCTCAGTAAACGCCGCTATAAGCTCTGAAATTCCCTAATGAGTTTGATTAAATCACTGTATTATTTGTATACCTACAGATTTATATTTAAATCGATCCAAACGTAACTGTATAAAATAATATACACTAAAACATCTTGGAAACAACATTACGCTGAGAAGATAAATAAAGGTTTAAAATACTTGACTAAGGCTTAGTACAAATTTACATAGTGCTATAATAACGAAGCTATTAAAAGAGGTGAAGTTCAAATTCTAAAAGGACCGAGGAATGTTATATTGACCTCTTTTAATATGAGTGATATACCTAATTAGAATTATCCAACAATCAACAACATAGTATTAATTAATTGCGAAATACACAAGGTGGAAAGCTCGGGTTTATTTGGAAGAATATTCACATAGGATTTTTTGCATATTCACTTTTATAAGACACCCCAAAATAAGGTTCAAGAGGTCGACAAGGCGAGAAGTTTAAAAAGAAAAAAATCGGTTGCCTGTAAAGTCGGTTTTACGGGCGAAGATTTTACGTGACAACGTCTTTTTCTCGGTAGAATATTTATTGATATGAATATTATTAAATTGCACAATAGGAACAAGGAATTGAATGAAAATAAGAATTGCACAAATTTTAACTATAGAAATATATTTTGTTTACTAAAACATTGTACATGTAAACTTAAACTTAACTAATTTCTATTTGAGTGATTTTGTTGAGGATAGGACGATGATAGGAGAAATATGAAATGAAAGGAAGTGTTTCTGCTGTAATGTGTCTTGAACGCCAAGAACGCTCGAGAAAGACAGAGACACAAGCACGGAAGCATGCACCGATTCAACGCGCCTAATTCTCTAGTGCTGCGCGCGCAACGGACCGATCATGTTTGTGTGGGAGAGAGACGCAAGGCATTCGCCGGTCAGGCGGGCCTCTCTCTCGTTCGGTGACTCACTGTAACAGACGTGAGCGGGCGTTACACTTTTTCATGAATGACTCCGAGCCACAACCTAATTTAAGACGTTGTCACGTCAAAAAGACTTTTAAGAAGAAATTTTTTTAATTGTAACAATGAATTTTTCGACCCAGACAAATAGGCCAGGAAATGAAGCTACACAAATTTGTGATTAGGCTTATTTCACCATCTAGTTAATTTTCTATATTGAGCCGTTGTATGCTTTTGTTTTTTTATTGGTGAAAACTATTCCTAATTGAAAAAAAAATGTATAATAACATTTTAAACTTTTATTGCTTAAATATTAATTGTTTTATGCTTTAGGATATAATATTGTAATATTTCAACCCTTAAAACCACTCTTGTTGAAGTTGTATTTAAAAAATTTATTTGTCCTAAAAGAATGATTTCCTCTTGCATCGATTTGCATAAAAATTTGGGATTAGGATCATCTCACACTGTATTTCATATTGTATATCATGCTCAAGGGCGTTAATTATTTTTAGGGATGTAAACTATAACTTATTGTCAAAAATTATATAACAAACATTATAAACTTGGGTTGAAATTTGGTTTCGATTGGTTAAATAATGATTGTCTTATGCTTTAGGATATAGCATCATAATATTTTTAAACATTAAAAACATCCCTTAATAACATTGATATTTCCTTCGAACTGTAGAACATACTGGCGAGGAATCATGGAAATAAATATACACTCACACACGCAGACACATGAGCGGATGTTTCTTCTTTTCTGTCTTTTGATTTGAATGAAGAAAGTGAAACGTATTATAACGTATTACCTACTGCTGAATAAGCGGTTCTGTGACGTTATATACAGTGGTGTTAAAAAGTCCTGCATCACCTTACCAAATACATGAAAATAGAAGTTTAAGGCAGTTACCTTAAATCTTTTTTAACCATTTACTATCTACATCAAACAAGCACTTAAACACAATATTATAAAATGGAAACACAGCAAAAAATTTTTATTCGATATTACAAAAATTAGGGTATTTACATCAAGATGATATTGTACATCAGATAGAAGTAATTTAGACTAATTTTAATATTTAATTGGCCAGCCCTTGTTTTTAATAACTAGTTCACATCTTTTGGGAATGGAATTTATTAATTTTTGCAGTTCCTCTATGGAAATACAGTGATGCCAAGCGTGGATTAGAGATTCGATTAAGTTCATTTAATTTGTGGGTTTCCTTTTGGAAATGATGTTTGATATCCTTTGTCACAAATTCTCGATGGGATTGAGGTCCGAAGATTGCGCTGGCCAGTATATCCTATCAATTTCATTAGTCTCCATCCAACCTTTAACCAATTTTGCTCTATGGCAAGGAGCATTATCATCCTGAAAAATAAATTTTTCTTCGCCAACCAGGTCTTTTCCACTACGCAGCATCTTATTCTGTAGTACCTCAATATATTTGGTAGCATTCATCACCCCAAAGACAAGTGTAGGCGACCAACTCCTCGAGCGGACATGCCACCCCATATCATAACTGAGGTTAGATGTTTAATTGTGGGAAGAACACATTTTGGAGAAAATTCTTCACCAGGAAATCTTTTGACGTAGGCATTTCCAGCATGATTATTAATATTGAAAGTGGATTCATCAGTAAACAGTACACTCTGCCACTGCTCTTCTGTCCAGATTCGATGTTTCTTGGCCCATTTCAAACGGTGCAATCTTTGCTTTTCTAAAAGCAGTGGTTTCTTCCGTGCCTTACATCCTCTAAGTCCAAAACTAAGCAGTATTTTTCTCACAGTGGAAGTGCACACGCTTACACCTATAGATTCAGACCACAGCTTCGTCAATTGGGTGGAATTAAGGCTTCTGTCTGCCAGACTTGTTCTTCTTAACGCAACGTCATCCCGAACAAAAGTTTTCTTTGGTCGGCCACTACGCGGTCTGTCGTCGATTTTTCCTTGTTCAGCATACTTCTTAATAACTCTAATTACTGTAGATTAATTACAGTTTACTGCGGATGCTATTTCGCGACTAGATTTGTCGTTTTTATGGTAAAAAATATTTTCAAAACGCTTTTCATCCGATAATTTAGTTTGTTTGGTCTGGGATGACATTTTGACCTTTTTATTAAAAATCAGAGCGAATAAATGTGTTAGGGTAACTACAGTGTTTATATAGTCAAAATATGTGGCAAATTTCTCATTAAGATTAAATTTAATAGTACTTTAACGACTTAATAATCACCTCATAATTTTATCGGATTATGGAAAATCCCTTCAATTAGATTATTTTAATCTTTTCTGTTGAATTTTGAGCTAGTAATTAAAAAAACATTAGTAATTATACAGATAATGCTAATTACAATCACAAACCTAAAATAAATTAGCGAAAATATACAAAAAACTTGTGTTAAACCTAAAAAACTATAAGGCGCTTAGGTGATGCAGGACTTTTTAACAGCGCTGTACATTGCAAATGCTCTATTACATTCCCAAGCGGGGTATTTGAATTTTTCAAAAAAAAAAAGAAAAATTCGTTTTTTAAACATAGCTCCTTCATATAAAAAGCTATAAAAAGTTTTTTCAAAAATGATTTTGTATGGTTTTTTAAAGAGCTGTAAGACTATGTAGATTAAATTTTATGTTATTTGGCTTTGAAAAATAAAACAGTAAAGGAAAAGGTACAAAAATGCCTAAAAGAAAAAACGTGGGCTCGTACAGAAAAACCATTGGCCCGTACAGAAACAGATAACACAGATGTAGAACTAGAAAATTTGCACAAAGTAAGTCAAGAAATAACAGAGAAATACTTAAAATCTGAAAGGACAGATAGAAGAAAGAACAAATAAAAAGGAATGGATAACGGAGGAGATTCTATGTATGATGGAAGACAGAAGAAACGCTAAAGATAATAAGAATTACTACAACAACATAAATAACGAAATAAAAAGAGCTATTAAAATAGCAACAGAAAATTGGTTTAGCTTGAAGTGTACAGAGATAGAGTCATTACACAAAAACATGATTCATTTAACCTCCATAAAAAGATTAAAGAAGCGGCAGGCTTATATAAACACAAGAACACTGGATTCCTGACAAATAATCAGGGAAACATAGTACTGGAAATAGAGCATAAAAGAGATATTTGGATTAAATACGTAGAAAAAACTTTTGGAGATATACGGAGTAACACTGGTATTACAACAAACACCAATTGCGAATCTGGACCACCATTTACAGTCGAAGAAGTAAAATATGCCATTAAAAGCACCAAAGATGGTAAAGCAGTAGGCCCTGATAATTTTCACTTAGAATTCTTAAAACTTATGGACTATGATGGCATAAAATGGTTGACAAATATATTTAACAGTATATATGAACGGGCTTGGTTCCCCAAGAGTGGTTAGTGTCAACTTTTATAAATCTTCCAAAAAACCCAATGCGAGAAAGTGCGAAGACTATAGAATTATAAGACTAATAAGACTAATAAGACTATATAATTATAATGTTTTACTTAAAACATTTCTAAAGTTCATTCACAAAAGAATATATACAAAATGTGAGGAACAACTAACAAGAACACAATTCGGATTTCGTGATGCTCTGGGAACACGGGAGGCCCTTTTTGCTGTACAGGTGCTATTTCAGAGATGCAGGGATGTGAATTGTGACATATACGTATGCTTTATAGATTACCAGAAGGCATTTGACAGAGTAAAACATGACAAATTAATGACTCTAATGCAAGAAATTGGAATTGACAACAAAGATCTTAGAATTATCAGAAACATTTACTACAATCAAACGGCCAAAATCAAAACAGAAGACCAGTTAACTGATAAAATTGCAATAGAACGTGGAGTACGACAGGGCTGTATTTTGTCTCCATTGTTGTTCAACATTTATTCTGAATGGGTATTTAAGGAAGCTTTAGACGGTTGTGCGAAAGGAATACTAATAAACGGTGAATGGTTGAATAACATTAGATATGCAGATGACACTATAGTTTTTGCCGATAATCTGAATGACTTACAGATATTAAAAAATCGCATAACAGAAGTCAGCAACAGATACGGACTAGCTCTTAACATAAAGAAAACCAAATTTATGACAATTAGTAAAAAACCAATACTAAACGCTCAACTTACAATCAACCAACAGAATATCGAAAGAGTCGAGCAATATACATATCTAGGCACCAATTTAAATAGCCAATGGGACCACTCAACAGAAATTAAACAGCGAATAATAAAAGCAAAAGCAGCATTCGTTAGAATGAGAACCATTTTCAACAGTCGAGACATCATTAAAAACAAAATGCCGTCTATTGAACTGCTACATATTCACAGTTCTGCTCTACGGAATGGAAGCATTGACACTGTTACATCTATGAATCGGCTCAAAGCTTTCGAAATGTGGTGTTATAGGCGCATCTTACGTATATCCTGGGTTGACAGAGTTACTAATGTGGAGGTCCTGCGTAGAATGGGGAAAGAATGTGAAATTCTCATGACCGTCAAAACTAAAAAGTTGGAATATCTAGGACATGTAATGAGAAATCAAGAACGTTACGGCCTTCTCCAGCTGATTCTCCAAGGGAAAGTAAATGGTAAGAGAGGACCGGAAAGAAGACGCATTTCCTGGCTTCAAAATTTACGAAAGTGGTATAACACGACTACCACTGAACTGTTCCGCGCTGAAATAAATAAAGTAAAGATAGCCGTGATGATCGCCAACATCCGGAACTGATAGGCACTTTAAGAAGAAGAAGAAGAGGCTTTGAAAATTTCAAATTCTGCATTTAACGAAAAAAGCTAACCTTTCACATGACGTATCTCGGTTTGTATTGGTCGTAAAAAATTATAAAAAAAAGATTTTGTTTGTGTTTCTTAAATATTCAATTTTGATGTCGACAGTTTTTTTATAAAATGCATATTTTTTGAGATATTTTCAAACAAACCCTCTAAAAAAGTCAATTTTTTCGTCGAAAAGCTGTTTCTTTCAACCGCGAATAACTCAAAAAATATTAGTTTTTTTATAGAACATTTTTGTCTTAAAATTATTTGTCCATTCATTTATATGACCAAAAAGGCAATGAAAAAATACCATCTCCGAGATGGGGTGGCAACCACCCCCAAGGTTTTAGCGTAAATCCATGCTGGACAAAAACATTGCAAACCAAAATATTTCATTCCTGGCCTAAAATTGTTTCTGATTTTTTTGGTCCATTTTGAATAAAATAGTTCTATTGTAATTTTTCTGTAAACTTGATCGTTTTTGAGTTCTAAATAGTTTAAAACTAAGAAAATACTAAAAATTACGGTTTTCAAGGCTTAAAAACACAACTGAAAAAATATTATTTTTGAATTCACCAAGTACCTAAATTTAAGTTCAAACCTTGTTCTATCATTTTCCAATAAGTATGTTGAGCTTGTTTAACTTTAAAACGCTTATGACAGGACAAGCGCTCGGGCTGTGTCGTATATGAGAGAGAGAAGCACGATATATGGCACAATTTTTTGATGGTTTTAATTGTCATTGTACAAATTAGCGCGCGCTCTGCCATGCGCGGTTCATTAACAATTAAAATAAATGTTTTTAAATAAAATAAGCCCAGAATTTTCATCGGGAGCTGATAGAAAATTTGAAATTGAATTTAGGCACTTTATGATTTTAAAAATAATATTTTTACTTGAGGTCTTGAGGTTTTGGTCAGTTTTAGATTATTTTTAACTCAATAACGATCAACTTTAGAGAAAACTTACAACAAATCTTCTTTGTTCATAATGATCCACAAAACCTAAAAAATGAAGCTAATGAACCGCGCATGGCAGGGCGGGCGCTTGTTTGTACAATGAATATTTAAACTAGCAAACATTTGTGCCATAAATCTTATTTCTCTCTCTTATTTCTATGACAGGATCCGAGAGCCCGTCCTGTCATAAGCCCTTTATTACCGTATAGAAAACAATGTTTTAAATTTAAATAAGACCAAAACACTTATCGGGAAATAGTAGAACAAGATTTGAACCTAAATTTAGGCCTTTGGTAAATTCAAAAACAATATTTTTTAGTTGTGTTTTTGAGATTTTTGATAATCGTAATTTTGAATTTTGTTAAGTTTAAATTATTTATAAAATAACCATGATGACCACAGAAATTAAAATACTTAGATTCTGCACAAAGAAGCGCAGAGACTTCCCGTCTGCACTCATCCACCAAGTAGCAAACATAACATCAATTAAGGTCAGAATCCGAACCCTTAGCAAGAGACGTCCTCCGTATTATAGCTGGCTCAAACAACCGAGCCAAGCAAATACTTAAAACTCCTTGCCACCGCCGAGGGAAATATTCACCAGGATTCCCGCAAGAAAATTTCCATTCCCTCCAGGAAAACTTCTTCATAACACGGGAAACGAGCTTCTTGATGACTATTCCGACGTTTCACAATGAATCCCCCTAAAATATCAAAGCCAAAATACAAAAGCCACAAACTCTGATTGAGAGCTCTTCATAGTATGGCTGGCAACACCTTGAAATACCTCCCCTTGGCTTGTCTGGCTTAGCA